>NW_028185106.1:2586186-2614066 GCF_003343005.1 Rhea americana | reverse complement strand
CGGAGAGACACGCTGAGGCGCGGGCGGGCCGCGCCCTCCGTGAGGGGAACGGCGGGGCGGGGCGGGGCAGCCGGCCCGGCGCCGCCCCGGGGCTCGCGTGCTGCCTCTGTCCCGGCCCCGGGCCCTCTGGGGAAGCGTGTGTGCCGCGCCCAACCAGGAACAGCAGTTCTCACAGAAACTCGCTTCCTTTCTTTTCCCCCCTTTCTTTTCTTTTTTGCTTTTTGCTCCCCCCCCCCTTTCTCAGTGCACGCATGGGGAGGGGGCAAAGCTTTGCTGTTCGCTGTACTCGAGGGAGAGAGCTTTCTCCAGGGTGGTGTGGAGAGAAGGGCTCTTCTGTTCAGTAGTGTTGGCTTTAAGATGATGAGAAAAGGAATAGATTGGGAAAAAGCATAAACCGGAAAGGTGTTTCTTTTCATTTACTTGTTTACGTTTAGCATATATATATATATATAGATTTTCATCTATCTCTGAGCTAGAAGTTAACTGGGTAGTGGTTAATACATAAAATGTCTTGGTACTCATCCAGGATGATCCTAACTGGAGTGTCTGGAAACTATTGTAATTTAGTAAAGAGGAACAGTAATCATGCTGTCCGGCCGGGACAGGGGGCTCATGCTCTGTCCTTGAGAGCCGCTGCCTCGCTGCTGCTGGGTTTTGGGGAGAGTTGCTTCTCTTTGCGTGGATAGTGGCTGGTTTTACAGCCACCTGTAAAACTCTGAGATGCTTTTTTACAGCCAACTAAGGCCTGTAACGCAGGTGTTGATGTTACAAGATCTTACGAACACAACTGAAGAGAATTGAGCTTTTCATGGTTATCTTTCTATTTAAAAGCAGCTGGCAGCTTGGGAGTGCCAGATCCTGTTGTCAGACTGCTAGTACTGACAGGACAAGCAGTTAAGGTAGAATTGCTGTAATTGTCCCTTCTGTGCTATGCTGTCAAAGCTGTTGGATGAATGGGCGTAAGGTGCCCCAATGCCTTATTGCCACTGGATATGAAACTTGACGAACTGTGTAGTACTCTATTCTCTACATCTGAGACACACTTGAGTAGGTTTGTCAATTTGACAATTCTTTGGATTATTTTTTAGGTGTTAAATTGCTTTTCTAAGAACATACACACATACATTGTGTACCATATACACAAAAGATGAAATCGACTGTTTAGCGGGATAAGAGATAAATCACTTAGTGCTGTTGTAAAAGATAAGAAATAAAATGGAAGCAAATGTGGAAAAAAAAGCACTTTCTGAAGTTCCGTGGAACGTCTTTGTATTCATAAAATTAATTTTAAAAAGCTCTTCTGCCTCTGATCTTCTGTGAGTTTTAAGGAGTCTTACACATACCCTGAATAGGAAAGATTAAGGAAAATAAGAAGGAACTGTGACTTTAAAAATGAAGCTATGCTAGGAAACTACGGTAATGCAGTTATAAATAAAGCCTGTTGAAAAAGGAGACATTTTCCACTCCAAACACCTTTGAATATTGTTTTTAATAATAGAGGTACTGTATGTGCTTTAAAAATGTTGCTGTGCAGAAACACAGCAAGACTTTGTCCCTAACTTGTAAATATACTCATAATAAGGAAGTCCCTGGGATGTATGATGACAAATTCCTAGTAGGGAGTGCAGAGTGGTCAGTGGCTTGTCTGTTGAGCAATCTGCACAACTTGAATCTTGAAACCTGCAATGTTAGCTGGGTCAGATAGTCGTTTAGTACTTCAGAATGAAATGTGTTTCTAAGGTGTTTTGTACAAACTGTACTCTAAAAGCTTTTGCAAAATCATGTAGTATTACCTCTGCTAATGTGCATAGCCATTCTCTGCTTTTTCACRTGCGTACATGGGGACAAATTTAGAAGGGAATTAAGTCAATCTTAACTTAGCCTTCTCAATCTTCTAAGATTAAAATGCAGTGAGCTAAAAAAATCTTGCTCCTCACTGAGAGCATTCACACTGTCATTCAGCACATTGTGGTGCTGCCTGTATGGTTGATCACCTGTAACTTTCCCGGGGGCTGCTTTGCAAGACAAGCGCTGTGCTTTTCTAAGGCTCTAAAATGAGACTGAGAGCTGATAAAGAAGACCTACTGAAAAGGAAAGGAGGAGAAAGAGGAAAACTCTTGCTTGGGCAGTGTTGCCGTTGTAAGAAAGAGTAGAAAAATGATGAGATGGAATATGATAGTGACATCATTCAGGAAATCAATTCTAACTCATAGTGGGTTAAGTAGATGGATGTCATAATGTTCAGGAAAATTCTAATTCAGAAAAAATGTTTAATGAAGATTTTCTTCATTCCTGAAGCGAAAATGCTGTTTGGAATAAATTAATATAAAATGCTTTTTATATATGCAGTTTTTAGCTTTAGGTATTCTGAAGAGTTGTTAGTGTGATAGATAATGAAGTGTGTTTACTTATTTCTGTCTTCTCATTTTCTTCTTTGGGTACCTTTCAAATTTGTGAGTACATGTCTACAACACAGTTCAGGCAATTAAATGCTTACTATCCTAAAAATCAAATTAATGATCTGTAGTTGTATTTTCAAGCTTGTGAGAGTGAGAAGTATTCTAATTGATATTGCAGGGTTTTTTAGTTCTTTAGATTTTTTGATGTAGTGTTAAACATAAAATTACATGCATCTTGTTTAGTGAAAACACTGCTGTGATTATTTTTTTTTCCTCAATATTTTAAGCTTTTTTGGTTATCATTACTAGTGTGTGTTGTTAGCTGCACTGCTTGCTGTTGTTATTTGGATGAACCCTTATTTTACAGCTCTGGAAGGAAAGGTTGGAGTGCTCATGTGGGAAGCCTGAGCTCAGCCACTTGTCCCCCTTGCACCAGTCATATGGACCACAGTTCCTGGCTTGTTTTCATACTGTGTTCTGTGATTGGAAGCATATTATATTGTGTTCTTTAGACATCCTTCTTTACTATGCATAATTTTCTACCCAAAAGAGTGCAATTAACTTTTAGTCCCATATTTGTAATGGCACCATTATCTTGTAAGTAAAAAAGCCTTCTCATTACTTGAGCAGAGTTGCCAACTCTGTCTTCCTCTTGACTTATGCATTTTAACTCCTACAGTTCTTGCTGTATTGAGACAAATGTGCTGCCTACAATGTTCTCTGGGAGGAAAAGGTTGCTCTTACAGTACTGCAATGGAGAACACATCTGTTAACACAGATTCAGGCTTAAAATTGCTGTTTTGTTGCTAAAGCTTATGCATCTTGTCTACTCATAAACCTTCTGAGACAGAAAACATTCCAGGGGCTGGCTATACATATATATCTTTTAAAAGATGATCCTACTTGGTTTCTCTGTTGTGGTGAGTCTGACATATCTAAAATTGTGCTGTTCCTGATGGCTGTTCATATACATTAGAATCAAATTTTAATTTGTCTAACGGAGATCTGTACCATTCTGCCTATATTACTGTGGATGTGCTGCAGGAAGATGAAGCATGTGTTACTCAGTTTATTTTAGCTTAAAATCAAGCTCATTTGTGCCAGTTTGGTCTCCTTTTATCTAGAGCTGTTTCCATGCTGTGATTCCACACTGAAGATGCTAGCGTAGTGACAATGTCTGCTGCAAAGGGCAAAGCTGTGTTGAACAAGTATGAAAGAGGAAAGAAAACAGCATTCACTGGAACTAAAAATTAGAACACTTTATTTTTTCAAAATAAGAGTTTGTTTATCATTACTGATTCCAAATGCCTTTCATTTTTCTGTGTGAAGTTCTCGTAAAATTGTGCATCTGGAGTAAAATACATAGTCCTGAGGAAAGATTGTGTGTAAGCTGGCGTGATCAAATTACAGACACTTCTTTGAAGAATTGTTTCGGATTTTCATGTTTCCTTGGTTAGAATATCATGTATGCTTCTTGCTGGGGAAAATTTTCTTTTTAATTGCAAATTGCAGCCAGTTGGAGAGTCATTGTTTTTGTTCATCTAAAAAAGGCAGGACAGTGGACTTCTTATTTTTGCTTTTGTCAGTTACCAGTGTCGTACATCTGTCAAAAATGTTTTTTTGAATGCTTTCAGCTGTTAAGTTGTTGACAACCCAGTTAGTTCTTCAGATTGACTTTAACATTTCCAGTCCTTCCTGTTAACTTTCATAGTTATCTCTGTTTACTCCCAAGTTACCGTACACTGCTAGTGTTACAGATATCTAATTTATCTAATTTAGTTTTATATCATCTTATGAGCAAGGATCTAAACATGCCCAAATAGCCACAGAATAGTTTGAAATATGGCTTTGTTTCTTGAGGGTGTTTGTTTTCATCCTTTTCTCTTTTGTGTAAAATCTGCTGTCAGGTTTTATAAGATACTCCATCAAAGCAGCAACCCTAGGACATGGCAGACAGCTACAGAAAAGTGAATTAACACAGAGTTTCTTGTGGAGCTGAATATTTCAAACAGATGTGATTYAAGCTTCTGCTTTGCATTTTCAGCCTACTCAGGTCTTTCAGCAATTGCAATATAATTGAAATCAAGAACTAGGAATATTTTATGGCTGCTGGGCCTGTTTCACCCTACTTTCCTTCCCTTGAACTCACTGGATGACAAAAGCTAGSTTCTTGGTCCAACTCTCTTGTTTTCTAAACAGAAACCATGAGATTTTTTACTAGCATATGCARTGGCAACAAAAACATATGACTTGTTAAACTATTTGTTTATAGGAAATATTGATGAGTCTTACAAATATTAATTTATAGATGCCTTAAAAAGGCCACTTAGTAGACCTCACTCATCTGCTGTACATAACATAATGTAACATAGTGGAATTGGGAATGGCTCGTAGCCATTTTCTGTTGTTTGTCCTTTCTCATCTGGCAGCTGGGAGATAGCTAGGAGATAGCTACATTTGCTCTAATAAGTAGTCTTTTGGGCAAATCATGATATATAGTATGGAACTTCATCATTTTCTATACATACTCATATATACTGCTCTTCTGTGCATCTTCTCTCTTCAGTACACATTATGTAGTAAATTAGTGGATTGTGAGATACTCTTTTACATGTAATGTATAATTTCCTTCAACACACATTTCACTTGAGATTTAGAAAATTTCTAGTAACTGCTTTACTCAATAGTTGAAACTGGCATCAATAGTGGGACTTCCTGATATAGCTGGTGTTTTTTTTCCCAACATAGCAGATGACAGAAAAGAGACAAATTTGAATAYATAAATTAAATCAGCTCTCTTTGCATAGAATGTGAGAATGCTTTTTGTGCCTGTTCTGAGTAGGTGTCAGTAGATAAAATTTTCAGCGTTTGCATGAACATGGCAATTCCTAAGTAAGGAAATGAAAAAATAGCTTTTGCAAGGCTGGAATAGGTTATAATTGTGCTCTTTGGAATCACAAGCTTCCAAGAAGTTGTAACTTCTGTGTGCTAAGCAGAGGCTACTGTGCTACTGCAAGAAATACAAAGAAACACTTATACTGAAATGTTATTCTAATAAGATCTATAGTACTGTCTGTCTAATGCTTTACAAAACTTTTTTGAAGAGCTTTCTCATGTGTGAATAGTAGGCTGTGCATCTCAAAGGTTGTTGGGAAATAAATGACYTCATATGTATGCAATAGACTTACTGTAAAGGCAGATGTATTTTTAGTGAAACTATTACTACTTTTACTTCAGRTTTGGAAGAGGAATAGGAATAGTCGTATTATGAAGTGGTAACAGTAACAGCTGCTGTATGGTTATGAAGTAGATGCTAGAAGACAAGATGTAATTTCATTGGAAGTGGATGCTGTAGTAGTACAAACAATATATAAGTGTGAGTAAATTTTTGTTGATTGTGGGATGAGGAATGTCTAAGCACTGTTACCTCTAGGACTCTGGACAAGTTCTTTATTGTCTCCCACTTCTTACCTGCTTGTAAAAAGACTAATGCTAAAACTCTAGAGAAAATTGCTTTGCAAATGTCTTGTGTGCTCTGAAGATCTACTACAATCCCTGTTAAAGTGTTGAATATTTAATGTTGTTTATACAAGTAGTACATGTTTTAAGAATATTAACCTTTTCTGATACTTTTTTTTCATTCATTTTATGTTTTTTAATCATGCTTAAAGGGCAAAAATGTAGAGCCTATTCCTGTCTGAGCTCATGAAGTCTTGATTTCTGAAGAGGTAGGAGAGGAAGGAAGGAGAATGCTCATTTTGTGGTGAGGACTTCACCTTCTGAGGTCCTTTTTATACCGCAAGACATGTGGCACCAGAGAGGAAGTAAACAGTACCCCTGTTCTCAACATCTAATTAAACATTAAACTTCTGGTTTCTCCCCCTCCTCCTTCCCTTGAGGGAAAACGAGCTAAAGGAAAATTAGTGGAATAATTAGGCTTGCTTTCTTTAGGTTCTCTTTTCTTATGACAATGTACTTGCAAATCACCAACTAAAGTGAATTTCTTTCTGGTTTGCTCATTGATGAGGGTGTTGCTACAGCCAGATGAGAAGGGGATAAGCTGTTTTGAGTTTAGGATGTTCCACTGTCATACTTCTGGGCCTGCTTATGGTATGACATGGATTAAGCCTTTTCTAAGAGCTTGTATKACCAGCTCTTTCTCTGGATTGATTTTTTTCTCTATTTTGTTCTTTTCCAGAAGAATGSAGGGGAAAGACAAGTTCTCTTGTTCTCTATCTTACTGTTGCAAGAATAAGAATTTAGAGGTCATGTTTCCATGGGAAGAGGTGGCTTTCAGAAGTGGCTTTCAAACTTACCTGACACTCATAAGTTTGATCACAATGTCATTTCTAGTATCCCAACCTAATCTGAGGAACCTAGTGCACAACTAAAYGAAACTATTAGTTTTGTGATCTTGAGCAGGGAGATTAGGATGAGGACAGTTTCCAGGCTTGCCAGTTACTTGCTATGATTCTTTCCATCCTTGGCTGATCCATGAGTCCTGGATCATCTTGAAATTGCATCCAAGGGATGTAGTTTTAAGTACTGTCAGCAATATACTTTGTCAGATTCTTTAGTTCTTGCAGCATGTGRAGAATGGCTTGCTCTACGTGGCCTTAGGCTATTGTACTGCTGTATGCTTATTTGTAAATGATGTAGTGTATGCGAAATCTGTAGTGAGATCATTGTGAGGGTAGAGGGTTTACAGGGAATGCTTGATACAGCATTCTTGATGTCCAAGTATTGTGAAAGTGCAGATACAGATGATTAACATCAGGCTCATTACTAATAAAGTAAATCTCTCTTGTTAGAGTGATTATTTACTATAACAGAGCAGCTAACAAAGGGAATGGAAGCTAGAGCTGAACATTGGTTGTCAGTCTGCCTGTTAAAGATTGACTTTTGCAGTCCATAAATCAGTTCTCCTTAATCCAAAGATGGCTGGCCAGAGGCAAGAGGTCTTCATAGTCTGTGAGGAAGTTTCAAGGGTCCACAGTTGGTTGTGGGTAACCAAATAAGCTTGGGTTTGTGTGATGACTGGAGAGCACAACCTCCTACTTTTGGTGAGGAAACATTTATTACTTCCTCAGGCTGAAAGCAAATAAGACTTTTACTGCAAGAACAGGGAATTTATAGCTTTTAAAAGCTACATTTATTATGGGAAATAGAGACAATACACCTTCAAAAGGACAGAATGATTGAGTACATTATGYACAGGCAARACAATTTTTTTTTGTTTAGATAAGCATTTTTGAGGCAGTTATCTTCATGTTTAAGGTTGTTTTAGATCAAAATTACTTCCATCTTCATGTTCTAGTCAATTGGGTAGAAAATAAATTGTCTTCTTTCAAGAAACCTTTAATTTAATCTGCAAGGTAGGTAATGATTTCATCATCCCAGTATTTCACCATTATTATTTGAAAGTACAGTAGGGAGACAATGAGGTCATTTTAGAGATTACAAAAACATTTTTAAATGTCTTAAGTATTTATCAGAGTGAGGGAAAAACTATACTATTTTTCTTCCTGGTATACTGAATTTAATATATCATGAGGAGATCGCTTTATCCAGAGTGCCATGCTGTGGAAAATGGMAAGTGTTCTCTGTGTACCATGCAATTGTCTGTTTTAGTTGAAGTGCTTGTGTCAGACTGTCCACACTTCTATGGTTTTATTTGAGACTTCTTTTTCTTGTAGGACCTGACTCATTTTCTCTACCTTCTCATGCAAATTGTTTGTTATTTGGTGTACTACATCARCATTTTGAGTCGGCCCCTTTGTACCTGTGATAGAGCAGCTGTGAACAAATTCCATATTACTAGCCATGCAAAAGTTTTCTTATAAAACATGTATACATCACCTTCAAGTCTTTGTTTTAATTAGAACTATAAAGGTGTCAGGCCCTGGAGATACAGCAGGATCTGTACTCTTCTAAAGCCATCTTGTGGCCCTTGGGTGCTCCACCTACAGCCTCCTTAGGCTGGAATACCTCATGCAGAGCAACGTTATGTGGCAGTTCCTGATCCGAAAAGCAAAGGTAGAACACATTCAAGTTTGCAGTATGGGCCTCTCTGAAAGCTGCAGCTGTAGAGACAGAAGGAAGATGGGTGTTGTGTTCTTTCAATGTACTAACGGGTTAATAGCCAGCTGGAAGCAGAGGCTGGATGTTAAAGTGATTATTCATCTGAGAATAGAGATTTTTGCTGGCCTGGGATATGCAGTAGAAGAGGGGAGTTAGCAAATAGTTTCTTTTTAAGTTAATAATTAAGTTAATTAAGGTAATTTAAGATGGATTAAACTGACTAGAAGCGTTYGAGGAGATGGCAAACCTGCAGCATAACTGCAGGAAAATCAGCTTCCTTTTCTCAGATCCCATCTTTGCTTTGCCCTAGATAAAGGAAGGAGCTAAGGGAAGTGTTTGCAAAAAATCAAATGAAAACATAATTACAAAAATATAAGCCCAGTGGAAGAAATTCACCTGTAATAAAATGCTGTGTCTGAGCAGGTATTTTATGGTTTCTTACACYAGTGATAACTTTAATTTCTCATACAGTATTTATTTTATGATCTTAGTGTTCTGAAGTGCTGTACTCGAGGCTCGTAATTCTGAATCAACTGAGTGTCAGAAGTAAGGATCTTGGTCAGCAGCCCAAGTAACTACCTGATGCTTTTAGCATAGATAAAACTAATGAAACTTAAAGGAGTCCTCTTTCCTGATCATATCAAAAGAACTGTATGTCTCATTTGTATATTTTATATGCTTAAGTAGATTGGATGTATGTGAAATGCAGGGTTATGAGTTTATCTTAGCTTCACAGTGAGCCAGCTTTAATTTACCGTGCCTTCCCCCTCCTCCCCCCGTCCTGGCATGGCTTCTCAGAATTTTAAGATTTCAAGTAAAGCTAAAAAGAAGTGGTTATCAGCTCGCTAGCTTCTCCAAAGCAAAACAACCAACCAACCAACTTGATTCGTAAGGTTTACACTGAGCTCATAAATTAACAGAACCAAAGGGAGATGAATTCCCTAGCTTTGTAAATGATACTGAGTTTTCAGAGTGCTATTTATGCAAATATTTTTAACTGAAGGCAATGAGTCTTTTAAATATGGGGAGGGGGAAGATTGAGGCAGAGGTGATTTGTGATCTTCAGTAATCCATTTTCTTCTGCTAGCAGAGAAAGAGAGTAAGTGTATCTCTTCTGATTTCCTCTGTTTTGATTTGACTGCTGGGTGGCCTGAACTATGTTTAGACAGGAAAAGTGGATGAAATCCTTAGAACTCTATTGTGAGGAACTTTCATGTTCAGTAACTGCATCGTACGATTCAACCCTATATTGTTTCTGTGTTAGATGTGACTCTTCTTTTATTTTACCTATTCGATTTTAATCTTTTATTCCACTGATATTCCATTTTCGGTTCCTGTAGGATTTCCTCAAAGGCTGCTTTTGAATGAGTACTGAACTGTTCAGGCATCAAGTACTTATGTTTGTGGCATACTTTCTGACAGTTTGCTTATTGTTATAGAAAATTTTTTAAAGTCATAGTGTTTTCCCTGTTATTTCCCCAAGTGCAAACCTTGCTGAAGATATATCACAAGGAAACTGCAAAGATTTGAAATGGGTAGATTTGTGGATCAGGGATTTTAGGCAAATTTCACAGTTGGTTGAATTGGGAAGTGATTTGCTGCAAAATTTGCTGCTGTTACAATTCATTTAAACCAAGAAATACCTTAAAAAAAAAGAGAGAGAAAAAAAAAGATTCCTGCCAGAATGTATTCCCAGACACTTGCATCATAGCAGTATCTTTTATCTTGGCGTTCTTTCTGACTGGTGCATTTTTGCAGTAAGCTACAGTGGCTTTCAAGCAAAGGCAGCTTCTTATACGGCAGGTAACACTATTTTTTGCAAAGTTGGAACTAGTGCTATTTAGTATGCAGACACTTGCATTTCTGCAGTGATATTTCTGTCATTTTTTTCTTGTTTTAACCTGTTTGTTGTGAGAGCTCTCTCCATTATTCTTTATTGTATTATTTTTAAACAAGAACATTCTGTATTTGAAGCAAGAAAGTTTGACATGCTGCAGGAAATGAAACCAGGGTTCGTGTTTGGGTCTGGGTGCTGTAGTCAGAAGACAAAGGTGTATACTCGGTGTTCTGAGTCTTTCTGATTATAATAATTAAATGTGCTTAAAAGATTGCAGTTTGAAGGTGTAGAATGTCAGGCTCGATCTTGCAGTGCCMTGTTACTGTAAGCATACTGGAAATTTAGTGGAAATTTAGAGAGAGCAAACAGCCCAGGCTGTAAAGCTGAGCTGAGATGTTAAGCTGGGATGGTCTTTGGAACCCTGACCCCACGCTATTCTTTATGAGAGTGGAAGTTTAAAGTGAGCATATTTTGCTGTAGATCAGACCCTGATTTAATCTGACCAAACCATCGTAGTARTGTCATTCTTCAGCATTTCATAATCATAAAATTAAGAGGCACAATCAAACAGTGCCTGCTTGGTCATTTCCTTTGCAGATTTTCCGTCTCATGTGTCACTGTTTCCCCCMCACACACACACCATGAGATTACAGAAGACCTTTTCCTATTGGAGGATCTTTTCTCTCTCCCTGCMAAAAGGAGMTGGGGAAAGTATTTGGTCACATCTTGGTATCAAGTTAATCCTTTAGTCTCAGACCAGCAGAACGTGCTTTGTACGGTTGTAACAGCACAAGACCTTATTTAAGTCACGTTGGGGGAAAAATCTCTGGATGTTTCTCTGTCTTTGACTCTTCCTGGCCCTTTTTGGTGGGTTAGCTGCATATGCTGTAGCTTGTTTCCGTGCTTATTGGTTACCTTTTCTTCTACAGTGGCAGAATTTATTTTTCTCATGAACTTAGGTAATAAAGGGTTGTAGGGATCCCCTTGAGCCTGCTGATGAAAACTAGATTCTCAYTGGCCTTCAAATACAAAACATAATTTTGCATTGGTGGGAAGGAAGATCTTATAAACCTTCAATTTAGATTCCCGATGCTTTAGCTCCTGTGCATTTATCATATGCTTTTGTGCAAGTTATGTTTATTAATAACTGTAATGCAATGGGTTAAGTAATCCACAAGGTTATGTAATAAGGTAGATGCTGTCAGAAGTTATAAACAGTTTAAACAGAAATGCTGATGTTGATTATTCRGGTACTGCTAATAATTTTGTTTGTGTATAACATCCAGAATTCAAGCTGAAAACCTGCTGTTGGTCTTTATGATTTTTCTTATACAGATATACTTTTTTTTAATGAAACTCTTTAATGGTGGGTCAGCCTGTCATGTAATTCTGTGACTTGAGAAATTTGAGATTTGAGAAAAATACACAACACATGATCACATTCTGATAGCTGTCAGACCAACAGGAKCTGCTAAGAGAAGCCAGTTGCAACGTGCTTCATCACAGGTCAGTATGTACTCCTGTGGCACAGACTAGTTTTGCCTGCAAGTGTGTGAGAGTATTACATTTTTATGTCACAGATTTGAAATACTCTATCAGCCATACAAATATTTTGGCAATAGCCATCGCAAAAGTAATCACCTAGTAGCTATTCCCAAGCCTGAAGTTTGACAGGGAAACTGTTTTCTCTGCTTCTTGATTTCCTTGAAGCCAAGCTCAAAATTGGGATGGAAGGTCACACCTTATATTTAAACTAGCTGGTTGCTGGTGTTGGAGAGATTCCCTTGCTGCTGTTAGAAGTTCAGTAGGGTGTGTCCGTTGGACGAAAATATTCACTACGTGTTCCAGTCTCATTAACGTCAGTGGCACCACACCTATCCCAGCCCTTGGCTCTCAGCCTGTCACTAGCTGCTGCGCCATCCTGTTTCACTTGAACTACCACTGTACAGTGCAGCCTGAAGCCCTGCAGGACGGTGTAGGTCGCGCTGCCACAGTGCTGCCTTTACAGCTTGCACTGGGATGTGACTTAGTTTGCAGAGTTCTCAGGCTACTTCAGGAGCTCAGTCTGTTTGCCAGTCTAATGGAGTTGGACTACTATGTCTTTTAGGAATCTACTCTTCAGGATGCCTTGTCTCAGAAAGGCTCAGATTGATTAATCTTTTTAAAAGGTTGTTAAAACAATGTTCAAAGAAAGAACTGCATGGGAGATAGTTTTGTGAGCTCTTCATGCTTTGGAAAGCCTGACTGTAAGCAATCAGCTAAAAAAAATCCTCAAGTAAATAAAGCAATATGGCTGTTGTAAAGTAATATTATTTTCTGCTTTGACAGATGACAGATACAGTCACACAGGATGTGGAAAGTTGGAGGAACTTGTGGTTTGTTTCTGTTCCCTGTTTTCATGTTCTGTTCCAGTCCCTCTGATGAAAACAGAAAAATCTGATGAGTGAGCATAAGAAAATACAATTGAACCCTCATAGCACCTGATACATTGGAAGGGGTAGGGGGGAATGTTGAACAGTAATGTATGTTCAAAAACAGTGGTAAAAGAACAGAATTTATATGTGTTTAGCCCAAACTATCAGTATTTAGTGAGCAGTTTGTTTGCATTCTTGCCAGTTTGCTGCACTGAACTGTGCTTGATTGCGGTACCACAGAGTACATACCTCCAAGTACGATATCCACTCATAAACGCAGAACCATTCAGGCTATACTTTTAGTTAAGTTATTGTTTGGTCATGTTGATTGGTGACTGTTTAAACTGGAGCAGATTGCAAGTTGCTTCAGAGCCTTCTGTAGCAGAAAGTAAGTATGGAAGAAGGTAGATTTTGTTACTGAACTTGAGTCAGTATTATTCTCATACAGTGAAAGTGAGCTAAAGATACAGGGGGAATGAGCTACAGGACTGATCTCTGTGAACCCTCAGAACAACTGAGAAGTTTCTCAGTACGTTTGTTAATCTGTATTCAGTCCTCACTCTTGGAACTGGCACTCTGAGAAAGCGTATTGCAGCAAAATGTGTTGGTGTTGAAGAGATTATGTTCTCCCACATATTTTCTTCCAGGGAATTTACGTTATGAACATGATTATGAATCTATTGCTCACTTATTAAAAATGAAGATACTTTTTTCTAATTTGCTAAAATTTTAATAAGCCATCTTTGAAAAATTCAGACACTATTTTGCACTCTAGAAACAACTCTATTGAGTCATAAAGATGCTTGTTATAAGCTACTGCAGATTCTCCAAAGTGCTGTTTTCTCAAGAAGATGCAAGTTTTACAGTGCAAGAAGGGGGTTCTTTTACAGTGTATTTGTGGAGAGCATTGCATGACTTCAGTGATCTTGCTTCCTCACAACAAGCAACAGGTAGTCTGAGACCATGATTGATCCCGTTTTCCTCATTTCCGTAGGAAGGCTGGCAAGTTGCTATTCCTGGGTATCTGCAATTCACATTGGRTGCAGATAGGATCTGTGAGCATGATTATGCTTTTCACTGCGGCTAGCACAGAGTGGGCTGCTGTGCCGAAAAAGCACTGTGCATATGGAAAAAAATAGTTTGCATCCTGGAAGCAGCATGTAGCTGTGTAGTGTGTGTTGTTGCAGCTTGGCCACAAAGCCCTTCTAGCATGCACCTTCTCCTGGGGTCGGGAAAGGAGCAGTGGCATGCCAGAGCTTGTTTCAGCTCTTGCTTCAGGGTAGTCCTTACTGTCCAAATGTCAAATTCATGGGTAAATTAAGCCAAATACCTTTTCTTACCTGAAGTAGGTAATAGGGCGGAGACAACTTTTTCGCTCTGTATTGCTAGCTCTGCACAACGCTCTCAATATCCATGCTGGATCACTTAATAGCAAACAGTCCTTTTGATTTTTTTTGTATGTGTATGTATTTTGGTGGGGTTTTTTATATAATAATTTCTCAACATCATTAGGTGCTTATTTTTGAAACAAAAAACAGTGATTCTCTGTTTGCCTTCCATTTTTATTTGAGYCTTTAAGGTGGATTTTGGAAGTGTTTTCTCAGGCTCCCTTTTCATAGTCAAGAGGATAATAYGTTCTTTTCTGAAAACAGAACCTTATGCTATAGACAAGTAATTGTATGAGATCTGAAAAGAATACGTCACAAGAGTTGGTAATTGTGCATGTCTGTGAGTAGCTAATGGATATGTTTTGTTGGAGTGGTTGGTTGTTTTTAACTTGGTCAAATATATTGGCCTAAGTTAAAGAAGATTGACTTGACTGAGTGTGCAAGAAGTTGTTTCATAAAGAAAAGAGTTCTGATATCAAACTGATTTCCCAAATGAAGAAATTCTGATTATTGCCTTGATAGTAAGAGGTTCAGAAATTTTCTGTGGAAGTGTTTTTTTTTGGGGGGGGGGGGAGGATCTCATTCAAAAGCTAAAAAGACCTTCATCTGTAAAGTTCGGCCTTGCCTACCTAAGAAAGGCRTCATAGTTACATCTGTACTAGCATGACTTAATGCGTACTCTGTTAGAGCAGATTTTGCTAGTAGAATTTAAAAGTTCTCCTCAATTTAAGTAAAAAAAAAATCAGCTAAAGACTACTTTGTGAATAGAGGTCTATCAGCAGCAGAAATTCTGCTCTTTTAAATTGGTAGCCAGCATGGGTATTCCAACTGAAGTCCTAGAGTTGGTCCAGTTCAGGGAATGGTTGTTAATCCTAGTTTAAGATCTTTGAAGAAAAAAATCAGYGTAATTATATAGCTGTTTTGCCAATATCAAGTGCTTCTCTACTGAGAAGCTTTGCTGGTATCACTACACTATGAGCCTCTCTATCTGCAGAAGTGGTATAATCTTTTGTCATGGACACTTTGAAATTCCAGTAAACAGGAGACATGATATTTGTAACCACATTTTTTTGAGTTTARCTTACAGAAGTTCCTAGTCAGCTATTTTCTGTTTGCTTTGGAAGTTCCAAGCTTCAAATACTTCAAACAGCGTACTGTCAAAATATTAATGTGTTTGCGTGCGTACTTTGAGAAGGGTAGAGTATTTAAAAGTTAAAGAAATATGAAAGAATATGAGGAGTGGTACTCTGATAAATATACAGTGAAGTCTGAACTTTCACTGTACAGCTGCAACTACATTTTGCTGTTGGTTGATCATTTTCAGTGTTGCAGTTGGTAGCTTTGACAGTGAGTTGGAAAGGTTGAGTAGATGCCCCCCGTTAGACACTTCAGAGCCATTCTGGTGTGGTAGATTTGCAAGCATTAAAATAAGTATCCTTTAAAAAAGGATAACAGTGGAACCAAACTAATATCTCTATCATTAATATTTCAAGACAGTACCTTTGGAATTATGTGGTTTTTTTATGTGGTTCTCTGACAAAAATCTGTGTATTTTTAAAAAATTGAATTCTTATATTTAAACTGTAATTTAGACACTCATCTATCTCTCTTTCTTACTTTCACCCTTTGAGACTGAGCTTGCACAGATCTTTGTTCACTGGTACCATTCTGGAACAGTTCATGTGAAGAATATTTATTGTAATGTACACTTCACTTTCCTACCCTAAATGTATTGCTGGAGGGTCGGGAGGCRGGAGGGAGTGGTGTGGCCCAGCACCGGTTAACGCAGCCGTTCTGTCAAGCTCTTCTCTCTCAGCCCTTTAGAACCGTGACTGCTCCTTATGTCTGTGTGAGTGTTGACATAATTTTAAAATGTCAGATGAGAACAACTCAGTTCAGCTGATTGTGTAAACCACTTTCTGGCACGGGATCAGAGATTCTTCAAAACTGAAACAGGGTCAAAGTTTCTTCTTTGGTGCCAGTGGACTCCATGCAGTACCTGTTCYACTCAGGATGGAATAGAAAATAGAGACTAAAGGTTTGCTTCTGTTTGAAACTTTTTGCCACTTAGAAGCTGTCTTATTTAATGATTTGGGTTGATTTTTCTTGCTTCTTGCTCTAATAGCAGCTTTAGAGTAATAGTTGTCAGAAAGATGATAAAAATAGTAAGTTTTTAAAAACTGAACTGATGCGTGCTGCAGTAGCTAAAGGACTCTGGTATGTGTGGTCTGTGTCTTCCTTAGGCGGCTTCCTGCTTATAGCTATATCAAATACCTTACTAGTGTGGACAGTGCTTTAGCAGAGTTCATATAAAAAAAAAACATGCCTAAGATCTTAATTATAGTGAGGCGAGTGCTAAATAAAGTGTGAGCCAGCCAGAGACTAAGCACATCTATCCAGCGATGCTGTAAGTCAAGGTCAGCAGCTTGTCAGGAATGATGTGCTGAACTGTCTTTAACTTTGCCAAGGCAGAGATTAAGCATGCTGGTAGGTACTCGGTGGAAGCGGAGATGCTGTCTCTGAAAGAAACACCGTGCTGCCAGGCAGTTAATTGGCGATATATTACCTCCATGTGAGGCAGTGACTTTTGATTTCTGTTCGGGTCAGGGCTCTGTGGGAATCGGGAGTTGGGAACTAATGAGTGAAGATAGTGGGACCCTGGCGCTGGGCCAGCCTGCCTGCGTGGTGTTCAGRGTTGGCCGTGTTGCCTCTTACTGCACCAGCACCGTAGGATGCTGATCTCTGCCTTGTAAAAAGGACAGAAGCCAAACTGGAAGTTGTTCTCTCTTGCCCACTGCCAAACACAGCATAGCTCCCTGTTTTGTTAATAATGCTGAAGTAAATTTAACTTGTGCTTATAAAATGCTTGGAGAGCAAATCCCGTGTTCATAATGTAATACAGCATACAAACGGCTGGGGTAACAGTGGCCTCTCCTGCTTCCTGTGAATGTGATGGGTATGTTTAAGAGTGCAGTCTTGACATTACTCTTCTGACGGTGCTGCTGACATTTGAGCTGGAGCTGTGGAAATAAGTTACGTTCTAAATTCTCATTAAAACATTTACTTCTCTGAAACAGTATAACTAGAGGTTCATGCTGCAAATCAGGGATATGAATGAAAGCACCTTTGTTGGATCCAGGCAGTAGCATTGAAAGGACGAGAAAAGGAAATTTTAATGTTGCCTACGCTCACAGATGTGTCCAGAACTACACTTCAGATTGGCCCTTTGGATTTGATACTTTCGTAGCATTTAATTGAAGTAAATGAACAATATTTTTTAACAATTTAATTTGCAGATTGGGATCCTGTACTCTAGTTTGCAGGCTTTTTAGGTGGATCCTRTTCTTTTTTATAATCTTCTACTGTAATCCCATTTCAATTTTAATGGTGACAGGAAGAGCAGAGCTTTAGAGGATTCAGTTGGACTATTTTTTCTAGGAAGATCTTAACACATTGGCTACTATAATTTTAGAGATTCAAGACTGAAGGAAGGAATGAAGGAAGAGGGAGAAGTAATAGTTGTAACTTCAGCCTCTGCCTCCCCCAACCGGCCCAAGGAAGGAGAGGCTACATGCCGTAATCCTCGCTGTGAGGGAACTGTGGGCGCTCTCCTGTTGGAACACTGTGACCAGGMCTCATTTGGGATCCTCAGAAAAGTGCAATAATTTGGGGCTGATCTGTGCTTGCTACTGAYCTTTCTGTGAGGTTGGTGGAACCTGGAATTAGCCTCAGACTTCTTCATATCTACTCATCCCCGTTCTGTTCMGTCCCCCGTTGGAGAACAGTTGATCCATAGCTGTGAAACAGATCTCTGTCTCCCCTGAATAATTTTAAAGAATTATTTTCCCTCTCTGCTTTAGTTCAGAAAAGTGAAAGTTTTTGTGGTTTGTGAAGCTGAAGCTCATAAAACAGTAAGTGTAGAACAAACATTCAGGTGATTCCCTATCTGAACAGATAGGCGTGTCTGAAGTTCATCTCGGATTAAAATGCTGTCATAATCTGTTAGCAGGATCCATCTTCAGTAATGAGGGAAGGAGAGTATGTTTGTATTGTACTGTTGTAACTATCAGCTTCAAACCTTAGGGGAAGATCAAAACATGATGCTGAAGTACAGTTAAGGAGAGTCAAGCTAAGACATATATTGGCATGATTCTAATAGTAAAATATTTACTAGAGGCAGACTGCTCTCTGAGTCATGTTTTTCTTCAGCCATCAATATCACGGGGTAGTAAACCATGAAAAGAGAGACAGTTCTGGGAAACAAATGTCTTTTGGGCTACAAAGGGTCCCAGTCCTTGAGCAAGGACAGTTAAGGTCTGATTCTTTCTTCTTCTTCTTTTTTAAAGGAGAGATTATTGAATAATTATGAAAGTTATTGAAAGTTAACAAAGTTATTCAAGTTAACAAAGTTTATGCTTGAGCTGTAGAATTGATGTTGCAAAGTGTGAGTGAGTATTCTGCCTTGGAGTTCACTCTTCTGAGTACTGGGAGGGGTGCTGGCTCAAGTGGGATGATGATTAAAGTAGACATGAATTTAGCAGTTTGTGGGGTTCAGCTTCTGGGTCAGCAGCAACTTAGGTAACTACTGTTATCTTTCTTTAGCCTGTTGTTTGCAAAGGAAAGAATTTTCAAGCCTACTGTTCTGATAGTAATTTGTTACATCAGTGGGTGCAGAGATTTAAGAAGACTCTCTCCTTAAAATAAATCAGTTTTGCAGATGTGGTCATGTGTTTGCCCTCCTGGTTTGGTGTCATCCTCCTTCACTTCCCAACTCCCTTCACACTCACCTGAGTTTTTCCCTCTGGACTCAAATTCTTAATGCTCCTGCAGAGGTCCAGAATTTCTGTCAAGGGGAAGGGAAAGAGCAGAGGTGGTGTAGTGTGCCTGCTGTATCTGTAGGGGAGCAAACTCCTTAACTGACAGTACCTTGCACTTAATGTTTCTTAATAGAGAGACCATGCTTACATTTACTTCTTACTGCAGAGATTTACTTCTTACTGCAGAGATCTTGCTACCTTCTTTGTTTTGCATTTGTAAAATATGTAGTGAAGGTCTTGTGAAATGGCCAATGTATTTCTTTCCAGGCATTGCTGTCTTACTGATGCTGAACAAAATAGTGATCTGATAAAACAGAGAAATAACTATAAATTCGTCTTTGTCCCAGTGAAATAATGGTGTACATGTTGAGAGACAATGTAAAGAGTATCTAAAGATGCACCTATCTGGCAAGGTGATTAGATCTTCTATGTATAGAGTCTGTTTCCGTTCTGTAACTGATTACTATCTGAGTTAATTGAATATAATGTGAAGGACAGACAACACAAGGGTTGACTGTGCCATCTCAGGTGCCTACAGACAAATATGGGTTTATAGACCTCATGGTTTTCCCAGCCTGTTCTCATCAGTGAGCAGGATGAGGGAAGAGAGACTCTGTCAGACCTACCTTTCAATCTGACATAAAAGCTCCTCTGCATGTTCTTTCTTCGCCAAGGACTCTTAGATCTTTCCCTCTCTTCCCTTGAGAGTTGCCTTTGAGAACTTAACAACTGTGGTTTCTGCAGCCATTGCACTACTACTTACAGTCGCTGAAGTGTGCAAGCTTGACGTAAATGCATCTTAAATGAACCGGAGTGCATGTAACTCTTTCAAAGGAGAGTTGGCTACTCTACAGCTTCTTTTTGCGGGACTTCTTACTTCATTTTGAAGATATTTTCCATTCTTAGCAAAATAGCTGAAGGCTGCGGAAAAGGATCTTGACCCAGATGGTGAATATCTTTAATAAATATAGTCATTGCAATGGTAGTTGTTAGACAAAGCAGGATTACAGTTTTACAAAGACATCAAACTGCCATAGTTCATAAAACCCACTTAAACACCCTCGTATAAAACAAACTTGTATTTTCCTTCCTCAAGGAGGAGACATGTAACAAATGACAAACCACTACTAGCGGAGAACTGTATTTTGAGTTCTGTGAGATAACTCATGGAAGTAAGTTATATAAATATAAAAGCTGAGAAGAGGTTTGCAGTCTGATAGGCACTCAGTGTGCCATTCTGGGCATTTTCATAGGAAGTGAATAGGGCTCTTCAGCAAAGCTTGAAATGAGGGAACAGGAATACTTCCCGCACCTTGGGTTTGGGAGTGCCCTTCGTGTTCTTACAGAAACAAGGTGCTCTTTAGTACCTTTACCTGAGAGCTGAACAGCTGTAAATGAAAGGCTGAAAGAACTGAAATGCCAAGTGATCATTCTGTTTCATTTTTTAGGATGCTAGCTCTAATCGCCACATAAGGTCAGGACATTGAAGTAAAAGGCTGTCTCAAGGCATCTTTCTTGTCTGGTAGCAGTCACCTCCTGAGTGTTGTGGCCTGAAAGTGCAGTCATGTGTCAGGAGAGCTGCTTCTCTGATGGCAGCTATAGTGAAGCAGGAAGGTGATTTTTTATGATGGGCACTAAACGGTAACATTGAGAATAGCTAACGGTGTGGCATAGAGAGGCTGCATTCCGGGGAGACCTAGGAATCCAGCAGTTCAGAAACTTCTATTGTCATTGCCAGGTTAATTTTCAGACAACTCTTGTTCCTTCCTAAACTTGAGCTGGTATTGTTTAAATGCAGCTGTCTCTTGAAAAGATAAAATTATGAAACACATTGTTAATTTAAGCAGGTAGTTACAAATATATATTTTTTTAATGCCAGTGAATTACACAGTGGAATAAAAATCTAGATTTTTAGCCCTCTGACTCATATGCACGTGTGTTACTGTTTATTGGAGCTCAGCTGAATCTTCGTACTAAAAGCTGGTGGATATTGTTGGTAGCTGTTCCTGTTTTTATCATCAGTAGAACATTCACAGATTTGAAGTCAGTGACGCTATCAAACAACCTGCATTATAATGATAAAGAAATAGCTATCAAAGAAATGGTGTTGCAGCTTCCAGACTTAAGTGTTCAGCTTCGGAAACTTCAGCATTGTTTGCTTTTTGTGTCGTTTCAGATAAAAGCATTAATAAAAACTGTTTCTCATTTGTATGTTTTAGGATTTTATAATGCCAAAAGTTGTTACCTGATTAGTGGTTTTAGTGGAATCTTGATTATTCTTACTTTCAAAGAAAGAAATAGGAAATATGTAAACAAATGACTTATTACTGTGATTGTAAAAATACACAGTTATGAATGAAATTGTACAACTTGACTGTCTAACTGCATAATCTGCAGGAAAGTGGCTGAAGGGAATTTATTTTGAAGTTTTCACAAAGAAACTGTCCTATTGACAGTAAAGTGAGTTAAGTATCCAAAAGTAGAAACTCAGCCACTGAGGTCGGCTGTTTTCCTCTTGAATTTTTGAACATGGGTTGTTTTTTCAGACTCAGGAAATTAAAGGAAATGATACTGTTGTTCTGTGCTGCTCAGGTGAGGCATTTGAAGGAAGGTCTTCCTTTCATTTTCTTAGGAAAGTAGGAATGGGATGTGGAAATGGTCTAATCTGTGATCCACGTGAGGCAATATTGTGATAGAAAATGCAGACTAAAAAGGAGGATAATTATGGAAACATGCCAAAGTTGTAGACAGACTGTCGCCCTTTTGTTCAGGAAGGAAGAGCAGCTTGTATCTTTCTCTGCAGCTGCGCATCTACCTCAAAACCACCTGCTGATGGCTTTTCTCATCATACTGCAGTAGGGTTGATTTCCCTGGCCTGCTCTTTCCCTGCTGTTCTTCTCTGTAGTTTCAAATGAAAACCGTAAGGATTAGAGAAGCAAACGACAGAGATTGTAGGGAGAAGGCTCAGCTTTCATGATGAAGCACAAGTGCCAGGGGAGAAAGGAGGACGCAGAAGGAGTTCCCTGTGGTATGCTGAGAGGCACGATCAGCTTTAGTGTTTTGGGGATACTGAAGGTTCTGTATTAATGTATCCTGGCCTTCTAAATCTGTGCCTGTAAATCCTGATTTTTGGCCATCTTGTTATTTGACTTGAGTGGTTCTGTGGGAACTGGTATCTAATCAGCTGGTGACCTACACAAGGTTGTTTTCATTGGGAGTATCTTTTACAGGGTACGTATAATTCCATTGGCAGAGAAAGATTTTGGGGCTGAGAAAGCTAAAGCAGAGCCTGGAGTACAAGCTCCATACGAATGGTGGCTGGTTGCTGCCTTCCTTGCAATGTCCTGATGTTCTTGCAGTGTGTGTGGCTTTAGGCACCTTAGTCCCTCCTTGGCTGAACTGCTGTGCCAGAGCTCTGTTTTTAAACTGATTGTGTCTGCATGTTGCCCTGCACCTCAGTGTTTGTGACAAAAGYCAATGCTTTTAATGTATTTCAAACAGAACAGAGTTATCATTGCAGCAAAACCCAACTGTTTTTGTGACTCTCCTTTTACGATGCAGACCATTTCTCCATTGAGAGGCCTGTTGACTTGCTACTTGGTTTGCTTTGTAGTTGGGTAGTGGTGAAGCTGGGGCAAACCATTTTGATATCATCTGCACTTCATGTCTCCTTAAACTGATCATGAAGCTGTTGTGTTCAATAGATTAGAGAGCACCTAAAGCTAGTTCGATGAGTTATAGGAGCGTCAGAGACTTAGAGCAGTGCTCCCAATAAAGATTCCTTGAAGCCTGCTATGTAAAAATCAAGCAGAAATGTTTGTCCTTGTAGAGGATCTGCCTATTCTGAATTGCTCTTAATAGTCAAATACTGACTAGTCAAATATTTGGGGGAGGGGGGGCGAAGGAGGGAGCAAAACCCCCTTCATTTGCATTTTGTATTTGATGTCTTGAACACTCTTGGGAGAAATGCRGGCTGTGTCAAATAACTGTAAAATTAAGATAATAATAGCAAAATATAAATGACATCTTGRAGACTATCTAAAGATGATCTCTGTAAGTTGAGAGGGAGGGAAATGGTCATGCTACACAAATGACGGCACTGGTACAGGATACAAGATTAAGATACGTAAGGAGTTGTGGGGAGAAAGAGTCTGTAGTGCCGTAGCTTGGTGTGGTGATGCCAGTCGTGTCTGTTCTGCCAAACTCTGCTGTGACAGAATTAAACAGTACAGAAAATACAGACATCGTTGTTGAAAACAGCTTTGCAGCTAATATGCTTGAATTTTGTAGTTTTAGGCCTACAGCATGCTGTGAAAGCTTGTGCTGTTTTACAGCCACACCAACTACTTTCCCTCCCCCATCCATTAACTTTTGCCAAATGTTTTGTTAAACCTATAAACACATTGAGTCACTCAATGGAATATGAGGAAATGGGATTTCCATTATTGAATTTAAATGAATAGGAGAGAGGTTGTTAGTTATCCCTCTTTCTCTGAAATACCTTTTTTGTTTTCTGCTGAGTTGCTCTGAAAAAACAGGAAATGTGAGTGTCGCCTAGCAAAAATACTCTATTMCATGTAAATTTGAGAATGTCTGAAAAGAGGTGTGCACAAAACTAATGCAGAGTTAAAAAATCCCCTAGCAGCCTTTCTTGGTGTTTGTAATCAGGAGGCCTGTCGTGGTGGGATTAGAGGACAATCTGTCATTATTAGAGGGCTAGTAGAGCTGCTGAGCCTGTTTTTCTGCTGACTTGTGGCAAATATTCTCCTAGTCACCACTGTCCTCGCCCACTGCATTTGCCAGTCAGGCAGGGAAGGGGAGGTGCCGGCCGTCGCCCCAGCTGCTGTGCTCCTTGGCTGGCTAGTACGCAGCAGCTGATCAATCTTTTCCTTCTCTACAGCCTTCAGTTTTCCACCCAACATGCAAGAACTTAATAACTTTGAGACCTCTATGGTCTCTTRAATAGGAGTTGAAATTAGCTGGCAGGTTCAGAAGCTATTAGGTAAAGAGAACAGATGACTCCATTACAGAAGCCTTATTTCCTTATGAACCTGTGCTACAATAGTACATAGGTACAGTTAAATAAGCAGAAAAAGTGAATAAAACATCTTACGAAAGACTACAGGAAAATGTGYAACTCCCTGTTTCTAGAACTGCTTTTCTAATTAGTGTTTAAGTGGAACAAAAACTTCATATGCTCTTCAGAGACTCTGCTTGTGTGTGTTTTTAGTGGCAATGAGACTCTTAATGTCTAAGTATCTTTTTGTTCTCATGATTCTGGGAAAATCTTACTCTTTGTAATTGATAGAAACTGAAATCTCAGTATTCTAGTTCTTTTTAATTAAAGATTTTTCCCTTTTGGTAATGTATGATTAGGCAGCAGCTAGAGAAGGGACACTGGTGCCTTGCAACATTTAAGCTGCAGTTCTTGTGGGCTTCTACTTATTCTCCATCTCCAGATTAAAAGGAGAAAATTATTTTCTTGTTTCCTCTTTTTACRTATGCATTATAGTGATATCTTATAATACTACATAAAAAAGATTAAAAATAGAACATCAAAGAAGCATTACTTCTCATGTTTGTGTGTTTAGTGAAACCTGTGCAGTTCTGCCTTAAATCCATCCCTTTGTATTCATGCACACGCAGCATTTTTATAGTAATGTAAATGTGCTGTGATCTTGCAATACAGACATGTGGGAGGGATGGAGTTAAGTCTGTCTCTTACCTCTGCATTTACCTACTTTCCATGGCTATATTTGAAACAAAAAAGTTGTGATTTAGAAATTAACCGGCTGGTTTTTTAAATCTGAACATTTTTGGACAAAATCATGAAGTATCTGATTCTTC
Source organism: Rhea americana (assembly GCF_003343005.1). Classification (NCBI taxonomy): domain Eukaryota; kingdom Metazoa; phylum Chordata; class Aves; order Rheiformes; family Rheidae; genus Rhea; species Rhea americana. Next base: position 2,589,283 of record NW_028185106.1, on the reverse strand, counting down.
TTGTGTTTACTGTTATATATTAGTTAACTGAACTTGAGTCAGACTCCCCAAATTCAGATATCTGTATCAGAATTGAGAGACTTTGTCTCTGCAATTAATAGTTTTGAWTTTTTTTGATAACAGTTTTGGTTTGGAATGAAAGTATTACATCAACCATAACTTAAATAACATTAATTGACACATAAGTGCATCTGGCAAGAATAAATGGCTGAAGTCACCGATGTTGGCAGTATGGTATGTGAGGCAGAAGCCAAGTGAATAAACATCAAATGGAAGATTAATAGTTTTGTGATGAATTTGCTGCAGTAAGAAATTGCCTCTCAGCCAAAAGCATGAGGCCATTTATTGATCTAGTGGGGAAGCATGTTGCTCTGAGGAGATGGCTGGACCGTGAATAGATGATTTCAGTGTGATTGGAGGGGGTTCAGCGCTTTGTGTTGTGGCCTAGGGAAAAAGAAGAGTGACATTTCAGTGTGGGTGCCTGTTTCAAAGACTAATTTCTGTCTAAACAGAGGCAATTCTTTGCGTTTAAAACCATGGGTTGGACCCTGTCTTTTCATATCTGTTTACATGGAGTTACTGTGTATACTATGAAATGAAGAAACCCTCTTAAGCCAGAGATTTTGTTTGTTTTAAACCTCATAGGCAATGAGGAGGGCCATCTACTTTGCTCAGTGCAGCAGCACGTTGGAGAAACAGGACGTGGCAAACTTGAATTTTTGTAATTTTGTGTTTAGTTTATTTTAGCTACTTTATTTAGATTACTTTATTTTCTTCCTTGTGTCAATGTATTTGTTACTATGTTGACAGCATTGGTCAGATGAGTTTGGTAAGTGCAGGGATATGTGATAGATCTCTGCTTTTTTGCAGCTGTTCAGTGTGCTGATGAGAGTATGAGAGACATCCTTACAAGAAAAATCTATCTTTAGACCGCTGTAGCCCTTTGGGAGCTCCCTGAAGGTAGTCGCAGTGTCTGCGTGTGTATTCTTGGCTAATTTGAATAAATATTATTTTAATTTCTGAGAACTGGGCACTCCGTATCCGAGAGTTATAAAGGGAGTTTAACAGAAATAGTGTAGAATGTACAGTCTGTGAAAAACRAACATAGACCTCTAGTTCAGTGCACTGTGAAGATAGCACAACTCATAGGAAAGCGACCATCATCTGAAATTGTTGCCACTATTCTGAAGACTGGAATATCTAGGAAACTTGGGAAGGTGATTGAGGGAAAAGCTCCTACCTGTATCACGAATAGCTGGTTAAAAGTAAATTAACCCCAGGCTCCTAGCTCGTAGCTTGCTCACAGGTCTACTCTTGACAGTACTGGTGGTTATTCTCGGCTATTAAACTCTCATGCAAAGCTGTTGGAAATTCAGTACGTAGGAATAATAATACAAATAGTGAAGAAGTGAGCCAGTGAAGAAACATGGGGTTTCTTGCTTCTGTTCCTCACTGGTGAGGGTTGCAAGCTCCGGGGAGCYGCCTGGGCGGCAGTGCTGTTTGTCTCGCTGTTTGTGGGCCTGAATCAGAAAACAAGATTTTCTCCTTGCCGTAGGCTTTATGGTGCTATTCCGGAGATCAAGGCTGGAATACAAGTTTTAGGGTTCTGCAAACAATGAATGTTATCTGTTTGGCAGCAGAACAGAAATAGATCAGGTTGGATCAATCCAAAATAATGTTATTGTTACCAGAAGAGAATTTTGAAAGGAACCAAGGAGTTGACTGACAAAAATCTGCTCGGTTTTCAGGCCTTTCTAATTTCGGCTAAAGAAAGGCAGAGTATATGTGCCAAATAGGCAGCTGGGAGTCTTKGTGGTACCTCTGCTGTTGTCTTCCCTTAGCTCAGGGTTTGGGGYGCTCGTCCGGGAGCGAGGCAGAGCMCGAGTCTCTTGTCAGTGCACTGCCGTTAACCTTTGCCAGTTAATGTGCAGTTCTGGCTAAGAGGTGTTCTTYGATTTGCTGCTCTARTCTCTAGAGGTGGCACTTATTTGACATTGCTTCCTTTTCCCTGAAAAACAATGGAGTCCCTGAAAAACAGTATGTGATTTTCATAGAAACTTTTGACTCTGTTACACTTACATGTTCATGCTCTGCAATTAAGTGCTAGGACATTATTTATGAATCAAAAGTGAGCAATCTTTTTCTTTTCTTTTTTAAATTATATTAGAAACTCTTTACTGATTACCTGCAAACTGCCTGTGGCTGATGATGCAGCATTTCAAAACAGAAAGGAAAGGAATACAGCTACTCCTTATTTGACAAAGGCTGCRTTCTGACTGCTGTGCAGTTTTGTAAGGAAATAGGTAATCATGCATAATATAATGGAGATAAGAAATGGCAGGCTAGCTTGACCAAGAGGAGAAGAAAATGTTCAGTTTCCTCTGATTGCTGGGAATCCTTAAGCATTCATTATATTTGTGGTGTTTGAAAGTTTTTGCTATTCTCTTCAGTGCATATCACTTCTAAATTACCTTCTTGGAGCCAGTTCTTATGAAATTCACTTGAAAAATTGTCTTTCTCCATTTTATACATAGAGTCTCTCTGCACTGTGAAAGATGCATTGGTTGCTTTTAAATCTTGGAAAAACAGATTGGAACCAACAGGGCCTGACTGAGCTGAACTGCCTGCGTATTGATCAGAAGCACTGACTAGGATGTCCTCCTCTTCGGATTTGTGCAGAGGTGACAGTGAAGCGGGAGTCACAAAATGACTGTGAACGCAGTGACATCACGTATTTGGGGCAGCTGTGTGAGACGTAGCCCACTGGTATTTAAGTATCCTCAAGATCAAGAACAAAATATAATTACCRGTAAAATATACAGGTGACCCAAAAAATACGGTTTCGCAAGTGTTCGGCTGATGAATGGAGCAGTAGCTAGTGAGTAACTCTGGGTGCTTGCTGCGGTTGATTCCTTTTTATCCCTGATAACTTTCCATGGCTGGAACAAATCAGAGTAGTTGTCATTATTCYTTTTTTTAAAAAAAAGTAAAGATATGGGGAGCTGAGGTGCAGTAAAATGTCTGAAGTTGTCCGGTAAGCTGGAAGTCATTTGAAACTGTGTTTTCTGTATCCTGCCTGTGATAGATGTCACAGTGA
>NW_028185106.1:2558139-2586146 GCF_003343005.1 Rhea americana | reverse complement strand
TAAAAAATAAGGTCCTCCCTTTGGAAACAGAGAATATAAATGACAGGCTATGTCCTGTAACGCAGCCTTTCTGAGAGGAGCGTGGAGCCTGTGGCACCTCGATTTGAATACCTGTTGCGAGGCTGTAAGCAGAAGATTTTTGGGTGGATGAGTTTAGGGAGGAAATACAAGATAGGAGAATTATTCTATTTTTGGTCTACACTGTTGCTGTTTTGATTGTCTGCTTATTTTTAATAAAACTGAACAGCCAACGTAACAAAAATAACTCCACGGTTCTTCCCCTTCTGCTTTCCTGTATGATGCAGTTGTGAGTGTAAAGTGCAAATGAACAGTGACGKGTGGAAGTACTCTGTGTCAAAATATATGCAAGGCTAAATAAAGCAAGAATTTAGGGAGCTGATTTTGCATAATAGCCAGCACTAACCTCTCCCTGGAATCTAGTTTTGTATTTTAAATAGCAGATTTTTTTTTTTTTTTCCCCGTCGGGTGTAACAGACCGTTTACTTATGCRTAAATCTGGACCCTGAAATGCACATCCCAGTAAGTGCTGTAGAGATTTGAGAAATGAGCAGTAGCTCTGATCACTGGATGCTGCTCTGCTGATTGTGTAGCATTACTCACTTTATTTATTTATTTTTTTAATTCTACCACCTCAAGACAAGTAAGTTTTTGTGGTAAAAAGTATCCCTGTCTTTCTGCGGGTTATTTGCTTGCTTGTGAGATACCTGAGCTGAAATAGTGTTGAGGCAGTTTAAATATGACTATGCTCTTGGTTGCCTGTGTATCGTAAATGTATAAACAGTACTAATATATTGTGGYACTGTGCGATTCTCTTTCTAATAATAAAGTGGGAAAATAGAAGTCTCTTGAAAGTTGTTTGCTGTCCTCGTGTTGTGTGTAATATTTTTGTTATTTATCTGATCAGATATTTTGTATTTTTTTTATTGAAAAGACATTAATTCTTCTGCATGGTTGTTTGTGAATTTAATATAAGTAAATCTGGGCTATCAGATTGGGTATTAACTTAACAAATTACTATGTATACTTGTTGGCTGTTGAGCTTTCAATCTTAACTAGAAGAGTAAGCTTAATTTATGGCATTTTAAACAGTGGAAAATGACTGGAGTGCAAGTCTGTAGTAACTTTGGGCTCTTGATGCCAGGTTTAACCACCTCAGTTTAGAAATACTTCTGAGGTTAGTGACATATCTGAAAATGAATGATTCTGCCAAGTCTACGCAGGGAATCAGAACCAGGACTACCACTTGGACTGACTTCCAAAACACCYGCTTAAATTAACAGCAGGAAGAAAATCACTGTATAATGTCAGAGAATATGTAGGGTGGTTCTTTCATTTGCATCAGATGTTAGTTGGTACCTTTACTGAGGTAAGACAGATATACTCCAAAAAAGACTCATGGACAGGCTGTGCTGTCACTGACTGAGATCAGATCAGATTGGGAAGACTGCAAGAAAAATGACTTAAATGTAAGTCAGAAGTGAAGAGGAAGTAACTGTATATGCAGYGAGCATTTTATAAAACCATTTTCTTATGAAACATTGCTTTCTTAGTAGCCTGTAGAAGTCTCTTCCGTATTTTTAATAAGAGTTTTGTTATTACTCAATTTTTCTAAAACAGACATTAAATAATATGTCTTTCAAAAGAGTAACCAYGGAGCTCTTCCCGTCTCGGCACTCAGACTACGTGAATGGTGGCAGGTTCTGAAACATTGCGAAGTTCGCAAATACTTTGGAYGTAAAACTGCTGATGGCCTTTAAACATGAGAGTCTTTCTAAAATCAGTGGAGATAAAGAGGCCAAGAGGACACTTGTACGTTTTTGTTTGACTGGCTGGTTGGGGATATTTTTGTCTGTTCACACTGAACATGGAATGAAGTTTCGAGGTTCCTGTCTTCAGAGACAGCTCAGTGAGATTGGCTTTTGTTATCTGAGAGACAACTTCTCCTGTAACGACTAGTGCCTTTCCAGTTTCTAGTTTGTATTGCCACAGTCAGTCAGGAAAAGCTTGTAAGGCACAGAGACAGAACGTCAGGAGGAGCTGGACTTCTCCTGTGGAGCTTCTCCCACCAAGGGAATGGGAACAAAATGGATCTTGTAGCAGTTGGCGTTCAGCTGCCATGTTTCTTCTGTGCTGGAGGAATGCTTGCTCGCTAGCTGGTGTGCTCCAGCTGGCAAAGGGGAAGGAGAGATGGAGGCAATTTGTCATGCAGTGAGAAAATCGCAATCTGTGAAAAAACTTCRTTATTAAAACATGGACGAGTTTCTCAGCTTTCACACCATGGATCGTTTACATTAGGCCCATCAGTTTGGGGAACGCTGGAGCGATAGATATTTAAAGAAGAATTTAGGAATAAAGGGTAAAAAATTGAAGCTCYTAAAGCACTCTGCTATTTTCAAAGATCAATCTGCTATTTTTTTCTTTCAGCAGCAGCAGATCTGCTTTGGGAGTATCTTCCTCCCCTTTGCATCCTCCTCCCCTTCTGGGAGGGTGGAGGGGCTTCAACATCTTGAAACTACTCTAAATATAAACTGATTATTGTTCAAAAGGTTCTTGGTAAACACTGTAAAGGGGAAAAGCCCACCCTTACTCCTCAACAGCATTGCTGCTTTCTATTTTAGTAGTACAGATCAGCAAGATTGCTGCAGGACTAAGGTAGTAGATACCAGTTTAGAGCAACCATACCCTTTCTGTAATCTCATTTAATTTAAAATTAACATCTCTAATGTGCTAGTGTTTTATGCATTCTAGTAGGGAGGACGTACGCTGTTCGATCTTAGAACACTTGTTAACTATTTATGACTGTGGATGGCTGGTAACTGTAATTAAATAACTTTAAATCTTCTTAATGGAAACTTAGAGTAGACAGACACATAACATGATTATGTGTCTTGTAATTTTAGAAAAGTAAGCTACAAAAGCAGAAGAAAAATCCAAATCAACCATAACTTTACATGATAGTCCTAACCTAAAGTAGGATGTTGATGAATAGGGGTTTTCTCCGATTTACTGTTCGCAGAGTTGGTCAGGCATTGAATTTGCCCTTGTGAGCTGAAAACTTTGACCTGGAAAATACTATGTCACCTGGAAATTCAGAACTGCAAATTGATCAGATGTATTTATAATAACTATGGAGCTGCCTTGGCAGTTTGTGAAGGTGCAAGTACAGTGGAAACATTTTAGACTCCTTCAGAGAAATGTGTTTTTGCGACTGCCAGTATAAGCTGTACTCTATGTATTCCTTTAAATCAAAGCTGATAAAGAGAAGATTTTTCTTTTTAGAACTAAATGTAACTTTATGTAAACTAAACTAAATGTAACTTCAATTTTTTTACATACTTTTGTACCTTATTAGTAGTTACTAGCTTACTAGCTTGTCAGTAATTGGTCTAGCTGATATAGGGAATATGTAGATTGCCCCTGTGTATCCGAGTGCTTTTAAGAATGCAATTTACTATGCTCAGAAGAAATTAAATTAAATATCTTAGAATACCTGCTGGCTTTCTTTTTTTTTTTCTTTGCCACACAAACTATATATACATAATGTTTTACAAAATAATCAAAGGTTATCAAGATTGTCGTCTTAACCTCAAAACATAGAGGCAGACTTTTTTTTCTAGTAGGTCATCTGTTTATGCATATGTAGATTACAGAGGCAAGGAGTAAATTTGATTTTTCCAATGATCTTGTGTTAAAGTTCCAGGATTAAAAACTAAACTGTTTTCAGATCTTTGAAATGTAAGAGGTTTTTTGTGTTCCATTACTTTCTCTCAGAAGTAAAGCATTAACAATGAGTATGGCAAACACATAATAATGATGATAAATAATTTGAAATTTCATGTTACATAAAATTCATATATAGATTTGGATGCAGGTGGAAGAATGTGAACAGAATGGTCACAGATCACTCTGTCCATTTTCTAAGTCAGTGCTGTGGCTTGTTCTTTAGTACAGACTATAAACATCACCAGGATTTATTTATTTTGTTTTTGAATTTGTTTTTAATAATGCTTTCCCCAAATGTTGTGCTTCCATTCAAATAGGCACCAGAGAGGGGTTTGGAGACAAAACTGTGTTTGAACTGCAAATGCCGCTTGGTTAATTAATCAGGTGAGAGGATTTAGTGCAGATGGCCTACAGAAAATCTGCCAGTGTAAAACAGACTTTTTGGTGTTTCAGGCTAGAGATTCTGCTATCCACAGCAGTTTGATTTGTTAGTGGAGCTTCGCTTAAACGTATCCCAAAGTATGTAGCTGCATTACAGGTTATGCCATGTAAGCATTGCCTTACAGCCTTTGGGGATGATCCATTTTTGTTGGGAAACCAAATGACTGCATCTGATGCGTATCAATGTTACCACAAGCCTGAGGAAAAGAAAAACGGGAATATTGACGATTGTTTTTGTGTTCTGCGTGGCTTTTAGAGTAACATTTAAAGGAGTTCCTTAAACATTGGATAAACTGGATTGTATTCAGAAAAAGCAGTTTTTTTTTTTTTTGGGGGGGGGGTGCCAGTCTTTGAAATAGATGTTCTAAGTAAATTAATAGAGGAAGTAGAACATCTTTTAATTGACTGAAGTTCAAAGGATTTGAGGGTTAAAAGTGAGAAGCTAAAATGCAGGTTTGCTAACCCTTCAGGGAGGCATAGCAAGTGCATAGCAGTGCAGGTGCTAGACCATCCAGGCATACAGAGGCTTTGAGCTACTTGTATTTAATTTTTTTTTTATGATAATAAACTTTAGGAAAAAACCTGTGGAAAACTTTATTAGAAATTCTTAGTTTTGCTGTTTACTCTGCTGACTATAGCAGAAAGGTGTAAATATAAAGACTTGCTGTGAAAAATACAAGGGAGACTGATAGCGCTGTGCATCATAGCTAGTAGTGGTTATTTGGATATCCAGGAAATGTTGTTGCCTATACATTTGGTATTTTAAATCCCTGTAGAAAGAAGGTGAAAACCAGACTTACATTGAATTCAATAGAAATCTTGCTGCTGACTTCACTGAGTCAGCATTTTAGCTAAGGTAGTGTTTTAAAACATAGATGTCAATAACGGAAGCTTGAAAGCAGGCAGCATCAGCAAAGTCATAGCCATTCTAATGTTTTTAAATTAAAAATATTCCTTGAGTAGTGATAGGAGAAGATAGGCTTCTGAAAGGAAAAATAAAAAAAAAAGAAGAAAAGAAAGCAAAAAAATGTACTTTTGTGACATCTGACAAAGCTTTGTTGTGTCTCTTTGGGTAATACCAGTGTTTCAGACCTCTATTGCCAGTCTTTGAGAGTCGTCGGTCATTAGGCAAATACCTTGCAGTGTCAGGCCATGCTCCTCACAACATTGCCTGCACTTTTAGTTAAAAGGATCTCTGCAGGCTCAACAGTTCAGCTGTATTTCTTTCATGCCTTAATAGGATCTGGGGTTTCTAATCGTCTCTGCTAGAGCTAAGTTGGCTTTCATTTTATTTGATGGTACGATGAATGTAATTCTGTTTAATATTCAGTAGTAGAGAACTTTTCACTGAGACCATGCCTGTTGTTTTAGATTGCATTGTGGCCTCCAAACAGCTCTGGGTTTCTAGCCCACAGTGTAGAGATCTTTCAAGTGATTGGTTTTTTGCGGGAGAGGAGAGAGCTTATCATAAGAGTTTAGTGAAATATTTCAGGAATGCTGGTGGATGTTGGGATTTTTTTTTTTTTTGAGTTTATTTGCTTTGCTTTGCTTTTCTGGACGGTTTAATTTAGGTTATTTATACCATGCAAGCCAAGAAGTTAAACAGGGTATAGGCAATACCCTGATACCTTTAACAAAACTTAGGCTTTCTAAAAGTCTAAAAGGGATGTTTGTGTCCTTTAATGACAAGAAACTGATAAAGCAATGGTGTTTTCCAGAAATACATCTCGTCCGTCAGATCACACAGAAGTAGAYCACCATGACAGGCTGCCTTTTTTACTAGATAAATCTTGTGTCCTAACCTTTCTAAAAACAGATTCGCTTTGTCTGTGTTACAGGTGCAGCTGTTGAGGCAAACTAGAAGTTGGATACACTGGAAAGGAGCATGTTACAGTACACTGGTGCCATCTGATGGTAACGTTTCCTGTCAGGTTCTTTCCTCTCTTCATCAACAGACTTCTCAATTCCAGCTTCAGGCTGGGGGGGGGGAGATTAAAATGTGGAGTGGGCATTATTGGGCATTGTACGTTACCCCCCCACCACCACCACCCCGATCTGTGTTGCTCTGTGATTAAAGCTGGGATGGCATATACTTATTTTATGGAGATAGGGTAAGTTTAAATTAGTTGCTTGTTGCACATACAGTACTTCARTTTCTGGGACACTATTCATAAGAACAATCTAGAATGTGGTGTGTGGTCTKTCTTTCTTTAACACTTATTTTAAAAACAGCTGACTTTAGCTATGGTTTACAATATGGCTTTTTCACTCACTCTTTTTTTTTCTTTCCCCAGAAGTAACTATTAATTACAGATATGGTCTTCCTGTAATAACTCTTACGTTGCCTACAAGAGGAGAACGTTGTCAGTTTACTATCAAGCCAATGGTAGTAACAGTTGGAGCATTTCTGCGGGATGTACAGAGAGAAGATAAAGGAATTGAGAGGGCAGAAATCTTTGCAACTGGTATCTTGYGTTTCTATCATTTTTTGAATGATTCTGGAGTTTACTTGTTTCAGATACCAATATCTGAGTCCTCTTGGAAAGGCTCATTTAAAAAACAGAATTGGACATACTACTATAACCTTCCTTTCATCCAATTTCCTCTATTGCCTTTTTCGAGTAGCTTTTCTTTGTCATGCTGTTTTAGAATAAATTTATCTTTTCAGGTTTCTTTGATATCTCTTTTATTTTCTTGTCCTCTGTGATCACTTTTAAAATGAGCAGCAACCTAGCAAGCAGCTGGGTTCCTCCCCCCCCTTTAGGTAATACACAGACGAAAGATGGGGTAAAGAAAGATTGGTTGGAAGGTTCATAACTGCGTACATTCATAATGTTTCCTTTGCTCTTGAGTCCAGTGACTTCGAAAGGAACTGAAAATARATTGGTGCTCCTAGAAAATCAAGAAGCCACAGATAGTTGCCTTTGAGAGTGCTTAGTAAAGCAGGGAAATACTGTGTGGAGCAACATATTTACAGCTTTGAGAGCAACGGAGATGATATGATCTATGTGGATCCCACTGCATTCATGAACTTCATGTGCATGAAAACTTAATATTAGATACTGATGTCTGCTAAGCAGGAAAGGTAGAAGTTTCGTGCTGTCTTGCGTAGCACCTGCTCCGTAAAGTGTTTCTTGAAGCGTGCTACAAGCCCTCAAAACTTTGCTAGCTCAGAGGAAACAGAGATTGTGCAAGTCTAATGATTGGGCGCCTTCTAAAAGGCCCGAAGACTTGATCCAAAAGTCACATTTAAAAGTCAGAGTAAGAAATGAAGTGTGAGCTGCAAATTGCTTAATTCTTTTGAAAGTTATGCTTCCAATCAACGAGAGAGAGATTCAGTAAGTACAAGCAAGGTACTATGTTTAGCTAACTGGAATTGAAGAGTTTTTTTTTTTTTAAAAAAAAAAAAAATGGTGCTGTGGCTAAGACTGCACTGAAGATCCAGACTGCAAGGCAGCTTCCATAGCTGAGGTCCTGTGTTAATATGATGAAATACGCAGGTAGGAGAAATGTTTTATGTCACTTAAAAATGCTGATTCTTAGTGGAACTAATACTTAAAAGTCCTCATAGCTGCTTATCAAAATGCTACCCCGTCTTTCTTTTCTCTCAGCTCCTATTTTAAGTGAAGAAAACTAGTTTTTCCTAGCATTGATTAGTWTGGCCACAGTTTCTGAGAACATAACATTCCTTGCTGTGTTACCAGAGTGCATTGTTTGTATACATTTTTGAACTGTAGCTAGACACTTTGCTTTTCTTTTATTTGCAATTCAAAACTAGGCAAGCTTGCTAGCAGGAGTTACTTACCTGCTAGAGGTGACCTATCTCTCCCTGTCCCCTRCCCTAGTTTTGGGGAAATCATTTTATAATTGGTTGATAACGAAGATGCCCTCTCAATCAGAAGTACTTTGTCCCTGCTATCGAACACTCATAATTCAGAAGTATCTCTAAGTGGCGTGTTACCACTTTAGACTTGTTATGAACTTAGAAGCATGAGCTTAGATCTTTTTTTCTCCTCTGCAGATTAAAAGAGCAACTCACACTTGAACTATGAAATGGCTCTTACTGTATTCTTATAATTTAATTTGTTCTCTGAAAGTTTTTGTTGTTTTAATTTTCTGACTCTGTGAAGCATGTAGACAAACTGTTGCTTTAATTGATTCAATACATTTATGCAGGTAAATGACTTAAAAGCATTGCAAAAGGTGTTTTGTAAGACTCGAACGTATTTTCAAAAGGCACTGTGATGATCATTGTCAGCAGCAGCTGTTCCCATTAGCATCCAARTTTTCACTTAAAATGATTGTTTAATGTGATCAGACAGAGCTAACCAAGAACCTGCTCCTGTGAACAGGTACTGGTGAGTACTGCTGTCTGTGCAGACTTGTGCAGAATGAGCACCTGATTCACTGCTGAATCCCATTCTTCTGTGTTGTCTTAGCAAAAGCTTTATGTTAACTACTTGTTCTGCTTCAGTGCAAACTTCAGTTACTTGTGAAGCATGAGGTAATTTCCATAAGAAATCTAATCTAGAAGTTGAGATTTTTTTTTTTTTTTTTTAGATGTGCATCAGGTTCCTAAATGTAAAGCAAGCAGGGCTTTTTTCCCCTCATGTCATCTGTTTAAACCCCTGGCTTTGGAATAAAACATTGTATGCTTCGATTAAAACAATGACTATTATATAGTTCTCTGCTGCATATTTTCAACTGTGAGGCAGTTGTAATGGTAGTAAACCGCTTTGGTGTTTAATTTATTAGGAAACTAATACTGTGGAGAGAAAATACTGGTTGAGCACTATGAATGGAATTTAAACATACATTATTTAAGAAAACTTATGAAGGTTTGATTTAGAGTAGATGTTTTTCTTGTTTGCTTAGCAATTAAATGAAACCCAATCRTAATTGAAGGCATAGAAACATATTCAATGCTGTCATTTTCTGCAGATTTGATTCTAGCCCTGAAAAATTTCTGTAGACCAAAAAATGGCTTCTTGTCCACATTTGAACACTTACGCTTAGATATAAGAAGGAAAGCAGCTTTTTGCTGAAAGCTTTGATGGAATTTTATATTAAAAAAACTTATCAACAAAACTGAACACTTTTATGCTTTTCAGTGAATGAAAGGTAGGACAAGCTAATAAGTCTGTGTTGTATCAAATGCAGTACAAAGAGCCTGTCTGGCACTTCCTTTGAAAAGCATTTTTTGCTTAAATGTCACTTTATAAATGTCACCTTAATAATTTACATGCAAATGAGCTTTGATGTCCTATTAAATTGTTTTTAAAAAATGGATGGGCACATTAAAATTTCAAATTTTGGGTTGAAAGTGATAGTCTTCCAAATTGGCCTTTCTACCCCCAGAGTGGGTCAGGGAGCCACCTGGTGCATTTGCTGTCAGAGCTCAGTAATCTAAGTCTCAGCAGATGGGACCAGACAGCAGAGTTCCAATGAATAAATAATTACAGATGTGGGTTTATCAGCAGCATCTTTCTATAGTGAGCACATGGAGACAGATGGAAGAGCTGGAGCAGTAGTGCTGCGAGAAATGCTTACATACAAAAACCTTCATTAAGTTTCACAGCCTGATTGTTATTCTTGTCAGCAGTAAAGCTTCTGTTTTCTGCCTCCTGTGCACCCATTCATAGGCCCAGGGGGAAGGTGCTCTTTTTATGTATAGGAAATGAAAGTTAAAGAGCTGCTGTGGAGCAGCTGGCCTCTGGCTTTGGAGCCCTTGCACCACAGCTATGTCATATGTCCGGCAGCAGTGTTCTGCAGCCCCGTAGGTCCTTGGGCTGTCTGAACACCCTTTTGGGAAAGGAAGTGAATCAATGGGGCTTATGTCGCTGGCCACAGGCCAAGGAGAACCCTGGGGATCCACCATTAGGTCTTGCTGCAAATGACTCTGGGAGCTCCTCTCCTGCCTCTTCAGCACCCGGTGGTATGGGACGTGATCTTTTGCCTCTTAGCTACATGGAGGTACTGTAGACAGTGAAATGAGCAGGAGGAATGAAAGCCGGCAAGTAGGAAGGTAGTCACATACCAAAGGAAACAAGTCCTGTACAAGTGTCAGGCCACTGCAAACAATGAAACAAAAAGCAGATCAAAAGCATTGTGCAAACCAGATCTTTTAAATTTCAGCAGGTTTTAGATTGCATTTGCCCTAGTGTTTTGAATGTCAGATCGGAAGAGATCCATTTCTCATTTGGATGCAGATCTTTCCTGTTGTTTGAGAGATCAGCAATGTTGCCAGAGTAGTAATCTTGCAAGGTCTGCTGTGTTGAGAATGCCCTGGGAAGGGCCTGCAGTGTGTCAGTGCTGTTGGATACAAACCAATTAATTTATTGAAATTGGGTTCCACCTAATAACGGCAGATCTTCTGTAAGCCCTAGGCAGACACGAGTACTGCCTTTTGGATGAAAGGGCTTTTTGCAAAGAAAATGGTAGAGAGGGAATGAAAAGAAGCAACAAATATGAAAGGAGGAAAAATAAACAAACAGCAAGGAGCTTTCTTGATTGAATATCGGTTGCCCCCTTGTTTCCAGTTTTAAGTTACTGAAACTAGATGTGAATGATTTTTCTTCTCAGCCTATTCTCTATGTTGCTGATGGGATAGTGTTCCTGTAAAGTTTTGCATAAAAGAATAGAACAAGGTTCTGCAGAGCTTTTTATATTAACACTTCTGTGATTCCCGGTCTCTCTTGTACTGGACAGTCTACTCTCTGTTACAACTGGTTTTAAAACAGAATGATTACAAGTACAAAATATTGCCTTTCATACTGATTGTTAGTAAAAATCTGGAGAATACTGCTGACAAGTATTGTTCTTTTTGACCAGAAGAGCTTGTTCAAGGAAAGACAGATACCTGTAATTGAAGGTGAGGTCTTTGAAGATTGGTTTATTTTCAAAAACCCTTTGTTCTAGGCTCAAGTGAGGATACAAACTTGTGTGTGGATGGTGAAAGAAAAGTCTTCCCATCGCAATTTGTTGTGGTTTTATGCAAGACATTTCTTCCTCCTCTGTCCTCACTTTCCCAGTGGGTCAATTTTAGTCATGATCACGGCAATCATAACAAGAAAATACACAAGCCTGCTCATAGTAGCAACAATATCATTAAGTTTCTAACCAATTCTGTAATCACAGACCAGATTTTTACATCTATTAAAGCTCTTAAAAATGAACCCCAAACCTAGCTTCCTAAAGGCTTACTTAAATATGCATATTCCTTTTAATTCATAGGGTCATTTTCATGAGTAGAGATTTATAAAATCTCTTAAACAGAGAGCTACAATTTGTTTCTTTGTTTATTTGCTGATGACGACCTATATAAATTGTTGGGGTTTTTTTTGAGTGGAGGATATATAGGAAATACAGTATTTTCAAATTCACATGCATGCTCTAAATCCTTGAATGTATGTGTGTAAATTTTGAAGGTCTTCAGTAATACGTTGTCCTTTATCCAAACAATGCAAATACTGATGTTAACGCTTAAGAGCCATGGTGATATTAAATGAGTGAGAAATGTCTGTAAGAGAAAGGGGCAACCTGGTTCTGCTGGTTTCTGTGGAATTGAGCTCTTTAACACTGATTTTTCCTTGAAAATGGTGTCCGGCTAAACTCCAGCTGATTCCCAAACTAAGTCAAATTTAGGAGAAATATAGTAAAGACTAAGTAGCAAAATAGGAGTAAAATACTAGTAAAAATAATAGTGAAGACTAGTGAAACTGAGAGAATTTTAAAAATTTGAATGATGCTAGTAGAGAAAGTCTTCAGTCATATGCTCTGTCTTGATGTGTTCCCCTTCAAAAATGTAAGGGAAAAGTTTCCTGCACAGAATGGAAGTGAGCAATAGCAGAAAACATAGGACCATACTAGAAATTTCCTGTTTAGTATCAGTTACCAAACTTATTCAAAGTACCATGCCCTTCCAAACGTTATTGATAGAGAACCTTTCCAAAAGAACATCAGCTGATCTTTAAGATCTTTTATGACTACTATGTTTTGTAACGTAAATCTTTCTTCTGCAGATGGTAGCAAGGTCTCTGATACAACCTTGATGGAGGTCTTACTGATGAATGACTTTAAACTTGTTATCAACAACACAGCATACAGTGTGTCAGCTCCTAAAAAAGGTATGAACTACACTTAATGACTCTGATTATCTCATTTCATCTAGTGAAAGGCATCAAAAAACCTCAGAAAACAGAAACCTGTCTGGAGAAAGGAATCACTCTTTGCTTCATCTGATGGCACTGCTTTTTTTGAGGGGTGTGAGAGAAGAGAATGAAGAGGGGCAAGTTTTTGAAATATTGTATATGACAAGCATTTTCTTCTTAGGTAAGCTGAGTAGTGAGCATGCTACTGAAATGGAAGATATCAAATCCTTGGTTCACAGACTGTTCGTGGCTATACACATAGAAGATCACCAGATCAGGAAAGAGAGAGAATTACTACAGAAACTGGAATATCTGAAAGAGCAGCTGCTGCCTCTTGAACAGGTTGGAAAGGATGTTTATTTTTACTGTAAAATACAAAAGTGTTTTTTTCAGCAAGACTAAGTTTTGTCATATGAAGAGATCAGCACAAATGGCTAGAGTGTGTCTCACTTGTTTGTCAGGATTATTTTCAGCTCAATTCTTTTCCTTCCCGCTGTGCGCATTCCCTATGTAGAAACCAGCAAAACTAGAGAAAACTGTCATGAACAAGCCTTTCTGTGGCTAGTAGTAAAGTGAGAGTCTGCTTAGTCACCTTTTGCTGTATCAGTTCTGAATACTCATTATAGAAAAAACGGCAGCGAGGTAGAAATTATCTGTGGCTTAGGCTAGGTTTTTCTGTGATCACCAGGGCAGCCAAATCGTTCAGACTGCTGAGTGCCATAATCCAGGAAGGGAAGGTATGAGTGTTGATGCAGGGAAGGCTATGCTCACCCGGCATGAAGGGGGAAAGACAGAAAAASCCTAACAGGATGAACAAACTTTTCCTTGCTACTGTTGGCTTCAGATCTGCTATGTGAGGACCAGGCTCAGAAAGCATTAACCAGAGCTGTCTTGAATGATAACAGGAAATCCAGTAGACATAAATCCCTAGTAGTAGGAAGGAGAAATAACAGCAGCATCTGGAGCACAACAGCTAGGAGGTGCCTGTTGCCCTTGGACTTCAGTTGTGAGTAGGAAAGGGGAGAGCCCTGACAAACGGATCTGTCTCAGCAGCAGAGAACATAGTTGAAAAGCTGCTAATCGGTCACTCTTATGTTTTAGCTAAACACATTTCTGTATTTCTTTTCCTTAGATGAAAGCTAGAATCACGGACAGTGCAGATGCAAAGACCTCTAGGCTTCTATGGGTGGGCTTAGCTCTGATGTCGACACAAGGGGGAGCGCTGGCCTGGCTCACGTGGTGGGTCTATTCCTGGGATATCATGGAGCCAGTCACATACTTCATCACTTATGGGAGTGCCATGGCTTTCTACGCCTACTTTGTTCTAACGAAACAGGTAAGTCCTTATCTGTGCGTGTCTGGAATATTGTAAAACAGGAAATTTGACTGTGAAAATCACAATGCTTGGCTTATGATGAAAGTAATTTAGTATCATCAGATGGACGCTTGGTTGTTTTCTAACATAGCTGCTCACTGTGTGAAAACAAGCCAGGCACTGTTGCGCGTGAACTGCAAACAAGCTGCTGAGTAGAACTGTTATCTCTAAGATTTTGTAACCTGGAGAATCAAAAGTGATGAATGAAATGTGCCCTTTTAACTTCTTGCAAATCACTTTGAAATGTAATTAGCACCTTGCTCATGGCTGTAAAGGGAGGGTAACTAGTAGCACTGTGGCGGTTCGTGAAGACTACCTTAGGAGCAGACCAGGAAGCAAATGACTGAAACAGCATCTTTTATTTGCTGGAGTTCACATACAAACAGTGCAGGGGGTAAACCGGCAGGAAATTTGGCAAAATTTGGCAAACTGGGGGAAGTCTGGAGTTGCATTACTGACATACGTCTGCTTCAGTGCATAAAAAATTTTATATTGCTTTGTTCTCTATAGCCTTACTATTTTTATCTTTGCGTGAATGGAGGTAAATCCATGACAACTGAAATAGGGGGGGAATTGGGTGTTGTTTAGAAGAAAAGATTTTGCTAAGTAACAAAAAAGCAGATCCTCACTGAACTGCAGAATGCAGACTAGTCCTGAAATCACTTATTGCTTGGAGAAATGTTTCTTTTTCCTCTTTTGGCTTTGTGCTCTGTTCTCAAAGTGGATGTCTTCATGTTGAACTTCACGTGATGCAAAGCTCCGCTTGTTGGGGAGTTATATGGAAGAATAACCAACACTTACTTCCATAATACCAATTATAGAACTCATGAGATGTCAGATTCGTTTAGTAGAAAAAGGAGACGTGGCTGTTCTTATGAACAGCTGTCTCTGAATGTGAGTTTCAGTCCTTCTCACTAATTTTTAAGAACGGCTAAGGCATTTCTACTTTTTATATAAAAATAGAGGTTTTTTGAACAGCCAGTGGTGCCACAGTTTGACATTTTCAAATATATCTTAGAGAAAAGCAGTTGAATAGCTTGAATAGCTGACTTTCTCTGACTCCTTGGAAAGTCATGTCCATTTATTCAGATGGCTCCAGTTATGAAAATTAAGATACGCCTTTATCATGGTTGAAAACTCCTATAGACCTAGTAGCAGTGATTCCTAACCTGTATCTAAAAAGTCCTTATGATATATAGAACCTTTGTATGTAGCCTGTTAGCAAGATACATACATACATAATACCCTCGTACCTCCCCCCCACCCGCCCTTGAACTAGGATAGTTCCTGAAACAGGCTAAACTTCTATTAAAAAATCCTTTGTACACGTAATCTTCTGACCTCTGCCATTTTTCTTGCTAACCTCAAGTATGTTCCTGCTTTCTCTACCAGGACTACATTTACTCAGACGCTAAAGACAGGCAGTTCCTCCACTACTTCTATCGGAAATCCAAAAGCCAGTGTTTCAATGTGCAACAGTATAACAAGCTAAAAGAAGATCTAGCAGAGGTATTTACACAAAGTCCTTAAATACAGGGGTGGTCTCTGGGGTATGACTTTTCAGATAAACTCTCAGCTTACAGAAAAGTGACTTCAAGGTTTATTATTTATATTCAGAACAGTTTATTACTTATGAACCAGTTTGAGCTGTTTAAATAACCATGCGGTGTGTTTGTCACTGACATACGTGCTACCTGAGCAGATCATCAGAAAGAGCTTCATGAATTTAATTGAAAAATAAGTCAGTTTGTCAGCCCTGCATATCCATTTCTTCATATTTAAATATTTTGCATATTTTTACTTAATATTTGCATCCTCAGCACTTTTAATACAACAGCTATGCTGCTTTCAAAAACAGCGTGTTTGCTGCATTGCTGTGGTAATACAAACTCCCTACCTCAGAAAGAGACTGTCTTGCAGAGTTCAGCATTTGAGAGCTTAATGCTACTCCTTAGGTGATACATTTAGACTTCCATTCAGTCTCCTGCATTCTGTAAAGCTGATGGGTGTGCCTGGGAGAAACTGTGGCCTGTGGCAGGGACGGGAGGGGGGAAGGCAAGTCTTTACACACTCCACCTCCAGTTYTCATTCCCTTGTCTTATCTCCCCAACCATATGTCTTGTTAAAATAGAAACCATCCTTAATTTTAGTTCAAGACTCTTGGTTAAAGATATTACTTGGTAAGTCACATATGGTATGAGGCTGTAATTTTTTGCTTTTTCAGTGGCCTGTGAGTATGAATTCTGTAATTTCTCTGTTTTCTGGAAAATATTACTGTGGGATGGGGGTAACAGGGAGGTTAGTGCTCTCTGGAAACTGGCTGAATGACCTGAACTTATCTAAATGCTCAGTATCTTATACTTGATTGGTCTGCTTTCTTGCATCAGACCAACATCTTATGAGAAAGATACTGGATATATAAAAGGGGAGGAGAAAGATACAGGCTGCAGCAGGATGAACTTCTTGCTTTTTTTACTGACAGGCTGAGGAATCGTTGAGGCGTCTGCGCCAACCTCTACAGCTGAGGCTTCCAATCCAGCAAATCAACGACAAGGACTGATTTCTTTTTTTTATAAATAATTGAATTGTCCTTTCAAAGCTGATATGAGCATTTAATTACTCTTTAAAAGATGGATATTTTTGACCAGTATAGTTTTGAAAGTTACAATAAATATATATAAAAATAATTGTATCACTTGATTGTTTGAGTTTTTAATATGGGAAGAAGCTGCTGAAACAAAGTTCTTCAAGATGTTTGTCAAATCTCATCAGTAAATTAGAGGCATTTCTCTCACTSGTATAATGACGGGGATGTTTTTGAGAACGAGGGCAGTCTTTTAAGGACCATTTGCTATAAGACAGCAGCAGTTCAGAAAATAATTAACTTCTGCCCTGAGTATTAGCAATTTTCTTACTAAGTGATGGCTTCCTTTTCCCCAGCTCTGTGCTCTGATTTTGTTGGTATACAAGCCTAACTTCCACCAATAATACTATCTGAAGTACACTTTTTTGAGTGAATACTGTCAGGAAAGTAAGATATATCAAACTCATTTACTATAAAATAATTTTACTGTATCATTTTATTAAACTTATCAAAACAATCAAACATACGTGATTCATACAAAGCATAAATGTAGCCATAATAAGATTTAACATCTGTGACTTAGAGCATGCTCTATGGGAGGATTTAAGTGAAGCAGACAAGCAGATAATTATTTTATACTCAGGAAACTGAATTATGATATTTATTCTCTGCTTGAGTTCTCCATTGTGTCCCAGAGTTAAGTGTATGTATCAGTAATGTAAAAACTAATAAAGTAGTACTTGCTTCCCTTGAGCATGTTCTAAATTCCTGATGCTTCTACAGTAACAACTGGAAACATCCTATGGTGGCTGAGGTACTATCACTTAATAGTGCATAGAGGGGCCAAGGGGAGAAGGAGGTTAATCCAACAGCAAGGCCTGAATGAAAAGGTCTGAATATGCTGTATTTTGGAAAGCCCGTGAGAGATGTCCAGGAGAGTTTTAAGTGATACTGGAAGTGATTAGGTTTAGAGGCTAACTTACCCCTGTCAAGGAATGTATTTGTAATCAAAGTATATTTAAGCTAACACTAAAAGCAAGCTTTATGTAGTCTGTTTGCCAATGCCTGTGTTATTCCCAAGGATGCAAAGCACAAGCAAGATTTAATTGTACTGTAAATGTAAGTGAAGTGCAAGCAAAAAGAAGCCCTTTCTTATAGGGCTAGTTTCAATACAGCAATTGTACTGAAGTAGTGCCTTTTCCTAGTTAGGAGAAATTTGAAAGTTGTGGCTAAAAAGCTTAACAAATCCACATAAAATTAAAGGTGGACATGCAAGTTTGGCATGTACCAAAACCAACACTGTCCACACATTCATTGTGTGTGTGTCCAAACATTTATAAAGATGCCCTAAAAAAGGGTATATATAATCTCCTGTAAACTAGGGGAGCTCTTGGAGCAAGAAGAGCTGCTCTAATGGAGCATGTAAAAAGTTCTGGAAACAGTAAAATGCACCATAGTTAGTTAGATGAGAGTCAGAAAAAAAATCTGTAAAGAGGCTTATTTTAATAAAATCTGAGCACCTCTTACTGGTTTTGTACCAATCAGCTTTTCCCAGATTCCCTGAGATGAACAGAGCTGCAGCACCAGATTAAGATTTTGTAAACTAATATACAGAAGAACTGTGAAGTTTAATCCTAATATTTTTGTGAATAATCTTGTTAGAATTATTTTCAAGATTGGAATAAATTTAGACTGCAGAAAATGCACAGTACTAGTTTCCTGAATTAAGATGGCATTCAATTTTTCTGCAGTGAGCATTAATCAGTAATTTTCATCGTTGATAGATACCTACTTAGATTTTGGATGAAAATACAATTTTTTAGTTAACATTGAGGCAAAACAAGGAATCTGCTTCTTTCCTATAGCATTAATATCTCTGCACATCTCTACCTTGCGATAAGACACTTTCCTGTTAACAACAGTGAGAAGTTCTGTGAATTCCAAGGAACAGCCATGATTTCTAAGTGCCTCACACAAGTCTTGAATGTACCAGGAGCCATTCACAGTTTCACGGTGAGAAAAATACCCTATTGAAGAATAGGAACATAAAATTAAATTCAACAAAGAGTAGTCATGCCACTTGAAGCATATCCATGTGTTACTGCTTCCTAGCTTTATCCATTAGCGCAGTCAGTGGAATCATTAATGGATATACATCCTATTTTGTCACTTATGTAATCTTACAGGAGACTGTACAAATTAAATGATTTTGAGATCTCTTATACCTCACTCACAGATCACTCAGATCATTGTTGAGTCACTACCACTGAGGTAGCGGTAGCTCACTGTCTACAGGATTGTATCTGCAAGAGAGCAGATGGGAGTGAGGTCAAGATACACTGTGGACTAAGGAAGACACCCATGTAGTGCAGGAGGGTTAAAAGACACCAGGATACTACAGTCCCGGAAAAGAGGAGAATGCTTGCTGTCAGGAAACAGCTCAGCAATAAGACTGTGAAGAACATTTCTGCATATCAAACTAACTGCAGTTTTGATGATTTATTTTCGTTTTTTTTTTAGCATATGGAGCTCTTTCCTAGAGGAAATGTCACTCAATCAATCAGACATGCAAAACAGGCAATTTGGAACTGTGCTGCTTGTTTAGACTGTAAAATGAGAAGCCTGTCACAGGGCAATATCAGAAACAAATATGTAAAATATTAGAACTTTACCTTGTGCCACGGAGTAGCACATGAGGAAGTCTGCACCAGCAGGCAGGGTATAGAYACCTGCTGCATCCACTTCAGTCTCATTGGCAGTGGATTCGTTCTCTGCACTGTCTACGAAATCACGAACAGCAACTGGATCTTCATGTTTATCACCTCGACATGCCTAGCAGAGCGAAAAGGGTGCCTTGTTACAATGAATACRGATTTATAAAGCCCCATTTACTTCTCCATCAATCAAAATGCTTAAGTCCAGTGAAAGCTCTGAGATGGTGATAATTGCATTGAAGCACAGCCACCACTATATGCTGTTATACTGCTTCTTTAGTGCAGTGCAGGCAAATGTCTTATCAGTTGAGGGAATGGGGTTTTTTTGTTTGCTCTGAGTGTGGGTTTTTTTGTTTGTTGTTTTCTTTTTGTGAGAAGCCAGTAACAGGCTGGAATGGTCAGTGTTGCAGAAAGGTATACGAGGAGGGTAAGAACGTTAGAACATGCTCAAAGACATAAAGCAGGCAACATGCATTATTTAACAGYTATTACTAAGAGAGAAACATCTCTTTTATTAACAGCAAGGACAGAACTTCTTCACTGTATGCTCTGATTTCCAATGGCAAATGCTAACTGATTATTCTTTGTGCTGTAAGTGAACTTAGTTTATGAACCAAACTAAGTCAATTTGCTTTATGGTGATTATATATTATAAATGTTTCTAAATAGTATATGTAATACATTACTGAAATATGTAAATATGTTTCCATCTTCAGACATCTGATTTAAGAAAAATTCAAAGCTGAATGAGTCCTAATGAAAGATGAATTAGCACTATGTTTATTTTTGTAGAGGCCGAGTGCCTAAGTTAGATTTCATTTGAAAATGTAACTCATTAAAGAGTTTACTGGAAGATGAATGCTTTAAGCCACAATCCCAACTATGTAAATTATTACAAATTGTAGTAATTGTACAGTCTGCTGAAGGCCAGGTTCTCATCTGAGTTCKCCAACTGTAACCTGGATGAAGCCCYAAGTAACCTAGTCTGGTGTCATAGCTGACCCTGCTTTGAACAGGAGCTGGACTAGAGACCTCCTGATGTCCCTTTTGRCCTGAAATAYCCTATGAACCAAGGTGTGCAACACTGCATATATGCTTTATTTGACCACTGACCACAAGAAGTATTTCTGAGCCAGTGAAGGCTGAAACTGATTCTTTAAATGCTACTAGATGCCAAGCATAGGTAACAACAAAACAAACAAAACCCAGCAACAGAAGAAATTCTGTATCAAGTAAAGGGACTTTTCTGGAAGGAAACAGAGAAAGTGAGCAAGTTTGATGGCCACCTAAAGCCTAACCTAGTGGGTGTGAGTTGTGAATAGCAGAAACTGAGTTAACATGTTCTGCTGTGAACAGAAAGCTGTTCGCAACTTTCTCCAAAAACTGACAATACTGTCTTTCCTACCATTAAACATATACTGACAATCTGTCCAACAGATTTTGGTTGCTCTTTATTTAATTGTATCTTACTAAATACAGCTAGAGCATACCAAAAGGTTAAAACAAAACAACATAAATAAATGCCTTAAGGAACAGTTTTCTATCCCCTTCTCCCCTAAAGATATAAAAACTTCCCCTTTGGAAAGATTTTTACAGGAAAACTGACTTCTATATCATCTACAAGATGATGATATAGATCAGTATTCTCTCTGCTGAATTCAGAAACAGATGTCTTACCTGAATGATAAATATTTTAGGCTTTCCCACCAGACTCTGGCACCTGTCTCCTCTGAACATGCTTGTGATTGTTTCAATTTTGATTTGGGCATCATATGCATAAACGTGATCATTCTCGCCATGGCTCAGGATCACACATACAAAGCAGTCAGCATCACTGTGGTCCTCTGCAGAGGCTGAAATAATCAAATGGTGTTTAGATGACAAACACTAATTTTTAGGTTTAAAAAACATTGTACTTTATATCATTTCATTTAATCTCAGATCAATTCTTTTTCAAATGAACTCTACTTTCAGATAGTGTAAGACTGCAGAGATCTGAAGGTACAATGATTCACAGTGGCTGAAGTTTCAGGCCGCTACAAGTAAAAAGGAGAACGTTACTAACTTCTCCTGCCTGCAGGTAACTTTTTTCAGCTCCCGCAACTTCACTACTTATCTGAATTCTGACCTTTAAGCCCTTTAATGTTAAAAAAAAAATCCCTCATGCGCAAAAATGATTTTAAGATGAACATAAAGGAAAAAAAGTAGTAAGACGTATCTAGAATTTCCGTTACAAATAGTTACATGTAATCAACATATAGTCTCCTACCATCATAAATTTTCTCCAGCATATCTTCTGCTTTCAGGTCATCAAAGCATCTGACTTCAAATCCAAGGTCTGTCAAACTATCATTAAAACACATCAGTATTAGTAAAAATCTTTTCTCAAATGATGTATGCCAGTTGCTTTTATTGTGAGAGAGTGAGTATCCAATGGGATTATTTATGATAAAATAGCTAAATGTGACTTTAAACTCTGGTTAGCTTCACGTACAGGTGTAACAGCTAATGTTATTTTGAACCTTTTGTCAGAAGAGAGGACTGACTCACTGAAATCCATGGTACTTGTGCTAGCAGTTTCAGTGACTTAAAGGAACGTGACTTGAAGCTTTTCTTTTCTTTTTTAATCATGGCTATCTTTGCTAAGCCTGTATAGGTGTTCGTCTGCAACATCTTTTGTTCTCTACTTCCACACAGGATCCAGTCACTGCTTATTTGAAGCAGATTTCTGAAGTTTAGTTTCTTAAGCTTTTGTAAAGAAATCAAGCTGGAAACCAAATTTCTTACCTGCATGTCAGATTCTTTTTGTCTGCAATAGTTCCACGTCTTTCTGGCAGCATTAAATGCCAAAAAAAGTGCTCGTGATTGAAGATTAATGCAACTCCTCTTCTTTGGTGGTTCATTTTGTACTGCTCAACAGAGTCAAGTGTTTGTTTATTCCTGGAGACAGAAAACATTCTTGATAACTGAGTTAATGGCTAACTGAATTCCCTTTGTGTATTCTCACTAGCTGAGATTTTTGTAACTGACCATGAGGATGCAGTTTCAGAAGACAAGACTTTAACACCTTAAAATTTTAGAAAGAGCCTGATCACTAGGTCTTTTTGAAATTCTTGGGCATATTAAGCAATTAAGTTAGTGCTGGGTGTATACTAACACACAGGCAGAGTTAAATAATTCCTCTAAGACAGATTTGTATTGTTACCTGTCAGGAGGCTATCTCATTAGTAAGAAACACAGAAGGGTATATAAAAGAGTGTGTTTAAATGCAGGTCCAAATCTCCATGTTTTCTATTTAGCTAAATATTATTTTAACATARTTGGATTGTGTATATGTATTTATTTGCAACTGTAATTGTCTGAGCTTTGCTTTATGTGTTATGAACAATAGCGGTGTGGAAGTTGCTGATAGCACACTATGGATTCTATTTTTGGACCCAAAAGGTCCTTTCCAGGCTTTGGCATGGCTGTATTTAAGGGGAAAAAGCAGACAAAAATCTTACTGCTTCTGTTGACAGAAGTGATAGTGCAGTGAACAGAAGCTAAAACGCTTCTGGCAGTAGCCAGTGCTATGRGTGCACAGAATGACAGTCCAGGTCACGCTGCCCTAGAACTGGTTCTAGGCAGAGCCGTTACTTTTGGCATGTTGCTGTGTTTTTTCTGCTGTGGAATGTTCAGGTTTGGTGCCTTTCCTGGGAGAAATGGCTTAGAATATTTGCCTACAGAAGTTATCTGATGATCACAGTTTCTTCCAAAATACTTTTTTTTTCTCCACTACAAGACACAAGTTATTCAACTATTTCTGTTTCTCCATTTTTATTCTGAGCAGCCCCTTAATAAAACATCTTTCTGCAACAACTACAGAAGAACTCAGAACAGGGTACAGAAACTCAATGACTATTTGAAGTTGGGGGATTTTTACAATGTTTGTTGAATAACTGGTAAGAAAAGTGAGTGAGGTTCTTTATCTCAYGCTCCCTAATTTGAGTACTTAACATGACAAAATGCAGAGGTGCTAAACTTTAGACCTGTAGTTATGAATGACATTTCATGCATGCTAGAGTTTATTTGGATTTTGGTGATGGTTTTTCTTCCTTAAAACTCAGAAACATGTTCTGAGGATTTTGGACAGTTACCTTCTCAGATCCAGAGAATGGCGGTTAGAGGATGGTTCCCTCTCTAATTCTCCCTCTGCTTAGCTGTATTCACTGAGTGGGTGAGGCAAAAAAAAAAAAAAAAAAAAAAAAGTTCTAGAAGAGTAGTTGCTGTTGTAAGGTGGAGTGGTAAAAATTTATGGAATCACTATCCCAAGGTCCCTTTGTCTCATGGAGGAATAAATGCCTGTGCTGTGCTCTGTCACTTACTCTGTCCACTTGTTCTTTAGATTGCGATGGTGTCTTTTTGTCACGGTCTTTGCACATTGCTTAACATAATAGGACTCCAATCCTAAGAGTCCATTCTGCGTGCCTTCATGAAAAGAACCATAGTTCTACATCTAATATAGCTAAAATTAGAAACATGGTCTGTAAGTAGGTGGGGTTGAGTAAATAACCCAGTCACATTCTTAAAGATCAGAAAACCCTGAACTGTCCTCAGTGCCACAGCCCTCTCTCTGTCATYGCCATCAGAACTTTACCATCAGAACTTTACCTTTTATCAAGTGCATCTACTTCTGTGATGTTCAGATTTCCATCTGTTAGAAAGACCAGAAAGTGATTTAGCTGCCAAATCATTCATTAAAAAATAAATAAATAAATAAAATAAAAAAAAGGTGTACATATCCAGCCATAAAGTTTGGCTGTTGGTGTGAAAGAAAAGCTCATTCACAAGCCAGGTAATTATGTATGCAGTTGAACTGTCCAATTAGCATTTGTCTGCATGCACAACTTTTGAAGGTTGTTCTTAAAAGTCATGACTCCAACAGTCTGTATTTTAGGCGGTTGAGATGTATGTAGCTAATATATATATTTAAAGTGGGTATATGCAATCTTTAACTTAAATCTCTTTAACTTAAAAGTAGTTATGATTTTACACACATAATCTAAAAATACACTAGTATTTCTTTGATTTCAGTAATGCAGCTAATGCAAAACTAAGTATTCTCTTTGAGGTTAGACACAGCATGTAAATCATAGCAGGTAATGCAACAGTATTAGTATCTAACAAAAATTGAAAAGATGCAAGTTTTATACCTTTTCTTCTGCTAAACTATAGATCAGATAAGTATCCCCAGTAACAGGATGTACATACAGGTAGGTATTGTAGGAACAACAGGGAATGTGCTTATCCTTGGAATTATCAGAGAAAAGACTCGTAGGTGGTTAGKTTTAACTACTTATTCCTTCCACTCAAACATCTCAATGGGATTAAGATCTCAGCTGCTACTACTACTACTGGAAACTACCTACCATGTTAAAAAAATTACATATTACAGCATACCTGTGGTGGTTAATACAGGTCTACTATCCAACTGGACTTGGCCTGCAATTAGAAGAGAAACATGGTTACGCTTACATACATGTTTACATATAATTTTATTTGCGCAATCCCACCTTTTGTTATTTTTTCCATGTTTTTCACAACTGATTGAAGTCTTGCAAACTAAGCTAACATAGATATATAGTGATATGGGGAAAAGTTTATAATAACATAAGAATAAACTTTCAGAAATCTGGAATGGATTTCAGAAGCTTATATATAGAATACCATAGGAAAGGAGACAAGGGGTACAACTCAGTGGGAATCTAATCCCTGTAAGGATGAGTGCCATTATAGATTTTGCATTTGCAGGCGTTAGATCTTATTTATAAGTACTGGCAGTGATCTGACGCATGACAGAATCCATTTCYGTTTGAAGGAAACATAACAAGATGATCAGACTAATGACAGGACAAGTGCTGAAGAATGAGCGTGGATAAAATGCAGCAACAACATCTGTTATCGTGACTTTGTTCCAATGCAAAGCAGAAATTTTTGTATATTTAAGTTCACACTGTATTTATGTTTATATTTGTGCAATTTGGCTGATGTTTTTGCCTCAATTAAATATACAACAGACCTTAAAAACATTATAGTTTTCAAACATCTAAATACCCTGCACCAGGTGAAACTAGGGGAAGATGATTTTTCTTTTCTTTTAATTGTTCAATTTCTAATCTTCAGATTTTTGTTGCCAGTGTCAGTCATATCACAGCTTCATTCAAGTAATACTACTTAAATAAAAAAGACAGTTATTTATGGAAAATTTTGTGCTGGTCTTAAACCTTGTGAAGATGGATTGATTCAAGAGAATCCAAAAAAACTAGGTATGCAATTTTGACTGGATCACATTGGGATCTCATAGCACATGTTTCTTGGATACATTTTAATCTCCTTAATTACATTTACATACAAGATTACATCTCTAGTGTTTTGGCCAAAGGACATGGCACTTAGAAAATACCAGGAACCAAATAGAACAATTAGGTATAAGCCTAAAAGCCTCTTGGGGAACTAAAAAAAAAGACACCAACAGTTCCTACCAAGGAAGAACATTGTTTTACCAAGGTCAGGATTACTTCCTCCTATGAAAAAGGATGCCAAGGGCTGCGAATGTGGAACACCCAATGCAAGCAGTGTGGTTTTACTGTGCTCACCATAACACTAATGCCTCATTCAGCGCCCAGAGGAGAGCGTTCTCAGAGAACAAGAGAACAACGTGCAGTGCTSACCCTTAGGCAGAGGGGCCCAAACCCACATCTGCTGCTGGCTAGTCTGGCTACCTGGTATGTCTTTTCACCTTCTCTACTGAAGTTCTCCTTCTGCTCAGCTAAGGACTTGGGCATCAGAAGCTAGAATCATAGAATCAGTAAGGTTGGAAGGGACCTCTGGAGATCATCTAGTCCAACCTCCCTGCTCAAGCAGGGTCACCTAGAGCACATTAGACAGGGTTGCATCCAGGCGGGCCTTGAATATCTCCAGAGAAGGAGACTCCACAACCTCTCTGGGCAACCTTTTCCAGGGCTCCATCACTCTCACAGGGAAGCAATTCCCCCTCACGTTCAGGCAGAACTTCCTGTGCTTCAATTTCTGCCCATTGCCTCTTGTCCTGTCACATGGGACAACCGAAAAGACTCTCTCCAGTAACTCCATGTCTCTCCTGTACTGGGGAGCCCAGAACTGGACACAGGACTCGAAATGAGGCCTCCCCAGGGCTGAGTGGAGGGGCAGGATCACCTCCCTCGACCTTCTGGCAACACTCTTCCTAATCACCCCAGGAGACCATCGGCTTTCTTGGCCACAAGGGCACACCGCTGGCTCATGGTCAATCTGTCATCCACCAGCACTCCCAGGTCCTTCTCTGCAGAGCTGCTCTCCAGAAGGCCAGCCCCCAGCTTGTACTGGTGCCTAGGGTTATCCTTCCCTAGGTGCAGGGCTCTGCACTTGCTCTTGTCGAACCTCAGGAGGTTCCTCTCTGCCCACCTCTCCAGCCTGTCCAGGTCTCTCTGAATGGTAGAACAGCCCTCCGGTGTGTCAGCCACTCCTCCCAGCTTGGCATCATCAGCAAACTTGCTGAGGAGGCACTCTGTCCCCTCATCCAGGTCACTGATGATGAAGTTGAACAGGATGGAAGMCAGTCCTGAGCACTGGGGGACGCCACTAGCCACAGGCCTCCAACTAGACTCCACGCCACTGGTGACAATCCTCTGAGCTCTGCCTTTCAGCCACTTCTCAATCCACCTCACTGTCCACTCGTCTAACCCACACTTCCTGAGCTTCTCTAGGAGGATGTTATGGGAGACAGTGTCAAAAGCCTTGCTGAAACAGTGGATGTTGTGTACCTCGACCCTTCCCTCATCTACCCAGCTAGTCATTCCATCATGGAAGGCTATTAGATTGGTTAAGCAGGATTTCCCCTTGGTGAATCCATGCTGGCTACTCCTCATCACCTTCTTCGCCTCCATATGCCTGGAGATGACATCCAGAATGAGCTGTTCCTCACCAGGGATGGAGGTGCGGCTGACCGGCCTATAACTGCCTGGGTCCTCCTTCTTGCCCTTTTTGAAGACTGGAGTGACACTGGCTTTCTTCCAGTCCTCGGGCACCTCTCCAGTTCTCCATGACTTTTCAAAGATGATGCAGAGTGGCCTGGCAACAACACCTGCCAGCTCCCTCAGTACTTGTGGGTGCATCCCATCCAGTCCCATGGATTTGTGGATGTAGAAGAAAAGCAGGAGCTTTGCGAGGCTATGAGCTGATGCTCCAGCCTGCTTATGAGGGGCTGCTGCAGCCCCTTTTAGGGAAATGAGGGCAAGATCAGGATCTAGATTCCCAGTCTGAGTATTATTTGTGCCTGCATAAAGGTAAATTCATTTATGCCTGGAATACGAATTTTCTCTCTCCTCGTTTGACATAAAGAGTCCCTGGTTTTAACTCTACCGAGTTAAGCCTGAAGTCTCAACATTCAAGTCCTGCAGCTATCAGTCCAGAGAGCTTTTGGAAAGCTTTCCTTTTAATTTGAGATTTGTCTCCTCTGAAAGTGAAAATCTCAGTTGGAAATGCATTTTGTTTATCCTTCTGGCAGTTTATGTCTGGAATTAACCGGTGCTTTACTGACAGGATCCAAGTCAGCCATCACCTTTCCTACAAGAATACCACTTGCGGTGGTGTAAACGCCTCATACAAATGGTATTGCAGAGCCTAGCAGTCTTGTTTTCACTCCCCTCGAACACACACACACTCTGATAGCGCGTCTATCTCCTGTGTCGACTTGACTTTCTGCAGCATCCCGTTTCTCCTTGGCGCCCGATGTCTGCCTATCCACAGCCGTTTTCCCCGCTCTTCGTGAGCTGCTCGCCTGCCGCGCCGACAACGCGAGCCTCGGGCTGGCGGCTGCCCCGGGGCACTGAGGGTGCGCCGCCGCCGCCCCGGCCCGGCCCGGCCCGGCTCGGCCCTTCGCAGCTGCGCCAGTCCTGCGCCTTCCCTCCCACCCCCCTCCGCCGCCGCCACCGCTAAGGCGC
>NW_028185106.1:2551758-2557792 GCF_003343005.1 Rhea americana | reverse complement strand
CCCGGCCCGGCCCGCCCCCCGGGGCGGAGGAGCGGGCAGCGTGCGGCGCCGCGGGGCCCCGGCTCCGGCTCCCGCTCGCGGCGGAGGCCAGGCCCCGCGGTAGCGCGTCAGCGCGYCCCTCGGTACTTCTTGCACTTTTTCGTGTATTCTCTAGGTCCCTGCGCAGTACGAGTTAGCGATGATGGTCCGTTAACCGCGCGCTACCACACACAAAGGCATCATCCTCCCAGCTGTTGAGAAACCGTGAGAAGTGGTGAGAAACTAAAGCGCGGAGACTTCCCAGAGCTGCACTCAAAGCCCCCCTAAAAGCACACTGTTTTCTGTGCTCTAAGGCTGCTGTCACCAAAAACGTCCTCCCTTTCAGGTGCCCACATAAAAGGCCTGGGGCGGTTTGGGTGYGGGTGCTTTTACTCCCTCCCGTGCATCGTGCATCGCTGCGGCAGACCTCCACAACGCTCCTGCGAGCGCGAGGAGTGGGCCGGTACTCCCGACCTTCCCAGTGCGTGACGCCTGCCCGCTCCTGGCGTAGTAAGAATGGTTTCTGACCAAAGCCTGTGACAGCAGGCTTCCTTCTGCGTCYGAGCTCTGCAGATCTGTGACGTGCGGATGGACCCCAACTCCGCCACTGGCCTATTTCTGTGTGGGCTCTGGGATAAACTTCGCTGTGAACCACCTCTTAGACATCAACACGGCTACAGGCACAAAAGAGCAGGAAGCTCTAGACTGGGATGTTAGGTCTTCTTACTTGATCTGCTTGACCTTTTTTACATATGTTTCTTGCCTAATTCAAGTGTATTAGACAAGATGTCCCCCTTCTCATTAAAAGAGTAATGGATATTTCTAATTGCTTTTGATTGTTTTCCTTGTCTTTTGACTTGTTATCCTCAGACTGCCAGTAATCAAGATAAAATMGTTTGAATTGTCTTTCTATATTACTGTAGTTGAAACATTGTCCTATTGTAAGAATTGCATCTTCCACTGTAAAACGTTTAGATTTTTACTGAGTAGGTTCAGTGTTTTTACAAACTGCAAATTTCAGAKCTTTCAGCTTACATGATATCTGCCCCTAAAACCACTACCTGCAATAATTCTGTATGAGCAGCTACTGTAGAGTCTATGTCTAGGACTCGGCAGTGGCTTTCTGTTAAGCGGAGTTTGAATTTATTATCATTCATATTCTTTAATTCAACAGTCATCTTAAATCTCAGTAAGATGATCTTAAGCAATCATGTTATTTCCCTCTGGTTGATTGGAGGCTAACAGCATACTCAGTGAGACCACGTTCAGCTGAATCACAGTAACTCAAWCACACATGTGAACCCTAAGGTAAGATTTGACTCTAGGATGCATTTCCTGCTTATATTAATATATAAAGCTTTTGTTATACATGAATGTATGTGCTTTGAAATTGTTTCAGATTTTTGCAGTAGTTGCACCGTAAGTGGAGTATACTTGAAAAAGCATTACAGATGGACCTGCAGTTCAAAGACAGGAAGTTTGACACTGCTGCTGTCCTGATCATCCAGAAGTGGAAAACAGCCTGATGGAGGCAGCTGTATTAGCACCTTAACATATAAAAAAAATCACAGGGATACTTAGGTAGTACTGTGACTACATAAGAGCACACACTGAAGAGTCAAATGCCAAAACTTGCTATATATGTAGCCAATTATCAAATGGTATAATTAAGACTTTTCTTCATTTTGGGATTGTAGCACTGTGAAATATATTTTGTGTAGTTTGCTGGTAAYGATAATTAAAGCTTTCTGCCACAGGAAAGGCTTAGGCAAAGTAAATGCTCCCCAGAAGTCAAATGCTTCCTCTGATTTGTGAGCAGAACTACTTAAGTGTCATTTGTTGTGTTATTTAGCTGCATTAAAGCTCTTCTCCTTTTAGTATTATAAATGGTCTGCAGGAAACTCTCTAAAAACCTTTCACAGCTCTTTGGAACAGTGAAAATTTTCTTCCACATCCAAATAAGCATATAGTTAAAACTCCTTTCTACCTAACTCACCAGCCATCTAGTTGATTTATGATCTTGTTTTTGACTCATCATTGTACTGCATCGAAGYTTAATTCTAGCAAACAACATCCTTACCATTCACTGCTTTGGTATTAAGAGACTTCTAAGGTTCCAACAATGGCWTATGAGACTAAGTTAGAGTTGTTTTGATTCTCTGACAGAAGACAAATGTTACTACATCTGGAGGAACCACAAGTTCCCCAAAWTTAGTTTTAAAAAACTCTACAGTGATACTTCTCCAGCAGTGCTACTTCATAACCACAAACATGAACACAAACCATGAAGCATAACCAAAAAACTTCATCAGGAACTTTATTCTATGAAGAAGAGTCACACTTACATTCAGTGTCATGTAAAGCAGGCTCTAGTGGAAAAAAAACAAAAACCCCCACAAACAGCTGGTAAAGCAAAACCATACAAAAGTATTTCCAGACAAGAAATCACACTACAGTCCATGAGTCAAATTTTACGCTTTTTGCATAGTCCCCACACCCTGTTCACAGATGTAGTATTTTAATTTTCAGTCCTCTCCTCTGTGGATTTCTAAGGCAGAATCAGGGGAGCAGGAGAAGAAACTGAAGTTTCTATGACAGAGTATCTAACACAAAAAGTTAACTGAGGTCTGACAGCTGGAGAGAAGCAATGAAAAATCAGTACAGAGAACAAACCCAAAATAATTCAGACACTGGACAATTTCAGTTATAGAAGTCACAGAAGAAAAAGATGACAGAAATACACGATCAGATGTTTGTCAGCCTCACAGAGGGCATTTTAAATAACAAGGTTAGTTAGGCGTATTGACTACAGCTGTGGARCTTCTGGTTTTCAATAGAATGAAAACAAAGATAATAAAGTAACCAAGTTGTACCACTAGACAAATATAAATCAACCGCTTTGAACAAATGAATATATAATTTCTATGCATATAATGCACAGAGCACCAAAATGTTTTATTTGAAAAATAAACACTTAAGATTCATTTTTTAAAATAACATATTACAACTGCATTTCAGCATTTTGTCAAATCAAAAATATATCCTTAGGTTACAAGCTGTTCATTTTAGTGGTCAAGCCTTAAAAGGATCAACGTTTGATCTGAAAAGTGCTGCAGAAGTGAGTTTGATGTATAATCAGGCAAAAATATGTAGTGCAGGTGTACGCGTCTGTTAAAGGCTTCTTCTGGTCTTCACACATGAAAAGCATACGTCAGAGTGAAATTAAGTCAGTTTATCTCAGATTCCACGAAAAGCACGTAAGTACGGGATATTTAAAATGCCACTTTAAACTCACACAAAATAGTCTTTCCTGTTRGAGCCATCAGATGCATCAACTGCTAGTAAACCTAAATTTTGACCTACATTAAGAAAAAWATGAGAATTGAATACAGCTCTTCTGCACCTCTGATTTCCTTATTATGCAGTTCTTTATGAGTTTTTTAAAGTAAAAAAGACACTGATGTTTTATAGAAGCACACCCTGAGCATACAGACCTATGCCAAAGGAAACTAATTTCTGTTTCCAAGCTCAGGGGGTATGGATGGTGATGGGGAGAGAGAAAAAGGGTTTTTCATACATATACACATACGTGTACATATATATTTTTAGCTTTAGGAAGAACATCATAGTGGCTATCAAACCAGTATATTCATGTCAGTGTTTAATATATTACATTCTGAAAAWTCTAAAGCTTTGTAACCAAACGCTGGCCACATTCCAGTTGAGTCTTTCACTTTATTCCACACCATGAGCTCTCAAATCTTCTTTTAGAGATCTGTTTTATCCTCATATTGACACATACATGCAGCTCTTTGGCTGTCCAGGTAAGGTTTACATCCTAAATGAATAACTGCATCAA
Organism: Rhea americana; assembly: GCF_003343005.1. NCBI lineage: Eukaryota > Metazoa > Chordata > Aves > Rheiformes > Rheidae > Rhea > Rhea americana. The sequence continues at coordinate 2,553,915 of NW_028185106.1, read as the reverse complement.
ACAACAGCTGAACTGTTGATTCACAAGCTGCAAAAAAAGAGGAGTTTAGTTAAAATACTCTTTAAATGGAACATCAAACTAATAGAAATGACTCCAGCAAACTGAAAGAGATTTTAAGGAAGAAACAGTCCTCTCAGAGCAAGAAGGCCATCAAATGAAAGACTAAACCAATGCAGAATCATTTGTGACTAATGATATTTCATATTCCAAACAAAGTAAGAAAGCAAATTCATTGCATACGAACTGTTATCAGTGTTAGAAACATCGCTTAGGCTTGGCAAGACGAAAGAGCCACTTTACCCCTCACTTTATGCAACCCAATTTATGCAAAGCTTGCTATCTTTAACAGCAGCTCGACAAAATGAACAAATACTGATTCTGACACAAAATACTAACAATATGACTTCTTTGCAGTCATGTGAATTTGAGAGGTACAAACACAGGTTTGTTCTAAAAACTGGCAGTTCAATGGAACTACTTACTCTAAGAGCACCACTGTTCAAGTTTTAGAAGCATGACTATACTATGTATTGATCGAGATGTGGGCTGATAATCRTTCTGTGGGTTCTTACTGAAAAACCTAAAATTTACATGCTGAGGAACAGCATTAAATGCTTACACTATAACAACATATTATTTTAAGATCGCTACTTTGTAAAAGTAAACAGTTCAGTATTTTTCTACAGCTTACTAGCATTTGCATATAGTAGACATTCAGAATTCACCTAGTAGAACAAAGAATACTTAATTATACTGTGGGAAATACAACAATTATTACACACAAATTTTTATGAAGTCATATTCCTGTCTGTGTACTCCWGGCGGGGGGCATTATTTTTTCCCCGGGGTTAGTTTTAATCCTGATCACTTTCTCATGTTGTGTCATCACTCAGCTGTACCAATGCTGCATGACAGAGGGAGGACTGCCTCTTTCAGCAACAGCACTAGCTTCTGAGAACACGGCACTTCTGTACAGCACAAGCATTTCTTGCCAAATCAGCTCAGTCAAACTGGGGAAGAAAAATGTATTTTTCAGACTTACCTTGTACAGTTTCYGATATTCCAAGTGTTTTCTGCACCTCTCTGCAGATTTTGGAGAGGCAAGACTGAAACTGCTCATCACAATCATTTTTTTTGTTGCCACAGGTATCGTAGCATCTGTCGTGGTGATTGCAGCACTTTGTCATTGACGGGATACCAATGTCAAACTGTGAAGAAACCCRCCTCCACCATTAGCAGGTATTTCAGCTAGGAAAGATTCATATTCTATCACATTCAGAGACTATMAGCTAGAAATTAAAAACTAATGCAACCAATCCAGCTGTCATTCACTTATCTCTATAATTTGCAATTCTCCTCTAACAAGCTAATCAGTATCTCCTCTCGTATTAAGGAAAATGGATTAGTGTCAGTAGGGAGAATAAAAGCAAGAGCCAAACCCTCTGCTTGCACAAACAGAGGGCTATTGTTACTCAGTGCTTTTGAAAATATTCGTAAGAATAAAACGTTTTAATCAAAAGATTTAAAATTAATCAGCATTCTGTTTTATTCCTATAGTATTTTAGGCCAATGATGAAAATATTTGTGCTACGTTTGTTTATAATCCTAACACCTCCTACGCGATGTTAGGAAACCATGTGCCAGGGCCCACAGAAGTGGGAGCGCTGTACATGGATGCTGCCCTCACCTTGAGAGCGAGGGAGGAGGGCGGCTCCCGCCCCGAGGAAAGTCCACGTCTGAAAGCCCCCGCACCACAGAGAAACCAAAGAACGGGCACAGACTTACCTGAACCCCGAACAGAGGAGATCCACAACCATTCGGTGGRGAGGGCTTGTATCCATAGCGGGGAAAGGGCTTTGATCCTGAAACGGGGGGTTTACAGTGACTCTAACAGATGTTTTGCACAGAGGCTTAGTGCCGTCTAAACTCCTGAGAGGCACCTGGCRGGCGTCGGATGGTATCAGACGGTATCTGCCATGTTTTCGAGGTAAACCCGCGTTCAGGCCGTGCCTCCTCCCGATTTCACATCGCCGGCCGCGGCGAGCGGCGGCGGTAGTTCGAGAAACTGACCCTTCACCCTGTTCTGCCGCTGCGAACTAGCCGAGCCCGCGGGCAGACGTGACCGAGGAGGCAAAACACCTCGGGAAGGAGCAGCCG
>NW_028185106.1:2416431-2551133 GCF_003343005.1 Rhea americana | reverse complement strand
GGAAAAAAAAAAAAAAAAAAAGCTGATTTTCCAGCCGGCCGTTCCGCTGTGGCGGCCGCGGCGGGAGGCTGGGGAGGCCCCGTCAAGGCTCCTTCCCCAGCAGCGCGGACACGGCGCGCAGGAGCAGGGCGCTCCGGCACCCCGGCGGGCCGGCCGCGACCGTGCTCCCAGCCCGGGAGAGGCTCGGCCGTCCGGAGAGCGAGCTCCTGTGGGAGATAGGTGTGCGCCAGCGAGCGTGTCCGGAGTGTTCCGGAATCTYAGGGCAATTTTGCGGCGGTGTTTAAACGTGAATGCGATGCTGCGAYGCCAGTGATTCGTTTTCCGGAAACGCCTGCCGACGTGCGAGTTGGCGGTGTGGAAGAGGGCAGTATGGAAGCCTGTCCATTAAACATTAAAAGTCCGGTCTTGATCTGCTGGAGAAAAATCAGGCCAAAATGAACCCATTTGCAAAACATTACAGATTTTATATATGTGTATGTATATATACATTTTAGATTCCAAATGCTTCTTAGATGAGCTAAAGTGGAACCACATAGGAATTGTTCTAATTTTTGCAAAAAAAGCATTATTTTAAGATGTATGAAATCTCTCAGAATGTAACATCACTGCATTTTCAGGACAAACTGTGAAGAAAACAGGGAATGGAAAGAAAACTGAGTTGACTTCCAGACCAAGAGGCAGGGCAGAAAGGTAGGTGACATATATTCCATTGGGTTTCTTTTTGGTATCAGTGTTTAATATTATTTGTAGCTACTGAAGAAATAGATGGAAAAAGTTTTTGACAGAAGTTAATTAAATCAAACCAAAGAGGGAGCTCTTCCTATGCCTGTCTTTCCAGCTTTTCACGCTAGCTTTCCCCTACTACTACTCTACATAAAGACCCTAATTCAGGAAAGCAGTTCTTACACAGGAATAGGCTTAAATACTTTTCTTAATCAGGACCCTTAATCAATAAAAGTGCTGTCTAAAGCAGACTATAGTGAACTATTTAACAAAAAAAGTGTAATTATTTAACAGGGCAGTTAGTTGAGAGGAATAGACTAAATTAGAAATTAAAAACATTTGTAAATTAGTATTGAGYGAAGTGCATTGTAGAATTATCTAGGAGTTTCCTAGAAGTGAATGAGATGGTTCTGGAGTCATTTGGCACTTTTCTGCTGAGGTTACCAGTCCAAAATTCTGGCACTGCTAGCAGCACGRGTGTCTATGCTAGCCTGTCTTCCAGCTGACGCAGCGCCCGGCCTRCCCGTAACATGATTCCTTGTATGCGTTATCCTTGCCAAATGTGAGGCTCYTCTATGTAGACTGACATTTTCTTATACCAGGTACAAGTGCTTCTGTCTAAAAACGCAGTGGTCCTTTAGGCTGTGCTCCAGCACAGGCTTCCTGATGAAGATGTGGGCAGAACTTCATCAGGAGGGTTGGCGAAGGGAGAAGGACTTTCTGCTTCGCAGTTGCGCTTTGTTGGTGGTCCCTTGTGTTTGTCCACTTCTGTATCAGTTTGGGCAGTGGCAAAACTCCCCCTGAGTTTACTGTGCAGGATCAGCTCCTTSTAAGGCTTGTGTTCTTTCTTTGTGTTACTCTTTCATGGTTTTGTGTATTGGTGTAAGAAGCTATTGCTAATTTAAGAATCTGTTTTTTTATGACTGAGATTGTTCTCTTGACCTAAAGTCTGTAACTTGTTTTTGTAGAATTTTAATTAGGTATGTACATTTAATCCATATACTTTATAGATATCTATATATTTAATTGATACGTATTTTATTGATATGCATTGTATTTACATAGGTATATGTACATGCAGTAAAACACTACTTGAGTTTGTCAAAGTACCAGCACTGTATATACAGAGAAAACTTAAGATAGTAAAGACACTTACTGTTTAAGACACTTTATTACTTAAGTGCAAGGTTTTAAGATTCCTTTTTTGACCAGCTACAGTTAAATTAATAGAACTTAGAGCTAAAAAATTGCCACAAGCTAGATGATCAGATAAGGTATATTAACTAGATAAAAACTGACTTATTTTGTAGCTGAGGGAAGTATGACTAAACAGAGTAATTATTTCGGTAATTGTTGTATTAGTTACCCAAATCTTATGATCATACTCAATCTGTTAATGAATAGACAGTCTTAAGTCTAATTTCTCAGTAAGCCTGAAGAATAATCAGGCAAGCAAAGCAGCATCCTGAAAGTTTCTCATCACCTATACGTTGAGGTGATAGAATTTCTTTAAAAAGTATTATGCTTGCTGACCTTTGTATACAACCAGTGTGTCCGTCATTTTCCAGCCACTGCTTTCAGCATTGTTGTCTGTTTTAAAAACATATACATCCCCAATTTAACTGCAATCTGAAAAAAACAAAACAAAACAAAACAACCCCCCCAGATTCCACCCTCTTCAAGGTAATAACAACAAAAGGACAGCTATTTTAATTTCCCTGCTGTAAGCATGCTTTTATTAGATAATTTTGCTGTGGGCTCCTGTGACCACAGGCTCCTTCAAAATCAAGGCATTCATAAAGCTCTAAGCATTTTCAAAATATATTCTTTAAAGATTTGTACTAATAGTTACTAAGTTACATGAGTGCTCATTGTAACAAAGGGCTGCTCTTCACTTTTCCGTAGGTGATAACAAGAAAGTAATTTCTTTTCAGAGCTTCAGATATTGTACCGTGAAATGAGATTCCTTGTCACGTGACGGCTAATCCAGTCGTAATAGCTGGCCACTTTTGTATATACACCAGGGTGACCAGGCTCCCCGCAGTTTTCACCCCAACTCACGACACCCCAGACATACGCCACATTTTCTGCATTAAAACAGACCAAGGGTCCTCCTGAATCACCTTTGCAACTGTCTATGGAACCATCATAAGTACCTGAAGCAAAAGAAGAAATAAAAAGCAAAATTAACTTCATATATAACTTAGTACAGAAAATAGAGCTCAGGTGGTTTTTAGGCCCTTGTCATTTCCTGACGTGGTTGCCTRATGGTTGCTGGTAATGGCACTTTATGGCCACTAGTAATAGAGATTCYTAACACCTTTCGTCTGTTTCTYCTCCTTTCTTTTTAAGTGCAAGGAMTCTTTTTATGTTTGTAGGTGGCCAGATTCTCCTCATGTGCTTTAGTATAATCATGAGTGATGTGAATCTTGTTTTATTCTGTGTAATAGAGAAGAGTTTGGCCCTATTATATTTTATATCATTAGAAATAGCATCTAAAAAGTGAACACAAGCTATAAGGAAAAGGTACAAAGACTTGTAATGTGGTGGAAATGAAGCGTATGTATGTGACTGTACTGTGTGTAAACCCGTGTGTCAGTTTTGGTGTCCCCTCTACCAAACATTTCATTGACMAGTTTCATGTAAGCTTGACAGAGAGGCATAGGCTTCAAATTTACATTTTTCTACAAGCTTCATGAAAATAAATGGGCAGATACAGGAAAGAGCATGGGAATGCTGTGGTGAGGGGAGAAGAAAGTGCCTACTGATACAGTCTCAGTCAAAAAGCATGTACCTTCTGGAGCACCAAGTATCTGCTCTAAGGCACAGATGTGTAGGATTCACTGTTATTTGCAGCTTTTAGTGATCAATTTGGCAAATACAATGCTCATGACAAAATGARTTAAGAATGAAATTTTCAGCCAATAGAAAGCATGTTTCTGGCCAGAATAATCTTACTGGTAGTTTGAAAAGTGTGAAATATTTTTCCTGAGGTTATAGTATAGCAGTAGTAAATGTCTGAGCAGATAAATAATCACATTCTAGTCAACAGAACTACTGATGTGCTCTGAGATAGGCATTTGCTTAAATATTTTGCTGAGTCAGAATCAAATACAGTAAAGGTAGGAGGTTCAGTGGGCTGTAACATGCTTGTGCATTTAAAAAATTCAAATTGCATACTGAAATTTGCCCAGATAATCACAGAAACTCRGCATATAGTCATCACAACTCTGCTTATAAATATGTATTTAATAGTGGATGCATTTAGGCTTCAAAGGCATCGAGCGTTTTGCTAAAGGCAATAGTGTGACATCTGGTTTATTGCATTTCCTAAGTCTTAAAGATTTCCTGCCAGTATGTTGGATCTTATAAACAATGGTTTTGATGGTGACTTAAAAAAAAAAAAAAGTAAGAAAATTGATGCTTGCCTGCACATGCCATTCCTCTATAAAAGCGTCCTGGATACAATTCAGAACAATTTTGAAATAAATGAACATTGCCCCACTTCAGGACATATTGTTTGGTATAACCTAGAAAAGAAAAGAATAATTTTTTCTTAATTAAAAATAAGTGCATAGTGGACACTTAATATACTTAATATCATAAAGTGAAAGTTTTATATTTGCTTTTCTACTGAATATAATCTTCAGTATTATAAATCAGAAACTGCCATTAACACTCTCCCAATGTGTATTGTAGTATATCAGCCATATGATTCAAAACAAAAGCAGAGTGGTTTAATTGCAGCATTAAATACAGTGATATTTGTACCCTTTCCCCTTGCTTGACTATCTCACATTTTTTTGCCATTTTCCATATCAACATTCTCAGACACCTGGAAACCAGTATATTGTTTTCTGTGAAATGGAGAACCTTAATCAATACCGTTGGAAATGTCTGGTTTTGCTTCTCCCCAGCTCTCATATCTGCATTTCATCTCTCCCTTTAAACTATGTAGTTTAAATCACAGGCCACTTATGAACAAAACAGGAAGTTATTTTCCTGGGGGAAATTTTAGAGTTGTTCCACACAACCTTTGAATTCTGTACATGATACTAAGCAGCTGCTGCAGCCTCTGAGGACAGTGATAATCATCGCTTGCTGAAAGAGAGATTTTTACATGTGTCCAGAGCTCTTCAGGTTCCAGCAGGTTATAGGGATGAGGGGATGGTGGTATAAATAGCTAAGATTCAGTTTTACTTGCAAATTGCCTTAACCTTTTCTTCCATGGCTGCAGTCAGTGATATTCTGGAGTACTAATTACAGCAGTTCAGACCAGAGGTGCATGTAGTCTAGTACCCTATCTTCAGCAGTGGCCAAAAGCAGCTCTGTTGGAAGAATATGAGCACAGGAGCAGCATTTATCACGCTTCTCCGTAGTACTCTCCTGGTCTCCAGTCATTTCCAGCTTAGGGAGCTTCCTGACTGAGATGTGGCTTCTATGTATGAACGAGTCCTGAATGAATTTCTCTTCACAAACTTGTTCAGTCACCCCTAGAGCCCATACAGAGCAAGGAGTTCCAGCTGTGAAGAAGCACTTCCTTATAGTTGCTTGGGAAGAAAGACCGCAAAATTTTCTTGTGACTTTATAAACCCTCTTTTGTATCCTCCCACTGAGCCATCTCTTCCAGTTTTGCCTCACTTAGTTTTTCCTAATATTGATGCCCTTCCTTGCCTCTGATCACCCCTGTTAACATCTGAGCTTTTTCCAATTTTACTATGTCCTTTTGAGATGAGAGGACAGATACTAAAGACAGAGGTGAATTATGCATTTGGAAGGTTAAGGAGATTCTCTGTTTTGTTCTGTCCCTTTCCTAATAATTTATAACTTTATATTTGCTTTATRGACTGCCACTGAGTGTGGATAGAAGAAAACTCACAGCCAGCACGCAGTAGCTCCAATGCCAAACTGTAATCACTCTGTAATACAAAACATGCTTCTCAAATCTTTGAAAGTGTGACTTCTTCGGTTTTAGCTGTCTCTGTGCAACCTTTTCTGGGTTAAACTCAAACATAGCTGAGACAAAATGTGCCAAGTTTCAAAACTCTTGGCAGCAGCTCAGGTCTTCAAGGGCAGGGAGCAGAGACCTATCTGTGACTATGGGCCACAGTGAGCTACTAACTGCCAGTTGTTAAATACYTTTAAAAGGTCTCCATATAAATCTTAGATCAGTAATTATAACCACTTCTTTCCTATATCCAAACGATACTGAACTGCTGGTGTCTGCTCTGAGAAGAGGCCTGCATGTGAATATCTCAACAAATAACTGCGTGTTTGCTAAGGGTAGGTCTCCTTCATGCTGTTGTCTCATTCCAGCTGACACAAATGTCTGTGCTGCTGTGAGACAAACAAGCTCAGGGAACAGATCCAGCTGAAAAATCAACATTTCTTTTTGTCAGGTACTTTTTAACCAGAGGTGTTTTCCAGACCACTTTACTAAATGGCTGACAACAAAGGAAGCTGCCCAGGAAAGAGCACAAACGGGATGATAGCTGAATGCCAAATCATGGTCTGTTTTCTGCAGTCAACCTTTTCTGAGAGCTTTGCRCACACTGCTGTTCAGCCTTTTCAAAATTAAACCTGACCGTGATTTGAAAAGCAGAGATATAAACAATACATTCTAGTAGTAAGCACTAAATCAAGTACCTTTTTCTAGTCCCCACCCGGAAACCTTGCATTTATCACCAGGCTTGAACATATACTCTGACCAGGGAATACAGGCAGGTGTGGTATATTTTAGGGAGCATTCTCCTTTTTCAGAACCTTTCAGCTCTATTAAAGCAATGTCATTTTCATAAGTTGCAGCATTGTAATTCTCGTGAATTATCAGTCGTTTTAGCCTGTGAGTATCTGTCTCTTTGTTGAACTGAATTGTATCCAACAGCCCAATCCAGATACGGTACAGATGAACTCGATTTGCTCTGGAAAAAAAAGAACTAAGTAAAGTATTTTTGGTGTTTAACACAAGCACACTTATATGTTTTCATACGTTTCAAAATGTAGAATAAAAATTCGTATTACATACGTATAGTTTCTTTCTGGACTTGATGTCCAGGAATTTCTCAAGTAAAATGAATGCAATGTAGATGACACTGCTGAGTACTGCAACTAATACAGAAAAATATTAAAGGCTAGCATCTGTATTTAGTGCTATCACAAAGGGAAAGCAAGGGTTTATATCTCCTCGATTTCATGTGAAAGAACAGTGAGCAGGTGTGGAGGGGATGTAGGACCCAGCAATTCTTTCMTGGCTGTTTCTTCTGGCAGCTGTGTTCCCATCAGGGACAGATGGTGGAACAGATCCCACACCTCCCCAAGGAAGAGGTGATCTGGGAGAGGGAAGGTCCCCTAAAGCACCCTTTTATGCAGGGTGGTTACGCTGAGCCTTTCATGCTTGCTTTGTTTCTGACTGAAGAATGCTATGTCTCTTCAACATCAGCATTACTTTTTCATCTTTCTACTCACTGCCAAAATAATCTACCTTTTTTGAATCTTTCCCATCATTAACTTGGGAGAGCTGATGTTTTTTGTTGTTTTATTTACTAGGCAAATAGGAGTCCAAAAACAAGTAGATGAGAAGAGCAATAATATACAAATTAATTTTGCTGCCTTGTAATAAGGGAATCATTTCCTAGTTTGTTCTTTTTACCTGACACAGTGTGCAGCAGTCAGAACCCAACAGCCACCAATATAAACCCCTCCACAGTACACTGTTGCACCTTCACTGCGAGTTTCTCTAATTGCCACTTGCCAAGGGAATTCACCCTATTTAAACAACAAAAATCCAAACAACATTAAGTTTGAATAATTGTACTRTTGTTTGTAGTGCATAAAGGGAAACAATGCTTTGTATCACSTCATCTCCTTGACTGTATCTGACTGTAAATTCAAAAGCTGCTGCCCAGAAATTGCCCATGAATTATGCTTCACCTGATACAGAGGGTACATATTCCAAAATGCAGTAATTTTGCTCACTTTTGTAACCTTGTGTGATCTCTTTCTCTCCCCAGCTTCCTATCATAAAAGTCCTTTAGCCAGCCAAACAGGATCTGGAATCAGGAATGTAGGATCTGACCCAGTATGATCAAGTATAGCATTTATGACTGTATCCTGTTTCAAAGGCTTAGGTTTAAATTCTGTTTTGTCAAAATTGTGATTTCGAGCTATAATATTAAGTATTTTGCTGAATTACTGCTCTAGGATTTTGCTGAATCATTTTCAATGTATCCTTGAACTACAATGCTCCATTTTACAACTCCATACTATTTTACTTATGAATTCTGCTTCTTTTTACATTCATTCAATGCAATGCTACTACTGCTGCAAGATTTGAAATCAGTGTTGGAGCTGCTTTTGTTATTTCCAGGCATTTTAACAGAACAACAACAACGCCCATTTAAAATGCTACCGAATGAACTCTTATCTATTTTTTTTTACCTTTTTTGCAACTTTTCCACCTATGATTCTTTTCCGTCGAGTTAATGTGTGATTTGTAAGACCGCAGTTTATGTGGGGAAGAAATGTCTTTATCATTTTTCTTTCTTTAACAAAAAGGAAAAATGTGTCWCAGAATTCAGGCACTACAACTTTGGGAACATCATTCCTGCATCTCTATTTTGAGACAGATTTATCTTTATTTTGTAAACATGAGTGGTGTGAGTATGTCGGTAGCTGTAATAGCAGGAAAGCAAAGCTCAAAAATTTTTGTAACTGTTTTGGCTTTGAAATTGTCTGTGTCTTACTATCACATTATTTCCCTTCATTTTCCATTTTCAACATTCAGGCAAATAATTTTAAAGCAGTTCCTTTAGACTTGCTTAGAGTTTGCCTCCATCAGTTGCCAGAACATGCAGATGTGGATCTTCACCCAGGATAAATTACAATGGTGTTGTTGAAATTAGTGTGAAGCGAGACAAATAGTAAACCCCAGGCTGTGTGCTACTGAATCACCAAATCCAAGTATCTGAGTGTTCTGGATCCAAGTATCTGAGTGTTCTGGATCTGCCAAGCTGGCTGGTAGCTGGAAAGCCACATATTAGAGCATATGCCATGGTTTATGGAGGGTTAGTTGCACTTACCTTCATCCATATCATGATGTTCAGCATCTTTTTCTCTRTCTGTAGTAGAATAATGAAATACTAAAAACATTTGCAAATATTTAAATTTGTTCTGTTACTTGAAAATTTATTTATGTGCCAAAATCGTGGTGGACTTTTAAAACAGTAAACAGTAACTGTTTTTAAAACAGTAAATGCACACCATTTCACACAAATAGAAATATTCTGTCTACTTTCCATGCTTAGAGAACCTTTCTGCAAAGGAACCCTAAGAATTGGCYTTTTTTTGTTTTTTGATCTCTCAAATGATAGCACATTCTCCTCCACCAGGAAACATCAGAACGTCCTTCTTCTGCCCCATCAACCTGTAGGAGTTTTCTAAAGCCCAAAGGCGCATTAGGTAACAGGATTTTTTTCCCTCAATTTAGGTCATGCTGTTATATGCTAGGTTCTCCTTTAACAGGGCATTCAACTTGAGAGGTAAATTAAATGCTRCTTTGGATCTGGATCTGGCCAGCCTTTATTCAAACAAAATGCCCATTGAGTTCAGTTCCTAAATGGTGGCAGAGGATTTGGCCTATTCTCAGGTTACTGACAATATTGTTTACCTTTAGAGTTCAGTTTACCTTTATCAATCACCATTTACCAATAGTGTTTACTTTTTGGCTTTAGACTTTGTATCTCATCAGAGCAAGGAAAAACATTGTAAACTCAAAACAAATCTTTTCAATAGTGAGGGGAACACCACAGAAGAATTATTGTATTATCAAACTGGTATCTTTGAGGAAAATATTCCTGCTTCCCCGTCTACAGTTTYGTCACAGATATGGGATAGCAGTTTGATAGATGGCTATATAAGCAAAAGAAATAAGCTTCCTAAAACCTTAGCAGTTTCCTCCTTCCTTTAGTTTTCTTGCCATTCTTTTCTAGAAGGAATAGGAGGAAAAGTACTTAAGTTTTTATTCATCTCCTACTATTCATAACGTAACAATGGAAGGATGAACTTTTGCATGTCTTGCATGCATTTTGTTTGGTTAATCTGTTAAATAATTTAGTAATACGCATGGTGTAGTCCCTAGCTGTAACTGAGCAGAGTGGAAAGAAAGAAACAAGRAAAATTCTCAAAAGGAAACCTGCACAGAGAAGTTGAGTTTCATCCTCTTCTGTGAGGCAGTCGGCATCTTTGTTACAGACATTCTTATTTGGAATACAGATATTCGACCTACAATGGAAACTGTTGCCTCTGCATGCTGTATTAAAAGAGAATTACATTTGTCAAGCATGGGATCATATGGTTCAACAACCTCACATATTTAGAGAGCTTGTTTAACATAAACACAATGTAGTAYCCATGTTACGAGGGACTTGGTTCATAAATAGATCATGAAAGATCAGAGTCCAAGTTAGGCTTTTGGTTGAATGACCTAGATGCCTAAATGTGGGATTAAGAATCAAGAGTCCTGATTTGAAAATACTGGATTTAATGACTGTTTTCTTCTAACATTCTTGATTATATGAAATGTTRTTATAAGCCTAGGAGCCCTTTAACTCTTGTGATCAGTTTGTATGCTGTGAAAAGCAAAGCAACGCTTGGATTTATGGCAAAATTTTTGGTGTTACTTTATAATCTAGTGTCAGTCTACTATTTAAGGATRTGTGTTTAGCAGAACATCATACAGTTGTCTAAAAGTATCCAGATATCCCAATATGATCTAAAGACTGATGAACTCAGTGGAAAGACTTCTGTTAACTCTAGCAGCATTGCTTTCAGCCTATACAGATAAAAATGGTGCCATTTTGGTCAAGTAAAACCTAAATAAATCTCCTCTAAATAAATGAAGCCACATGTATTTATTGTTCTTCTAAAATGCCTGAGACTGTGTTTCCATCAGTTTCCATGATTATTTTGTCCAATCAATTTTACTGACAATTGTAAAACTACAAAATTATTTGTAAGATTACTTAGGCGTAGTGATGGCATTTGTAATCCAYATTATAGTTCGGCACCTGAAACCCAAATTCTGAAAGTTTTCTCTTTCATTCAGTTAAGTGAGCTACTTCTATTCCTTGTTTCCATTGAAAAATTTTACAGTTGGAATTGCTGATGCTGAAAGAATGACTGTTCACGAACAAGCTGTGCATCAGGAACTGTCATATATATTGTTCTATGAATGATCTTGCATTTAAGAAAGGTCTTTCTTTGATTTAAAGATGGCTTATTGGATGGTTCATTAATTATTGATTTTTCTCAACTACAAATGCATTTGCATTTCATCTAACATGGCTGACTTTTTATATCAGTGTTCTAACACGGCTGACTTTTTATATCAGTGTTTGATGGCCTCCTATATACCTTGTTTGTATTTCCTCATTCTTAGAGGAAATCTAGATCCTCAGAGATCACCTGCCTGCTTCAGAAGATTATGTCTATTTTTGAACTTATCTATACCAAAACTATAGTTTGGTTGCCTTAATGTAATGACTTTTTGCAAAAGAGTCTGTTTGCATCACCGTTAGGATTCTTTGGGAATGGTTTTCCGACTGATTTTCAAACAGCTGAGAAAATAAATATTACCTTTACAGCATAGTTCATCACTTAGGTCTCCGCAGTCATTGATTCCATCACAGGTGTTACTCAAAGAAATGCACTTGTTATTGACGCAGTGGAACTCATCCGCTGAACAGTCTGTGCAGCGGATGAAAACAAAGTTAGTGTACAGACATTTGTCTGTGTGTTCACAACTACCCAAGGAAAATATTTCTCTTACTCATTTTATTCTTTAAACAGTTTGGCCCCTAGGCATTTTAGGACTCAGTAAAGTAAGCAGTAATCTTTTTATTGTTTTAATTGTTTCTTCATTAGACTTTCAATGTGACCACTTATTTTCTTCAACAAACTTCCAGTAATCTGGAAAAAGGTAGCTTCATTTCTTATAGACAATGACTAAATTAGAAATGATCACTTCAAACCCACTGCTGAGTGATTCATGTGATTAAGMTGATGGATGGATCTCACCAAGAGGCCATAAATTTTGGCTTTTGTGAGATGGTATATAACTTTCCTAATTGGCAACATCTCTTACTGATGCTATCAAAGTCACAGAATACCCACTGTAGAGAATAGAGAGCTGTTAGAAGGTGAAACAAAGACGTGATTTCTCTTATATCAGTGATAAACTGAGGTGGCCCAAAACTCCCCAGATCATGCTGGCACTTTACTGATAGCCACACTTGTCTGGCTGCAGCGATACTAGTGTCTTAAGTGCATCTTCTTCCTAGACAAAGCAATGAGTAGGAGGTTGTCACCTATCTCCTTGCCAGCTAACCTGGGAGAGATGTGACTTGCAGGATACAATATACCTTGCTACCCTTGGAATGGAAGGGGGAACAAACAGAACCACAAGAGGGAAATAGCTGTCAAAATATTTTAGCACCAACAATGAATTGCTTCCCAATTTTGAATAAATTCAAGACTGAAAATTATCTTAAAAATTGAGAAAGATTATTAAAAATATCAAAAGGTTTCAATGCAAGTTTGCTGTGGCTGGGACTTCAGCAGGCCAAGTCRTATATTACATGTATTTAAAATAAACCTAAAATGAAGAACTAGTGATAGATCCTTACAAAGAAAAAACTACTGACCTCTGACATCATCATGGCACTGGAGACTAACAAATCCCTCATTATGTTTTTTTGATTTCTCCATTATATGACATTCAGCAAGATTTGCCTCTAGGCCTCTGCAAGTTATTTGAAGACACTGTGATGAATTTAAGGCAGATTTTGCAATGTTGGAATTGGACTGGTAATATTTAGCACCTCTGTGAAGACACAAATAATAATATCAATTTACATAATTTCAGAATGGATTGTGTGCTGCTTTTATTGTTTAGATGTTATGTGATTTTCTCCAGTGTAAGGATAAAGAATTTTGATCGTGGCTAAGAAAAAATAGAGACTTCATATAGAATGGTACAGGGATGAGTACTTCGGAAGTGGAAGTTTTTGCAAATTGCTGCATAGGACTGGCCATGTATTTCTATGTAGCTCTGCCAAAGTCACTGTGTATCATGATAGAAAAGTCTGCTTATATAGAAAAATTTGTCAGCCCTGTCTCTGTACGGACACAGATGAGCCATCATTTGGAAACCATCTTGCATGAGGTYGAATACCCTTGGTATATATACCCGATGCATGCTGAGGAAACTCAGGCAGCTGCAAGATTGAGATTTAATAAATACTATCTCCCTTGTAGCTGTGTTTTCACCTGGATGATATCCTGTTAAAGCATATGTGTGTGTGTGTGTGTGTGTGTGTGTGTGTGTTCTTATCCTAACTAAATACGAATTGAGTAAATAAGTAACTACAGGGGCTTACAATGGGACTTGAGGACTGAATGTTCTGTCTCGGGGCAAACCCTTGTCTGCTATCTAAGGAGATACAAATCAAGACTGAGGAATATTTCTCATCCAAAGGGAACAATTTAGGGCAGTGCAAGATAGCGTTAGTCTTCAGGTTGAGTTGGGGAGTCATTGCTACGTGCCAAGTTAAATTAGTTGTTTATTTGTAAAATTATTATTTACAGGATATAAAATGAACTTGTTATGATGAGCTGAGTACATAACTGAGATCATCAGTGTGGTCAGAAGATGAAGAACAAGCTCTGTGCGGCTTCAGCTGTTTCTGGTTGGCAAAGGGGCAAGGTATGCAGAAAACCTTGTTCTTATTCTTGTTAGTCTGGCTGGTGTAAGCTGCACGGCAAAGCTGTGCCCTATAGTCAGCCAGAGTAAGGAACTTCTGATTACAATGTATTTCTCAGGATTACTCGGTGATGGTGTGTCTATGCATATTCCCTTACACTAAGCTGACAGAAAACTTGTGCATCAGTCTTCGGTTTTATTTAAAATTAAAAATAATTATGTTTTGAATAGAAGTTATTCATAATAGAATAGAAAAAACTACATTTTGTCTTTCACTCTCAAATGTTAACTTAAGGAGCTTTATCAGAATATTATAGCTGATACATTGTTCATGAGTGTTCTGTCTTATTAATTGTTGGCTGACAATAACTGACCCTCACATAAGCATCAGTACTTTTTTAGACCCATTGCCATTATCCAGAGATAAATTCCCCAAACTTACAGCTCAAAGCCAAGGTGCCTGCAGGCCACATTTGCTTCATTCATAGTCCACGCACTATCACATACAAAAAAGTGCTCCTCGTGATTCACAGGTTTTACTCGAAGCAAACTTGAATCTCCATGGCCCAAAGAGATTTCAAATATTTCTTAAAAAAAAAAAAAAGAAGAAAAATCCAAAAAAGCACCAAATAAAATCTTATATAGTAGTTGAAAACTAGCACAGAAATAAAGCAGACATAATTTCATCTCCTGTAGACAGCAGAAGTTCATATGGAAAGAACAATAGACTGGAAAACAGAAGCTTTAGGTAATATTCCTGATTCTTCTGGTGACTGACTTTGTGACTTTGAGGCTGTCACTTTCTCAAAATATGCCAGTTCCAGAACAGTTGAGGATGATGGTTCCTACCTCATAAAAGTACCTGGAGGTCTGCAGAGAAAAGGTTGCTTCTTAGTATCATGAGTTTCATTATAGGACTCTTGATAACCAGTCAGCAACATGTCAAGTGATGGCCAGATCCTGCATCTATTAGCTTTGTAGCAAACCCTCAGCTTTTTAAGTGGATTCAGCTCCCCCCTTAACTTAGTGAAGCCAAGTAGGGAGTGCCTAAGGATCACACTGAGGTCCTTCTCAGGTGCTTCTCAGCAGTACAGGTAAGTTGAATTTTACCACCCTGAAGCTGATGGGCTGCGCTGCTGCTTCTGTGGGGAAAGGTAGAAGGGAGGGATGATGCTGGAACAGCGGAGGCAGGAGAGTCCTGGGCCCTGCCAACTGTGGAGGTGGGGCTGAGGCTGGAAGATGGCTTGGGACAGCAGCTGCTTCTGCTAAGATGTCACTGTCCTATTTAGCAGGAGCCATTTCTCCACCTACTCAGGCACCTTCCTAGAGGAGGGAGGGGCAGGTGAAGGCTGAGCTGACAAAGCTCAGAGCAGCAGCTTGATGCAGCCTGAGAAGCAGGAGGAGACAAGCACTTGCCTGGGCAGCATACAAACCTGTCTGGTTTGCTGAGCAATAGCTGTGTTTTGATGAAATTCACTCTTGAGGTGAACATGGCTTACYTTCTCCCCATGCACTCCCAGACACACCTCAGCAGCCTTTCACTCCATTGCTTGAATGCCTTCTCCTGTGAGGTATCTGTCCCTAAGAATAAAACCCTCTCTGCTACCAGTCTCAGCAGGTCCCCTCCCTCTGTGCCTCCCACCTCATTTAACATCCTGATGGAGACCCTGGCTCTCTTTTTCCTCATTCCCTTTCCTCCATTTCCACCGCAKAGTTTGAGCAGGATACAAGCAGCAGAACTGTGAGTGGGTAGCTGGGCCTGACGATCACTTTAGTTTTATGAAAAACAATAAATACTGCCCATTTTCGGTGGTTTCTTATTTTCTAGTTTATGTTTTTACTACCACAAGGAAATGAAGAGGCTTTCTGAGCTGCAAGTAGTAGAGTATCTACTTTGACGCAAATGAATGACTGATATATTTTGGAAAAGGAGATATTAATACCTCCAGACACGCAGTTTCCCTTGTTCAGAAACCTTGCTGCAGGATGCTGACATTCATAGCTCTTTAGCTGACAGTAAGTTTGGAACCGCTTTCCATTGGTAGAACAAACTGAAGTGCCATTCTTTGGGCACTGGTATGGAAGTTTACAAAGGCATTTTCCCTCCACACATCGTTCCCATGGGTTACAAAAAACTTTCTTACAGGACTTGTGTGTGTATTGGTTACTTAAACATTCTTCTATCAAGTAATTTTCTTGCTCAGCTGGCTGGACAGGCTCAACCTGTTTTTTTTCAGCATTAGATGCCTCATTCTGCAAGGCACAAAATTAAAAAAAAATCAAGTAAGACTAGGAATTACAACAGCTACTAAAAGTTCTGCAAATCCCTCTCTTCAACAATATGTTTTCTCACAAGCCTTTTCCTATTTACATGCATAGAAGTATTAAATTTCATTTATGGTGTCTGTTCCCTTGTCTATGGCCACCTTGTCTTTCTCAGTTTTTATGGGAGTCTTTTTCTTTCTGGATCATTCACCTGGTGTGATTTTCACTCTTGCTGGTCTCCCGCAAACATTGCACTTTTGTTCAAACAAAGCTGGAGTGCACAGCAGATCATAAACATTTCAAGCCAGTGGTTTAACATACAACAGCAATGGGATTGTTAGCAAAGTTCATAATAGGAGTTAAACACTAGGAAAATAAAAGAGGTAAGCAACTTGATGCTTTTTTCTGAGATGTTTTTATTGGCCTAATTAGCCTTGAGTTCAAATATCACCTGTAAATATTAACGAACTACCTGGAAGCGAATAAAATAATGTAAAATTTATCATTTGTTCCATTGTAAAGCCTGCTAAAGCAACAAGCATTTGTAAGTTATGTTCAAGAAATTTGCAAATGAAATGTCCTGATCATCTGTTTTCCTTGCACAGTAGTGGATTTACAATGTGATTGCTGGTCACTACTGGACTGCAAGGGCTGATTCTGACCCTCCAACCAACCATCTCCAGGTGAGTGGCTCTATATCTATGTTCATACAGCTCTCCAGAGGCTTCACTGCTGGCTGAGTGCTTATGTTTATAAGAACTGTAGGTAGGAACAAAGTTGAAATATGAAAAATATATAGATGGATATTGCATAAAAAATAAGGGAAAAATTAGTCTTCAAATGTGATTTTTTTTTAACTTTGAGTGTTTCCACAGTCAATAGAGCTGAAGTTTAAAGTTCTTTCAAAGAAATCTTGTCCCTAGTGAAGTTAGTGGGAATATTGTTGGGATAGTTTTTAGTCCAAAGCAAAGTTGCTGATTTTTATGTAAGGGTTTTGCTAAAAGACTCAGGTTATGATGAAAGCTGAGCCCATACGGACTTTCTGGGACACTGCCAGAAGAAATTCCAGAGCAAAACTTCAGGCATTATGACCTGTTGCCATGTTAGAAGTTAAGACCATAATCTCCTTTCTCAAAAATGTGGGATAGGGCAAACTGCTGCACCTTTTTCTGGTCAACTCTGCTTGTAAATTGCACTTAGGATCACAATTAAACTCTTTTCCAGAATCCAGCTAATATAAATCCCAGATAGAATTGATATTATGAAACATAAAACAAATAAGATTAATACTATGAAAGGAAACTTAAAAAAAAGTTTTTACTTTTAGAAAAGTAAACATTTTTACTCTTTTTAAAATACATTTATGATACCACAATAAAATAAATTCTTACCTCTGCTCCACAAAAATAAAAGAGAAACAAGAAAACCAAGAAAACTGGAACCACTCTCATGATGAAGTTTTATCTCCCCTCATAGAAAACTGTCCTCCAGCTAGGATTCTTTTGAATGTCAATTGTTTGATTTCTGTTTAATTTTTAACCATTAGTAAAATACTTTAAAGTGTATTTAGAAATACAGTGCAGGAGCCTCAACTATTACCTGATAAATCTGATCTCTCCAGAGGGATCCTGCTTCAATCCAACTAGTTTTACTATAACTACAAGAAGAGATAACAAAAGTAAAGGCTTTAAAGTAAATGATTAAAATGAAAAACTTATAAGAATACACTTTTCCTTTCCTTTGCCAGAGGAGACTGATGGATTAATCAGGCTGGTTCTCTTATTTGTAGGCATTCATCTTTATCAGATGAATTACTGTTGAAGATAAATGTGTTTTTACACAACAGACACATATATATATATATCCATATATATGGAGGGAGGGGGAGAGAGAAAGAGAAAGAAAAAGAAAGAAAAAGGAAATGAAAGAAAAGGAAAGAAAGAAAAGAAAAAAGAAAGAAAGACAAATATGCATGTACTGTATATAGTCAGCTAAATTACCGGCTTATAGCACAAGATTTTTATAGAAAATTGCTCAAGTATTTGACAAACGGCTGAAGTATTCGTTTGAAAGTCAATTTCCAGGAAAACATTAATTGAAAACAGTAGAACCAAAACCCTCCACAAATTACAGTACAGGCTACAAGGTGGTAACGGGATTTTCTCCCAGGTAGGCAGTTTGCAGGGAAGAGGGTCCTACCTCTTTCCTGTTAAGACACTAATACTCCCTCTGCCCTCCCAGTTTTTTTGGAGCTCAGTGCCACACAATAACATTAAGACAAAAAGGCCTGATCATTTGAGACAGGTCAGTCAGGAGAAGACTGGAATATGAGGCTGCTGAAGCCACTGATCATACAGTGCTTGGGATAATGTTCATTGCCATACGCACCTGCTACAAACAGAGGAAACGAACGGGACGTAATGAGATGTGGTCACAAGAAAGTGAAAAAGGGCTCCAGGGCATCGAGCAAATAATTTACAGGCACAGAAGTGGGACTGTTAAACACTGCCTGCATCAGATGCAAATTGTACCCATGACAAAGAAAGCTCTCCCCACGTATGTAGTGCATAGTCTCCACACCACCGCTTTCCATTGCCTCTGTGACCCCACCGTTCTCTAATGTTGCAGTCACGTATCGCTATGAGTTGTCACAGCTCCATTTTGTGTTCAGTTGTGTTTTCATTTTTGTAATTTTTTCTTGTTACTAATTACTTTCTTGTCACACATTGTCAAAATGTATACTTTTCCCCTTAAAAGGTGGGCTCATTAGTTTCTACACTGAGATCTTTGAGACTCATCAGAGCAGATTTGTGAGATGCCTGTTTTCCTTAGGGAAGAATAATTCTGTGTGCAGTCTGGGGTCACTCCATCACCTGAAGCCCTTCTTAGCTATGTGTCTACTTGTGACTTGGACTATGGGTACCTGGCTGTTCGTTTTGGACACTAGGTCCAAACAGAGGTACTCTGAAGAGCTGATAAATGCTTCCCTGGCCTTCCAAAAAAGATTGCCTCTCAGATTTCTCCTTGAACGTTGCAATCAGTCGCCTGCCTGTGACTGTGCTTCCCATGCACCTGGCTTGCATTGCAGCAGGCTGCTCTTTGAGTGTGTGGGGAGATCTTCTTTCCCAGAAAGACTGGTGCAGTGGTGCCCTGCATGCTGAATTCCCCGTGGCCTAGGAAATGAGTGACTGCGCCTGTGAGATAAGCTGAAGTAAGTACGAAAACAGAATGAAGCGCGGCTCCTCCTTTTTTAAGCTAGCCCAGGCCATCATTATTACATCTGTTCGATGGCGTTTAGGAAGTCAGTGCTTTCCAGCAGTTTTTACAGTACTGGAGAGATGAAAATTTAAGCAGCATTCACTTAATCTCTTGACTCTTCCAGCATTTAAGATTACTCTATTACCGTCAATCCCAGCCAAGGTCCGGGATTATTTCAAGACAATACCAATTGCATYTGGGTTGAGATTCAGCTGATAGCAYGGTTAGATGTTTAACCTAGTGGCTCCTAGGCATGTAAATGGCATCTTTTCGCACTGTAAAACATGATGCAGAGCTTACTGTGCTGCGTGAGGACAACTGTGCAGCCAAGTACAAAGAGGGGAGGAGACACTCCCCTAGCTCGGTGGAAAGAATTACGCCCCTACACGTATCTGACAAAACGCACGTTTCGCACACATGTTTCAACACGTGTAACAGCTTGGCTCTCGCTCTGAGGGTATTCTTTAGCTTGTTTTGACACTCCTTTTGCATCGCTGCGGGTCCGGGGGTTTACCCTCTGCTGAGATCACCGAAACACGGCGTAAAAACGCAGTTGTTTCCGCAACTACAGCGCAGGGTGACTGCGGAGCAAAGTCCTTCGCGGCGCGGCCCGCGAGCAGGCGGCGCCAACCGCCGCCCGCCGCCGCCGCCCCTCCCCCCCCGCGGGCCGCGCCCCTCCCAGCTGCCGTTCGCGCCTCCCGGCGCGCTCCCTCGCCGTCGTAACAGCGCGCGCTCCCGGCCCGCGGGCCTTTTGCGACAGTATCGGTTGGCGCTTGGCGTTTCTCCTTAACGGTTCACCTTTCCGGCCGGCGGAGGTGACCGTTGGGCATGCGCGCGACGGCGGCGCGCTTTGGTGACGCGGGCGGCCGGCGGCGCGCGCGTGCGGGGTGCGCCACGTGCGGGGGGGGCGGGAGAGAACAACTGGCTCGGCGCGTGAGTGGGGGCGCGTGCGGGGTGCGCAGCCGTTACTGACAGTTGGGGCCGTTGGCGTGAGGGCTGCGGGCTGACATGCGCTGCGCCCGCGCCTCCCGGGCCGTGACACGGGTGCTTTGAGGGGCGGGGGCAACCAGCGGACCGCGGAGCGGCCCCTGAGCCGGCTGCGGAGGTGGGGGGCTGCGCCGGGGGCCTCGGAGGCGGGTATCGCGAGGGAGGGCGCGCTTCGGCACCCTGGAAGGTGGCTAGGAAAGGAATTACATGAGTGTGTACTGCGTATGTGTTCGTTTTGTGGCGCTCCTTTATGGAGTCGGGGCTGGGATGTGCTGTGTGGCCCTCTTACCGGAATGGACAGTACCACGTTCAATTCTGAGGAATATGAATAAAAAACATGGTGTTATTGCTAGTCTCATAGGTAGTCATTAACAATAGACAACATTTTAGCTGGAAACTTGGTTTCTGTATGACTGCATGTTTCTAGTAATGAGTGAAGTACCTAACCATTAAATTTGCAACCAATGCTGTCTAGAGACCTTTATTTATACAACAAATCAAACATGAAATATCTTTTATTTCTTAACTGATTTTCTTTCCTCAATTTAGGAGATAATAGAGAATGACTTTCCGCGGAAGAGGAAGAGGAGGTGGCTTCAATCGTGGAGGAGGTGGTGACAGAGGTGGCTTTAATCGTGGACGAGGTGGCTTTGGACGGGGAGGTAGTGGACGCGGAGGCTTCAACAGAGGCGGATATGACCARGGCCCTCCAGAAAGGGTAGTCTGTAAGTTATTTGAAGAGACTGTATTTAATCTAGAATGACTGTTTCAGATCTTTAGTATTTCTTCTTTATTTCAGTATTGGGAGAGTTCATGCATCCGTGTGAAGATGACATTGTTTGTAAATGTAAAACAGAAGAAAACAGAGTTCCGTACTTCAATGCACCAGTGTACTTGGATAATAAGGAGCAGATTGGCAAAGTAGATGAAATCTTCGGACAGCTAAGAGATTTTGTATCCTTCAAAAGCATGTGTGCTATGTGATATTTGTATTTYTAAGGCTGCTCCAAAATTTGCAAATAATTTAAGACTTGGCTAGAATTAAATGTAAATAGTCGTAGATGTAACTGCACATGTCAGTAGATGCCTCATTCTGATGAGGTGTGTGTCTTAAAACATTCATGATAKGACAAAGCGTGAGTATCGTGGGTCAGGCAGAGATTTGCTGTCAGCTAAGTGTATAACTACATAAGATAATGGCAGGTGTCTTCTGAGTCTGGTGGTTGAAGACGTTACTTTTTTGGCTACCTAAATYTCTCTTGTTTTAGGTTAATAACCTCGTAACAGGATTGGCCCAAGGRAGAGGGTTTTCTGTGCTTTAGGGGGAACTTGCTTATGGTCCAACTTATTTCTTAAAGCAATTGTGAAGATAGTGATGCTAGTGAAGGAAGATGGGTGAGTTAAAGTTGAAGAGTCCCTTCTGTTGTTATTGCTGGATTGACAGAATTCCAGACAAAAGAGGAGGAGTGAGACAGCTAGCGAAGTAAATCTCTAGTGTGGCAGTAAGACTTTAGTCCTTGTTGTCGAACACTGGTAACCAGCTCTGTGCATTCTCCTATCCTATTTTAAATGTAAAGTAAAATGTGCAGGTCTAATTCACTGTTGTGATCTGAATATGTTAGCTCACAAAAAGTGAATTTGTATCAGAATTATTTGAATTCCAGGAACTCTCCCCCACACATACCCCCTTCTCCTCTACTGTAGCAGATTTAGAGATAAGAAGGGACTTGAGTGGGTTTTGCAGCTCCTTGCTTTCCCATTTTAATCTTGAGATTTATTAAGATGAGTTGGCMAACCTTTTTTGAAAGCGATATACCAGCGTCACACTGGAGAGCTACAGGAGGTACAAAGTTGCATGTGGAGTGATGAAGACTCTCTACCACTTGGCTGTTGACTGTGCATGCTGCTGGGGCTCGGAGTTTCTGCTGATTCATCTCTTTCCACAGCCAGGCAGTTGTGTCACCCAACACGTATGCTGGCAGAGCCCCTGCAAYATGGAGTTTCCTCCAGATTGTTCTGGGGAGATATCAAGGTCACCCTGGGGCTTCAAGAGATAGTTATTTACCCTGGCAATTTGTCTCTTCGCAGTTGATTTTAAATACTCTTGCCCATTCTTCTATTATATTCTTCTATTATGCCTTAATACAAGAGAAGGAGAAAGTGATTTTTCTACAAAATATAGTATTTGTATCTGTGGAAAAACTCTCAGAAAAATTAGCAATAATTTCTCCTGATCTTTCAGTTATAATTTTTCATTTGTAGTGATGCTMTTTACCTTCATTTATAGACTACTAAACTAGAAATTCTCTGAATGTTTCTTTTACATAATAATCAAACCCACTATYTCTAATACTTCATTCATGATACGTTCCTTAAAGAAAATAATAGTATTTTTCAGTGAAACTATCTGAGAATATGAAAGCCTCTTCATTTAAAAAATTGCAGAAGGTGAGGCAGTCTTAATAGCAGAACTTCACAGTATGTTATCAGATAAAACRCAACTTTATAAATAGTTTTTATTGACATTAAAAGCTAATTGTCCTTTTAAAACATTATTATCCATTTACTTTTCGTTTTCACTTTTTCATCTGCCCTGTTTTTACTTCTTGTTGAGGAAAAAAAATAGTGAAAATTGTAAAATGGAAACATTATCTATTTTTAATAATTTCATTTTTTGCATTGTGTTTATGTTGCTCTTTGCAGTGGAYAATTAGACATAAAGAGTTAAGACTGAATTGTGGATGTCTATAAAGGAATCAAAAGATACTAATGTGCTCTTAGGCTCTGAGAGTATCAGGACTTAATGGAACTCTCTTCCTACAGTTTTACATTGATCCAGCAAAGCTGCTACCCCTGCAGAGATTTTTGCCAAGGCCTCCTGGAGAAAAAGCTCCTCCTAGAGGAGGTGGTAGAGGAGGACGTGGTGGTGGACGTGGAGGAGGAAGAGGTGGTGGTAGAGGTGGAGGTAAGATCCCAAGAATAAAAGCTGCAGAATATTTCTTTGTAAAGATAGTAAAGTACTTGCGTGAGCAGTTATATTGTGAAGAAAAATGTTACACGTATTTGTGTTTGATCTCAGTGGAAGAGTCAGGGACATCTTTCCAATGTGGGAGCTATGCTTCTGTAGCTAGTTGAATAATGGATCTGAAGTGTAGGAAAGAGAGTGCATCGATTTATATCCAAGATAGGATTAGTGAGATTAAGAAAGCTTAGTGACTATTAAGCAAACTTTTTGTGATAAAAAAATCTATTTTGGACGTAATACTTGAAATGTATTGGTTGAAAGAAGGGATCAATGACCCACCAGATCTGTTTTGGCTATTTGAACATCATCTGTGATATGCTCCTTGGTTAAAAATGAAGTTAATTCTTTCTTATGTGTCAGACTTTCCCTCTTCTCCTTACCCTGCTCCTTTGTGTGCAGAGAGCAGAAATATTAAAAAAAAATGATTTCTTATATAAAGAGCTGTAGTAATTTTTTGACTTTCATGAGTTACATTGGAGTTTTAAGAAGTCCCTTTAGCGTTTTGGGTGTAAAATTGGATTGCTAGTGCAATACCTAAAATGCTGGAGACAGTCCCAAGAAGAGACCATCTAAGGGGGACTAGAGGATAAGGATGAAGCAGTGAACCTTTTTTGTATTAAAATATTTTTTTGTCCTTTCTGAAGGTGTTAACAAAATAATTTGTTATGTATAACAGAATTTATAGGCTCCTCAAAATGTAATTTCTTGCCTATGTTTAGGAGGATTCGGAGGAGGAAGAGGTGGAGGAAGAGGAGGATTCAGAGGAGGAAGAGGTGGAGGAGGAGGATTCAGAGGAGGAAGAGGTGGAGGAGGAGGAGGCGGTTTCAGGGGTGAGTGTGCAGTTGTTCCATTTCAGTAATAAAAACAGGTCCTGATTTTCTAAAATTTCTACAATTAAACAGAATGCAGTATTTTCTTTCCATCTGTTTTATAAGGGTTTATAGACTGTTTATATTTTTTTGCAAAAAGCTTCTGTTCATCAYAGTATCTATCCTAAACCCAAGCTCAATATTCTGTATTTTTTGATGCTTATGAAAGATCACTCTAGCTGTTGCCTCAAAAAGGCCTGCTAGAACAAATGTGATAATGATTTTTATTTTATCACATGTGATAAAATAAATGAATGTGTATCATTCATTTGCTTTAAATGCAACTAAGACATGACTTGTTCAGTGTATTTTTCTTCCCTCTTAAAATAGGGAGAGGATATTAGAAATGGAGCCACGAGTGTCTTCCTGCTGTCTTACCATATGATCTGCAAAAGTGAAGAAGAAGATAAATTTTCTATTGGACCTTGAGAAATTGTTTATAAAAAACTTAAAACTGTAAAATGACAATTACTATTACAGTTAATGACTGTTTATCAACACACAAAGACAACATAGCCCCTGTTGAAGAATTGAAGATTGCTCAGAACATACTTGACTTTTTTAACTAAGYCAAGATAATGCTATTCTTAAACTGTTTCTTTCTTACAAACTACTTTAATGCTTGAGTTCATGTTGGAGTTGGGAGTAAACAATCCTTTGGTTCTTTTTTTTCCCCTTTTTTAACTCTGCAGAGTTTCTAAATACACACCTGTGAATTTTTTACCTGTGTGTGATTGATCCCTCATTCTCATCCTCTCTTTATATTTASTCCACTGGGTTGCTGTACAGTGGACATGCCTTTTAAACAATCTTTTTGAAACTTTATCTACAAGCTAAACTTCAAAATTTTGTGTTGATGGAACTTTATATATATATCATACATTTTATTTATTTTTATCTATCTATCTATATATATGCATACAAGAAAAGAAAGATAGGTTAGGGTACTTCATGGATTCTTCTACATAAATTTGAATGAGAACTAAAGGCATCATGACATACTCTTCTAAGAAGCTGCTGTCTGTTGAATAATTTCAAGTTTAATACTGTTCTGAGTCACCTAAATAGTTGTGTCTAATTACACTGATACGGAAATTGCCCAGGTTTTTTTCCCATCTTAGCCTGTTTCKCTGAGAGTTGGATGCCCTGGAAAAATGCTACTGGTGCACTAAGCTTACACAGGTTTAAGATTGAATAGCTTGCCATAGTTAGGGCTTTTCTGCATATGATGCTATACTCCCTAAAGACATAAAAAAAAGTCTGCGTGAGTTTTCAATGCAGGCTGTGTTGTCTTTAATCAGATGCATTATATATGTGTGTGTGTATATGTATGTATATATATATAYACACATATATATGAGTGTTGAAAAGCTAGCAAGGGTGTATTTTTAAGGATGGAGAATGACAGAGTACTTCCGTATTCATTAGCTCTGGAAAAAGAATAAGAATGGAAAAACAGAATCTTTCTCTACAGATTGCATCTCAACTAGAGGATCCATTGGTAGAGTCTCATGCTATGCATTGTGTTAAGAGTGCTGCAGAGTAATCCAAGTGAAAGTATTTTGAGCACCTTTTTCATTGGTGGAAGAAAATGCATTTCGGAATTAATCATGCTGTTGCATTTATTTATTTATTTATTAGTTAGTGAACACAGGTGGAAATAAGTTATGTTAGCCTTCCACCTAAAAGGAAAAAAAAAATTAAAAAAAATGAAAATTCAAGTTAATTTGCTGTCCAGGCTGGAATTGGACAGTTAYTTATCATTTTTAACAAAAATGATTGCTCATTGTGAATAATCCTTGGATCAAAACTTGAAACAATTTAGAAAAGCTGTTCAAGAATTCAAATAGGAAGCCTAAACAGATACTGTGTAGGATAACAGATAAAACGTTCTTCCATTACAAGAACATTGAAAATTTTGCTAGATCTGCTTTTATGAGAAGAAATAAGTCTATGTTCAACCACAACAAAGTCAGGAATCAGGAGTTGCAGATWCTTTACCTGGTATTGTTTAAGACTTTATTCAGGTCAATTATATCAATTAAATCTAGATTGTTAGACACTTGCACTCTTTGTTAYTGTGCATTGCTAGACCTAAGTTACTTAGGTATATGATGTAATGTAGACAAAATCTTACACAAGTCATTGTAACTATCGTAAGCCACCTCTGGAATACAAAATTGCAGTCAAACAATACCAACCTGCAGTGAAGCCAGGCCTSCCTTTACTTTGTTGTGTTTGTAAGTGTCTGCATCCTCTGCTCTGCTGCATTCCTGCACTGATGCTCCAGTGTGTAGTTTTGGGTAGCCGGCTTTGGTCTTTTCTTATTCCCTTGGCTTGGAAGACTAAGATGACGCAATCCTCACTCTTTTAACCAAATTCATTCTCTACATAGCTGTTCTTACTGCATGCTTCAGAGACGCACTTCTCTCCAGGTATCAGAAGACTGCGCTGACATTGTCTTTCARTTGCGTGGCCTGACAGCTGTCAGTATGCACTTCTACCATACCGCGTTTCAGCCTAGGACAAGAAGTATATGCTATGAATCTCACAGCAGGTGGAGCTGTGAGTCATAGACAAGCCTGGAGCTCTTGCAAGGCCAAAGCAGAGACTTCCACATCTCCGTTGCAAGGGGATAAAGAACTACATTGCCTGTTGTAGCTGTAGAGGGAAGATCTGTTTCTGATAATAGGAACCTGGACTGTGTATGTGGCTATCCAGTCCCAGCTGAGAAACATATGAGGAGCCATACACCTATAGGCGATGTTTCGTGAGAACAACACAAATACCCAAAGATTGTTTATTGTATTAGATCCTTGTGGAGGTAAAAGGACATTCAGATGCAGATGGAAGAAAGTCCTTAGTGACTAGGCCTGAAGTGAGCTACTGTCTGAGGAAGCGGTGTACAAACAGGTATGTTGATGTCTGCCATGTGATGTCTGCCTCTCACTCCATTTCCCTCCCAACTCCCCCAAGGTGCTGGGGAAAGGTAGGTGTTTGACTGTAGCATGGCCAGTCTGTCCTTGTTCTGCATTGCCCTTTTTTCGCCATGACCTGACCTTGCCCTTCCAATGTTAGTACTTGCTAAGTGTAATATAGACATGCAAATATAGTGTCTTAAATTTTATAAGACCACAACTCTGACTTGTCCGTGATGTAATGTTACAATGGGCTAAAATACAGGTTCTCTGATTTTCTATGTCTTCTTYCCCTCTGTCCTGAACTTTCTGCTGTTCTGCAGTATTTCTCTGAAGTCAGGAGAAGGTAAGCTTCACTGCCCTCCACAGTGCTTTGCTTCCCTGCCCTGGACATGGGAGCAGTGTTGTTACCTTTGCTGTCTCCTTATCCACTTATCAGTGTCTGCCTGTGCTTGCTGTTAGCTGAGGTGGAGTCTTAGATGGCCAAGTCCTGTTTTTCAGAATATGGAACAATACTGAATGGTCACTCATACACTGGTGCAAAGTTATTTGCAATTGTGTGAAGTGTTGTCTTGGCAGTAGAAAATCTTCTCTTAGAGAAGGCATTGTTATGGTATGAATATGAAGCGTATCAAGTAAAAAGCTTTTCGGGGGTCCCTTATTATTTTTTTTTTCATTCAGTTAGCTGAAAGTCTCCTTAGTTTAAATATAGAGACTTTTTTGTGGAAGGAAGAAATATGATTTATTACTTTTTCCTTTGTGTTGGAACTATTTTCATCTATTTGTGGAAATAAGATTAAAGAAAMGTACTGCCTAATACAGCCGTCTAGTGCTGATATGTTCAATGTACATGGGAGGTTTTCAGAAAATAGCAAGAAGATTATGCTTTTTTTTAAATTCAGACAGTAAGTGTGTCTGCTCTCATCACTTGTGGATTAAAATATACTTTTAAATACATATAACTGATGCTTGCAACTTGCTAAACCTTGTTACAAGTTATGCATTGCCCCATATCCATACAAATATCTATAAATTGAAGAAYTGACTCAAATAGAAATTGTTTTTGTTGCTACTGATCAGGGCCAGACAGAAAGCAAGCAAGCAAGCTCTGTCATTCGAAGTCATAAAGCRTGTCTGTGACACTAGGAGCGCTAGCTGTTATGGAGAAGAACAGTTTCTGATTTTTCTTATACCAGTACTAGAAAGCAGTGTGGTGTAAGGCACATCTTGCCTGGCTTAAGAATTACATTTCCAACTTTGTGGATTGCTTGTATACTCTAATATTGATTTCATTGCTTTATCCTTTTTATTTTGTTTTATGGACTTCAGTGTTCTAGAAAAAGATCACCGACAGGTTAGTGATAAGTCATTTCTGCCTTTAATTTTGACTTTTTGTCTCTATTTCTATCACTTTAGAATTAGCCAAATTAGGAGAAAAAGAGCTGAAAACAGTGTAATGGTGCATAGAATAGACTGTGCATGTTGGAAACTGTGACACTGGAAACTTTACTGACAAGTGTGTATAAAATCTGTATGGTCTCATTAACTATGCTACCTCTAAATCAGAATCCTATCCAAATAAAAAAAGAAATGTTTTGCTTTTCTGAGGCATTATACATTGCAAGTTCAGATTTCTATGAAAGTTGCAAGATCTGAGGTGCTTCTGAAAATCTTGCCAAAGTTTCAGAGGAGGAAAGCAAAGATATCAAATTATCATGAAGCTTTTATCTTTCAAGGCAGGACTGTAGGGTACTAGGGAAGYGGCTTCATTGCCAAGCAGATCATCTTTCCTTCTGGAACCCTCCTACCCAGTTCCTGCCTAATCCTTTTCTGACAGGAAGAATATCTTAATATGAGTACTCTGGGAACTGTAAGAGTGAATGTACATCTGCAGTGCTTTTTTAAATTAGTTTCCTAGTAGAACTATGACACGTGATCTTGTGTCGCAGTGATGACTAAAGGTCCTGACTGAATAAGTGGTGTATCAAAATTTTCATATCTTCATATTCAAATGGATGAAAGATATAAGATGTCTGCTTTGAAAAGATAAGGAGCGACAGGGAGTACTCTGAGTGTTTCATGGGTTGGAGATGGGAGTAGCTTTTCAGGCGTACCTCCTTTTTATGGGATGGTTATATTGCTTTCATACTCCTGGTGTCAGTACAGCCTTACTGCTGCTCACAAGGTGCAGTCCTAGCCTGGGAGCCATACTTGAGCTGCCTGTARACCTCATACAGCTGAAGAACCACTGGTTGCTCCTTCTTGTTACTTTTGTAGGCTTTATAAGTACAAAGCTGGAGACTACTGTATAAAGGGGAACTGGTGGTAAACATCTTTGATTACTTACACTAACACTGCGTATAAGGTCTTTAGGTGAGAATTTATTGCCACTAATATTTATACAGGGTTTTGTAAAAAGGCTTTTTCAGTCTATCTTCTGTGTGCTGGAACATCATCACTGAAAAGAAKAAAGCAAACTACTGCTCAGGGCTCTGGAAAATCCCAATAATTTGCTGTCCAGTAAAATGCTTATGTGAAGCTTTCCAGTGTGAGCTTAGCTATATGTATGTAGGAGAGAGGGAGTTTGATCTTGGCATGTTCAATKCCTATTTTTTGCAGACCAAGCTGTTTTAAAAATCTAATAATTGCGTTTTTCAGTAGTCACACTTCGCTTTAGTAAATACTGGACTACATTTTTTCTTGTCTGCTATCAGTTAGATAATTTAACAAAATCTTAGAGTTGTAAGTGGAAGTAGGCCTCTTAAGATTTGAAGAGGTGGATTTTAGAGTAAGCATGTCCTACTTTTTAGAGAAATTGGCATTTTTGTTTCTGTATTGTGCTGTAGTTGTGTTCTCCATGATGATTAGAATTAATTGCAAACCAGGCTGATGACCAACAGCCTTGAGCCAATTTTCGCTGAAAGCATTGCACAAGAGGTTTTAAGTAAAAAGTTTGGAGGCATGTGACAGTTAATCTCTTTAGCAGTAAGAATGAAGTTTAAGCATCATGTTGGAAATGTGCTCTTGTATGCTGCTCTTTGTTTTAATTAACAAGCTTTCCTCCTGCATAGATGGGGAGTGTAAACTTACTTAGTCTAATTAAATCTTACTTGAAGACTGTCAGTGGAAGGGGGTGCCTCCCCCTCCCTCCCTTTTTTTTTTAAACTGTTGAGTGAATATGTTGGATAATGAAAGAATTTGCCTGACAGGGTTTGTAGCGTTTTGTCTGCTTGATGAATTACCACCGAGGATAGACCAGTCTTGTCTTTTCTTTTTTTTTTTTCCTCTCCAACATGCTTTTGAATGATTCAACCAACTCCTCGGAAAGTGACAATGAAGCTCATTCAGCCTTTACACAGACTGAGCACAACATAGTTGCAGCTTACTTAATAACAGCAGGTATGGGCGTTAGCAAGTTGTTGYATTTCTTAAGCAGAACTGTGTATTTGAAAGCTCATTTTGTATGATTATAGAGGTATTTCATTKTGTATTATGCAAATATCTAATGGCTTTCTTTGGTAGTTTACTGGCAATTCAGTAATCAGCAGGCTGACTGAAGTGTGCAGAGCCATTACATTTTCCTCTGTATACTTGAAGGCAGTGTGGTGTGTTGAAAAACATATTTTGTTGATATGTAATTATAGGAGAGAGTGAGAATTAATTTCTGCCAGCTTGCAGAAGAGATAAAAATAGGACATAGCTGTCACATCTTGCATTTTTCTGTGATGTGCTTGAAGCTATCTTGAGATTTCTCTTGGGCCACATGTTCATAATAATATATGTGTAGTCTGAGCATGTGAGCGGGTGTCTGTTAGGGGGATGTAAGGGAAAGGATTGGAATGTGACTGAGAGGGAGGGAGCTGGTCATTAATCAGAGAGAAGAGCAGTCTCCAGTTGCAGTTGTATTTTTCACTGATGACATGCATTAGAAAAAGCATGCTGGAAGGCTTGACATCATGTGTTCACATTGACTGTAATGACCATCAGCTAAGGCTGGAATGATTATAGAATAATTTTTTATTGAAAATTTTCTCATTATTATAACTGCAGCTGCTTTGGAAATGCTTTTTTTTTTGAAGCATTGACTGCTACACCTTGAAACAAAAACTGTAACCTACTGTGTTTAAAAGTGGTCGTTCTGTACCTTTTTGATTGAAAATTAAATGCATTTATAAATACTTTATTGATARACCATATCCTACATTTAGGGCATGTTTTCTATGTTAACTAGCTGTTGAAATACTACAAAATATTAATCTTTTTAAGACATATAGGTGATAACACTCACATTTTATTTAGAGAAGCTATTTGAAGTGGGAGATACAAAATCTTCTCAAAGAGGATGTTTTTGAATGAAAGGCTGATAACTTAATTATTTCAAGTTTTTGGGGAAATTTGAGTCATTGGCTGAATACTAGTTAGTAGATATGCTGAGATGGATGAAGAGAGTAGATATGTAGAGATGGATGATGGTCAAGTATTAAAAGACTAGAGACACTCCACAGTACTACTAAATTATTTGCAGGTAACTGGATCTGTAAGACACCCCAAATATGTGTGGTACTTGTTCATATTATAATTCAAATTGATTACATTAATATGTAATAAAGTGGTCTTTACAGACTGTCATAATATCTGGCATTAGGGATCATAGTTTTTCATAGGTGATCATCCCAGACCCAACCAAACTCTTCTTTCTTATTTTGTATAGAAATGATTTTTAAATATTTTTTTAGAAGCAATGAAGGGGTTGGATTACTAAAGTGAGGGAGTCTGGTAAAACTTTCAGCTGTAATTTGGACGTTGCTTTCTTAATGATTAATATTTCTGACAGTAAAGTCTACAGCATCTTTGAAAATATGATTGWTTGTTTTGCAAATGCACTAGCAGGGCAACTAGTTCTCACGTCTGGAAGATTTCAATTGTATTAATAACTAGATCTCTAAGACAAATAAAGATACAGTGGTTATTGTTATTTTTTTCTTTTTAAACAGCTTGAATACTTGATTATCTGCAAATAATTGTTTTTTTCTGAGAAGGAAGTCATTGTTAAAATGTTGCTGTCTGTAGTGATCAATTTATAATTTTAGTGATGACCACAGGGATATTCAGACAAAGGAAGCAGTGCTGCTTCACCGATAGCCTTCAGCTTTTAATGAAGTGCTCTAGAATAACTTTAAAATACTTCTTGGAGTAGTAAATTCCATATTATACATAGACTTACCTTCGACTTTGTTTTTTTAGTGCTCCTTCCAATGTGTTCTGCTTTACTTTGTTAGGGTTTGTATTTGCATTTGGTCTCYTTTAGTTTTCTTTGCTTCCCTAGGAAGAAGAAAAATAAAAAAAAAAATCTTCTGTTCTTGATCAGGGCATATGTGAGGTAAAAGCAGAGTTTAGAATGTGAATTCTTGTCTAACCCTAAAATGTTTCATAGGCCAAGTCGCAGCATCCACATGATTTTTCTGAATCAGATGAGTTTTTCCTGGCTGACARTATCAGGTTACTGTAACTCTTGGGCTCTGTCTGTGTACTCCCTGCCCTCTAAGAAATGGGCACTGATTATCTGCTGCCTGGAGAAACAACTTTGTTCTTCAATGTGACCTGCTTCTCTCAAATAGAGAAGAGAGCGTTTCTTGAATCTACATGTTCTTCCTCACTTTATTCAAGATAGAGTCTACCTTCTTTCTCATGTTGTGCTCCCCAGAACTCTTTTTTGGCTCTGCTATTAATTTGTTTTAGWAGTGCTGAAATCTTTACTGAATATAGGTGTAATGGAAATGAAATAGAGCTGAAAGTGATTTTTTCCTCGGTTGATTTTAAGATTACTCAGTCTTTTAGAGTTTCTGTAATGTAGGAGAGTGATACTGATTAATGAAACATTGCAGTGAAACTCCTTAGGTGAAGTGTAAGTATAGAAAAAATTTTACTAATTTACATAATTGAAATGGATGAACTCCATTTAAAAGCTGAAAAGTTGGTATCACCACCAGTGTACATTATCCAAGGTATTGGTTTTTTATATATTTATATAGGTTACTACAATTGCATTGGTTTCTCTTCTGCCCGTTTTCATATCTGTTTCACATGATTAACATGGCTTTTGCTGAACATAGTGGTTCAAATAAAGAAATGGTAAATGTGTAACTGATTTCTAGAAGAATCTGACAAACTCAGTTTCATGTACTGGGGTGCATGCTGGTATTTAAAAATCTATGGGTAGTCTTCCTATGCATTGTCAATAATGGCCTTCGTAGGACTTTCYTTATTGACACCAGTAGAAGTTTTCAAAGTTCAACTGTAGAGCTGAAGTACATGAAACTGATGCTCTCTCTCAGTTTTTTTGACCCTGCTGGCTTGAGGTTGTTGTTTTAACTGCAGTGAAATTGTAGTCTTAGTGTAAATTGACGTTAGACATTTTTAATCCTATGCTGTGGCATTGGCAGTGGCAGGGAGGGAAGAACATTACATAATACTTGAAAATCTTATTGCCCTTTCCACACAAGTGTGTCAGCAAAAAGCTAAGGAGCATGTGTCAGGGCTTGATGGAGCAAGTAGAAAGGCAGAAATCTCATCGGTATCAGGAGGGTGTGAAGGGTATAAATTTCCACAGAGCAAGGTGGACAATGACTGTGAAGAAAGATGGGACCGCTTCCAGAAGTCTGGAGTTACAGAGGAGTAAATCAGACACGCTGGTGTCATTGCCTATTCCTGTTTTGGGACCCAGAAGAGTAGTACAATCCTTGTTTTGCCCCTCAGGGCAACGAGGACATTTCACTATGCTGGATAGCTTGCTATTCTGTTTTTACTGAGCCTAACTGTATGTATGTGTTGGTTATGCTCTACGGACCTGGTAGTTAAAATGCGAGGTTAACATCCTATAAAGAGGCAAATACTATTATTTCGGGCTCTTTAGCTCTACATTCAGAGTAACAGCCATTTGCTTAAGCTCTTTACAGATTTATCCCTACAGATCTGTGAAGGTGAAAGGTACAGTGTTTGGTTCATAGGTGAAGCCTTTAAATGTAAAACTGAAAAACTCTTAGAAGCATTTCCGTGGATGCTGTGTTTTTCTAAAATAACATTCCACTGTTCTTTGTAATTTCAGATGCCCAAGATACACAAATAACTTAGAATTTGAATCAGTATTATTKTACCAGCTGTGCTGGTCTAGGGAATCTATGACCACTTTGCCAATTCTTATCATTATTTACAAGTTATTTTTAAAATAGTTTTCTGTATTTTTTTGAGCATGTTGGAATTCTCCATTTTGTTAAAAAGGGTATGACCATTTGAGTGAGATGCAAAGGGAAGTGTTTAACTTCAGTAACTCTTACTACTGTTATTAGTAGTGCGAGACTTGTTATTGCTGGTATTAATAGGAGCCTGGGGGCTGCGATTTTGCTCTAAGTATTTCTGCAGTGGGCTAGAGCCTGAAGAGAGGGAAAAAARAAAACCAAAAAACAGAACAAAGAAAACCTGTTTTGTGGAAATGCCATATAAATGGTATGCAGTAGGAGAGAAAGGGAGAAGGTGAAGGTTATCAGGGTCAGAAAAAGCTTGCTGGTGAAAAGGATCTTGAAGAGGAGAGTCCTGGACACTTCCAGGACTCATAAAGCACTGCTAAGTCCAAAGCAAATTCCAGAGGCATTGGACATGAAGACAGGAGAATGTACATGCTAGCTTTAATATAGTTTGTTACAACTCTTTATTTGGTCTACAGGATATTTTTTGTGTAAGGATTGACCTCCAGGCACAGTTTGCACATGCTTTGTGCTGCCTCTACTGCAGGTAGTTTAAATGTAAAAGCGCTTGTCACACTGGGGTTTTGGGAACATTTGTTTCTGGGGCGTGGTTTGTTAGTCCTAGTTCTAAAAAGATAGAAAAGACAGGTAAAATATGCCAAAACAAGGTAACAARCCAAACCAGCCCAAAGGGGCTTAAAAATACATTGATCACTGAGGCAGGAGCAAGTTGAGTGCATAGCTGGACTTCTAGCATAGCTATGAGTTAGCCGTAGAGCTTGGAGCATGAAGAAAATGACTGTCATGCAATCGAGAGGGTCACAACCATGCCACAATGGCAGGCTATAAGGATGGACTAGAGAGCTTGACAGGGCTTAGTATTTCAGAAAATACACAGTTTGCAACAACCTGAACCAACTTGTCTTGTAAGGAGTTGGGCACTTAAGAACAGAGAGGGGAGTATGTCTGGCTAGGATGGGGGTAGCAAGGTCAGAGCATAACAACTATTTTTCTGTATTCCTTTCACCCAGGAATATTGCTTTTACCTGAATGCACAGTGGAAACTTTCCTGAGAGAAGGGAGGAACTAAGGTGGTGACAGAGAGGCTTTTGCCAGACCTGGTGAATCTGTACAGAAGTCCAGTAACCCTACTTTATATCAGCTTGCTGGTCTGCATTCTTTTTGGCTGTGTGAGATAAAAAAACTGTACTCTGTGGGTGAAATTTCTAAATTGTAATCCTAAATTGTTTGGAATGTTTGCTATTCCTGTTGCCATTGCATAGGAAGTCCTAGGTTCAGTAAAGCCAACCACTAGCACCTTGGGCCCTTACCAAATCCAAGTGCAACTTCTCTAACTAGTATTAGAATTTCTCCCTTTCTTGAATGTCTTTTGTGTATGAAATTGCATTTAATTGAAGATAAAACTTGTTTAGGACTTAGGTATTACAATAGGCTACACTTCCTTTTGCATGCAGATTGCTGGCTTGCCTACATCTTTCGTTAAGTTCCCGGTTTTCTTTGTTCCTACAGGAGTGATAAGCATTTTCAGCAACATTGTTGTGTTAGGCATCTTTGTTAAGTACAAAGAGCTTCGGACAGCAACCAACGCAATTATTATCAACTTGGCTTTTACTGACATTGGTGTTAGTGGCATTGGTTACCCCATGTCTGCTGCCTCAGACCTGCATGGACGCTGGAAATTTGGATATACTGGATGCCAGGTATTTCAATTCAGTTAGGATGCGAAGTCTTAAGCACTTAAAAGCAAACCAAGTGATCACAGTAACCCTACTTTATGTTTTGTTCTTTTTAGAGATGAGGTGGAGGTGCAAAATTTGACTGTAGACCTGAAACTGATCWTCTTTAAAATCAACAATTTTTGAATGGATTTGGTTTGGATTTTACCATAAATTGTATCATTTAAAATCTGAAAGCATTGAAGTGTAACCTTTTATTTATCAACTGGAGATTGTAAAATGCCTTTAGAAAATGAAATCCTCAAATGAAAAATGTTTTAGATAGCACAGATTTATTTGATGTAATAATAATCAAGAGTTCAGAAGTGGTAATTGTTTTATGAGTTCTGCCTGATGAATATATCTTCCTTGAAATGTGACTATTAGGTTATAAAAATGAAGACCTGCAAAAGTGGTATTGAAAATCTGACCTAGTTTTAACAACTGCCTATTTTTAAAAGTTATTAGTGAAAAATTGACTTTTATAGGAGAAATGTAATACCGTTTGCTTGCTATATACGACAACTTAAATCTATCTCTTAATAGAATAGTGGGCTTAAGAGGCCAGGAAAATGAGTATTACCAAGGCAAATGTTATAAATGTTAGTCAAGGCAAGTATTAGTAACACCATAGATTCTTGAGCCTGTATATGATGATGGGTGTCACTTACTTGATGCACAGTCATGTTGAGCTAAAAATTCAGCTATTTTTTTAAGAAGAAGCCTGACTAATAACTATGGATTGAGAGTGACTCTATGGGCTGAAGTTAATGTGAAATCTCACTACCAATGCTTTGGGAGCTCTTAAGATCATACGAAGCACAACTCGTGCCAACCTAAACCAAGTGAAAATGAGACAACAGAATGTAACATGTTTTCTGTTATAACCACTTGTGGCATGTGATGGCGGAAGGATCTGTATTTTGGGAGTGCTGCTGGCAGCACAGCCCTCCCAGGCACCATTCCTGGTCAGGTTGCACAGAGGACAACTGGGCAGGTGCTTTTGGATCACGCTGAGACTTCAGCGCACATACAGTACAATCACTTGTGTATTAGCGATAGACTTGGCACCATGTAAAAATAGAGGTCAATGGGAAAAAATTAGTGTACTACATCTGCAAAGTAAGTTTAGTTATATGACAGAGGGAAGAGTGACCATTCAGAACCCTGTATTTGCTGAAGCGATACCTGATTTAACTTCTAATGATGAAAAAAATGCAATTCATGTTTTCTTTAACATGCATTGAAAACATGAATTGAAGAAGCCCACAAACTCCAAACCCTTTATCCTTGAATCTCAGAATTTACTTAATATGTCATTTATTTTTAGACTTTCTTCTTTAGGGTTTCTAATATACATGCAAACAAGTTGCTTTTAAGATGTTTAATTTGAAATTAGCTAGCTCCAAATTGCCTGCAGTGGATCAGTTCATTCAGTACCTTGCTAACAGAGAACACAGACCAAATGTAATGTATCAGCAGTACTTTAGATTCAGTCCATAAACTTGTGCTTATACCTTTGAAAGGTTTCTCAGAAAGGATGTT
Organism: Rhea americana; assembly: GCF_003343005.1. Classification (NCBI taxonomy): domain Eukaryota; kingdom Metazoa; phylum Chordata; class Aves; order Rheiformes; family Rheidae; genus Rhea; species Rhea americana. Next base: position 2,513,809 of record NW_028185106.1, on the reverse strand, counting down.
TTTTTAAATTTCAGATCTATGCTGCCTTAAATATCTTTTTTGGGATGGCAAGTATTGGTTTGCTTACTGTTGTTGCAGTTGACCGTTATCTGACAATCTGCAGGCCTGATATAGGTACTGTATTCGTAATAAAAAATCATTCACTGTATGATTTCTGTGAACTATCATTCTAGTTGTATTATTTTCTTAAGAGTAAATGGAGTACTGAGCATAGTTTTAAATTAGGACATAATCCTGCAGTACTTGCTTCACTGCATAGTCTCGTTATTTGAATGGTACTGCTTTTGCAGGTGGAAATTGCAGATTTTGGGCTGGTGTTCTGTCTTTTTTCATCCATTTACAAACTGTGTTTGCTAAATCTACTTATTAGAAGGCCCTACCTGTATGCAGAAGCACACCAAAAGCCTCCAACTGTGGGATGTTTCTGGCTGCTATCAAGCTGATATGTGCCTCTAATATTGTTAGCACCATACTGTATTTTTTTTCATTCCTACCTATTACAACTGTCCTATAACTGTTAATACTATAACTGTTAATTCCCCTCTTTCTTTCTCTTTTTCCTTTCCTGCAAACACAAAGCTGCTCGCTCTTGAATGCACTGTTGTATAGTAAACTTTCTTGTATGTGGGATTAGAATTGGGTATTGTCAGTATGCTTTGAGTAGGGATAGGTGACAGTATGAAGTGTGTTTGAGCTGGAAAGCTTTGTCATTCATTAGCAGTATGAAACGGTTTTGCTATAGTGTTTGGAAGTTGTTGAAYTGTTAACCTCTGAAAGGATTGTTACCATTAATATGGTTACAGGCTTTCTGGAACCCACTTGTGGTTCAAGTTCAGTGTTGGAAGAAAACAGAAGATGACAGCTATTTGTGATTGTCTGTGCTTGGTTACAGGAAGAAGAATGACTACCCGTAACTACGCCACTCTAATAATTTCTGCTTGGATAAATGCAGTCTTTTGGGCCTCCATGCCTACTGTAGGCTGGGCTAGCTATGCTCCTGATCCTACTGGAGCAACATGCACAGTAAATTGGAGGAAAAATGATGTGTAAGATTCTCCCCTCCTTTCTGTTTTTTAAATCTGTTGTCTTGTTGAAGGTTAACATTATTTAATTTACTACTATGAGAATAACTTTTTCTTAATAAATTATGAAGCCAAAATTATATAAAAAAATCATTCATAAATCCTGGAAAAAATACAGAACAGGTCTAGGGAAAAACTGTAGGAAAAAAGCTATGCTTGAAAACTGCAAGACTTGTGGCCACTAATAAAAACTAAAGCTAAGGAAAATTTTCCTAATTCTTTAAAAGCTCTTTTTTATGTCATAAACAATGAAATCAGAATACCAAATTMTGTAGTAACTTTTCATGGATGGATAGTTGTAAGTTACTGTGGTGTTTTGTGTTTTCTTTTTTGTTTTTTTGTCTTATCAGGTCCTTTGTTTCCTACACAGTGAGTGTAATTGCTGTTAATTTTGTTGTACCCTTAACTGTCATGTTTTACTGTTATTACAATGTTTCCCGGACAATGAAACAATATGCCACCAGTAACTGCTTGGAGAGCATCAATATAGATTGGTCTGACCAAGTAGATGTAACAAAGGTATGACAAATGAAGGCTGTTTCTTTTTACGCACATTCTTCTGTTTTTACGCTCATTCTTCTGTGTCACAGTTTGGAGATAGAGGAACAATACAGCCTTTTAAGCATTTTTCCTCCAGTCTCCCTTTTTCTTGTTACTTACTGAATATTAACTGAAATTTAGCTGAGGTGACAATTCTTGGCCTGATTTTTATAACAATAGATTCCACAGATGTACATACAGATATATACATACATACATTCATACATTCACATATGTATATATGTGTGTGTGATTTTTTTCATAACATAAGTATGTATAAAAAATGCACATATGCATGCGTGCACACACACGTGATACATTTGTCCTCTTAATTTGAGGTTCACCTTTCAGTTTGTTATTGATTCACTTTCCTGACAAAAGCTGTAAAAGATTTTACAAAGGTTGACAAAAAGATTTCTGTCCTAATTGATTCTAACTCTCCCTTCCCTTCCCCTTCCCCTTCCCCTTCCCCCTCCCCCCCAGTTTGTCACTGCTTGGTGCCATGCTGTGCTCTGTGGTTGGTGGGGTTTTCTGCCTTTTTTTTTTTAATGTGCATCTCAAGTCTATTTTGAAAGAGAATCTGTCATTCCATCAGAACATTGTAATTTCAGGAAGCAGTTTATTGTATTTTCTTTAGAAGAGCCAGAGAGTAGACTTCAGGTTGTTTATGCTCAAAGAGAAACCAAAGATAGTAGCTRGGAAGTAGACTAAGGTAGTTTGTGTAAAAATTGATACCTTCTGTGAGTTAGATGATGTTGACTACCTGACCGTTTTCAAATATGGCATTTTCTTTTTTTAGAGATAGATAGCCATTCTCTGGTAGACATAATCAGAGCTTTTTAGAGGTATGTGATAATAAAACAGTACAACTAAGGTAACGTGTGCTTTGAAAGAAAGAATTTGTTGACGRCATGCAGTGAATTTCCAACTTAGTATTGGGCAGTCATGATTCATGCACAAAGTCCTCTCTGGCCTTTTTAATTTTTGCTGGACGCATTCAGCATAATCAATAGTGCTGATTGTGAAGGAAGATTGTGTATGATAAAATAACAGCGTGTCAAACTATGTGCCTGTGTGATGTACTATAAAATCCCCAAAGTGAGATTTCATTATAACCTCTCAAATAAGTCAGGACATGTGATTTGTGTGTTRTTTTTCGATTATTTGGTTTTGTATAGTTGTATTTTCACACAAGTGCATGCACATTTGTGGTTAGGTTGTGAGGTGTTTATGAGCAGGTAATACCAGTTATGTGTGTTCCTCTTGTTTTACAGATGTCTGTTGTGATGATTGTGATGTTTCTGGTGGCATGGTCTCCATATTCCATTGTATGTTTATGGTCTTCCTTTGGAGACCCAAAGAAAATTTCTCCTGCAATGGCCATCATAGCTCCTCTGTTCGCAAAATCTTCTACATTCTATAATCCCTGCATTTATGTTGCTGCAAACAAGAAGTAAGTGTTCCTAATTTTGAACTGAGAGTACCAGTCTACTTCATGGCCTTTTTGGGCATGAAGAAATTGTGTGGGTCAGATTCAGAACATACTAAATTGATAAAGATTTTTGAAAACACAATAGTAATGCTTTTGTCAGATCTCTGTTCAAAGTTATTTTGTGATTTATCATGAGAGACTCATTGTGGAATTTGGTTTGCATCAGCAGTAGCCTTGTTTTTCGTGTCTGTGGCCAAAATGGGTGGCTACTTAGTGACTTGTAACTTCTGTGGATTTTCTTGCTTGATCTTGAGTGCGTCATATTCTAACTTGCTTAGGGTGGATTGATACTTTTCATTAAAATAAGTCCAACCTATTCTTTCCACCCCAAAATAATTCTATTGTTGTTTGAGCAAACATATCATATACTCTAACCAAACCAATGCCTCTGATTGGGAACTGTATATTTTGGAAAGAGGTATCCTTCCTTTCTCTACCACCAGCCTACAAGCAGAGCCTGTGATCTCCATCCAGGTGAGCTGATCTGATCTTGCCGTGTCAATGAAAGTTTGACTTCTTCCTTCCCCCTGCCCCCCCCCCCACCCTGTAAGTTTACTTTTGTCATGGCTGTACCCTGTCCAGCACTAAGCAAAACATACTGTGACCCCTATTGTAGAAGAAACACTGAACTTGATTGAGTTATTTCTGTACGTGTGAGTGGAATAAGACTCAGATATTCCTAAATTTCAAATACACACTTTTTTACTGATGAAGTTTTGCTAAGATTGAATACCGTTGTAGTACTTATAACCAGTTGAGCCACTTTTTCTTTGTATTTGCTTCTTGGACTAACAATCTCTGCTTTCCTTTTTTTGTCCTTTTCAGGTTTCGGAGGGCAATTCTGGCAATGGTGCGATGTCAGAGACGACAGGAGATAACTATAAATAATGCCTTGCCCATGAGTGTATCTCAGAATGCACTGACATCRTAAAACTTGCTTCATTTGCCTGCATATGTTAAATGGAAAAAAGTCAAATCTGGGTTACAGTTAATTGTTTGGTATAATAATCTGCCTTATCCAGCCAGCTGTTTTCTGTTAATCACAGTAATGTTTTAGATGGTGTAAAAACAAAAAGGAAAAAAAGGTTTAGACTTTAGTTTCAGGCAATGAGGCTGAATGGCCCAATATGTCTATTCCAAACAAAAAAGACTAGTGAAGTGTTCATTAGACTCTTGGACAAGGTGAGGCAGGGGCAGGGAGAGACTAGAGCTGGAAGTGCTTAGCTTCAGTAGCAAAGATTTCTTTTGTAAATGACTTGTCCTCAACCTCCCTTTAAAGTTTCCAGGATTTCAATACTCTGGATTCTCCCTTTGTGTTTATATACAAGTATACATGCACATATATATGTATTTATGTATATACATATATACATAATATATATATAGCTAAACTGAGTTTCCAGATTGGCATGCCTTGCAAAGTTCTGTTTCAGTGACTATGTTAAGATACTAGAATACCTAGCCAAACCCTCGAGAATCTGTTGTTACCAGCTTAGAGGATTTTWCAGGGGTTTTGTGATAGTTGAAAGTCTTGGCTCACAGAATCATATGAATTTGTGAGAAAGATGTGACTGTGCAGAAAGTCCTGAAAATAAGGCAAACTGCATTCTAAAACTTGACACCCAGAAGGCACATAAARTTGAGTAAATGTTTATGATGATTTTTCATCATTTCTAAGTCAATCTCATGGTTATACAGATCTGTTAAATAATTTTCGAAAAGTGGATTTGACAATGAGAACAATGGGTTTACGCAGAATAGAAGGAATGACTGTGTATAGATCTATATGTGGATGGTAGTGTATGCACTCTTGATTATTCTCAGGTTATCTTCTCACTTGCCAATCCAAAGTCTCAATGATCCTTCAGACAAATTTAATCCACTGTGACTTTATACAGTACTCAGCTCTCTAGGTTATTTTTTTAAGACCTTTAATGCCTGTCTGAAAGGATACTACTGTAAGTAGTCAGTCACTTTGGAATGCAAAATGTTCAACTTAATGTACATCAAACATGAAAAAGCCAGATCAAATAATGCAATTGATTCTGAGATACCATGCTTAGAAAATAAACCTTTTACATGTATTTTAAACCTGGCTCGGTGAGACTGAACTTCACAAGACTTTTGAGTATGATTTGCACTAGCAAATGGTTTGTTTCTGTGGCTATATTTTAATATTATTAATATTAAAGTTATGTATATGCATATATCTGAAGTTTGGCTTTGCAGTGTGTAACTTATTTAAAATAGGCAAGTTTTTGGTAAAACCTCTTAAAATGATTTTTTTAAAGCTCTGAAGTCTGGCATTTCTATTAGTTTGTATTTTCTAGTATTAAAGTAGCTGCCATGCAATATCCTCTTGTGAGAATATTTTCTAGTACTGTGTTGATGTACTTGCTGTATTAGATTTCCTTCAGGGACCTTGGAATACTTCACGGGCATTAACTAGCTAATACATTGGCCCTAAGGAGCAGCAAAGAAATATTTTATTTTGTACTACTCCTACAGTCACAGCTGCATATTAAAATAGTCTTGAAACATGTTGAATGTAATTTGGAACAGAATGTGTTCTGACACAAGAAAGAAGCTGGTTTAGCTGACCCCTTCCAGGATACATTTGAAGGTTAAGTAACTACAGATCTTGGCTAATCTACTATAATCTGCTGTTACTAAATGGATGTCTACATTCACATTTGTAGCACACTGCACATGAGCACCTGGGAATAAAGTCTTCAAATTTGTTTATATCGGTTTTTCTGGGAAGAAGCATGTATCTGTTTACATGCTTATACCTCGTAATGAGCTTTTTTGAAGAAGTAAGTGGTTTTTGTCCTTCGCAGTGCACTTGCATTTACCATGGCAGAAGTGATGGCACTGGAACAAGGTATACGTTTTATTGTTTTCTGTGCAAGGCAATTTGTAAGGAAGAGGGCTGAGGAAATTGAAAGTAACATCTTCTGGCACATTRCAAACTACAGTTTAGCGTTGTTTCTTAGAAATAGCTGCATATCTTACACTACTGTTATATGACTAGCAGTGTTTCTGGTAGGAACAGATGGTGTGACAACGCTTTGTTTTGATGGCTTTGTATTTAGCAGCTAGCTACTCTTAATTGTCTCTTTTAAATGCAGAGGACTGTTCCTGATTTGACATTACTTTATTCAATACTACTGGCAGAAAAAACAATGTCATTTGCATTGAAAWCTGAAATACAAATTTCTGATAATTAAGTGCAGATCTCTCTCTTTTTTTTTGATGCCAGGTCTGTGCTCTGTAATGATCCTGATATGTTTGAGATCCCTGTGAATGTTCCTGTGGATACTGTAAAGCTTCGTATAGAAAAAACTGTTGTACGAAGGATCCCAACTGAAGCCTTTTACTATTTAGTAGATCTCAAATACCTGTGGGTAACTTACAACTGTGTAGCTAACATTGATACCAGCAGTTTTTATAATTTGAAACAACTGCATGAGTTACGGTTGGATGGTAACCTGCTCTCAACTTTCCCATGGGAATCCCTGGCAGAGATGCCCAACTTACGGACCCTTGATTTACATAACAATAAAGTGACCAGCATTCCAGCAGATGCCGGGAGGTACCTGAGAAGCCTCACCTACCTGGACATATCCAGCAACAAGCTAACGACCTTGCCATCAGACTTAATGGACATTTGGCCCCTGTTCTCTGAAGCAGTCCCATCCAAGAATACAGACATTCTGGCAACGCAGAGAGTAATTTTGGGTATGTTCAAGAGCCTGTCTCATTCCTTATTAAAAAGTACATAAATGTTAACTTGCAAAATGAAGCAGGTAGGGCACTAGCCTGGGGTTTAGGAGAGTAGGTTTTAATCCAAGACATGCTTCTGGTTTGCTCTGTGAGATATATTTGTTTATTTATAACATTTTTTTTCCTGTTGGTGTCAATTATAAAATGAATGTAGCAACCTCAGAGTTGCTTCTCTTTTATAACCCTGAGGAAGAAAAGCTATTGGATTCCTGTCTACAGAAGTACAGGCCATAAAGAATATCAAGTGTTCAGATAAATGTAGGACTTCATAAAAATTGTATTTCTGGTGATATTGCCCTCATCACTGTATATGTATGGTTGCAAACACAAGCAGGTTCATTTAGGGCTGTTTTCCCCAGTAGCTCACAACTCAGATGATTAGAGTCAATACCCTTATGARAGCTTCTCCTGAAATACAGTGTTGCAGACTGTATTGGTGGTTCAAGAGAGGGCAACTTTCTTCTCCCCCTGACTCAYGTTGACTTTGCATTGCTGTAAAGCTGACTAGTTGTCTTGATTTTTTTTYCCCCCAATTTACACGATGAAAAATGAGAGGAAGAAAAGAACTGTGATACCCAAGATTTCATAGCAATTCTTATAAGCATTAAGATAAAGCATTTAAGCCTGGTCTGTCCAGACTTATTTTTCATTATTATATTCCAACTCTCTCTAGTTTCTAGTAGACCAGCATATCAATTCAACTTGTGACTTCGTGCTTTTTCTCACACTTTATATAACCGTTTTTGGTCTTTCAGGTATCCCTTTTTTTTCTCTTGTGATTTCAGAATATGCCTGGTGCAGCTGCATCAATAGCTTTCTTTTCTGTCACTGTTTCTCCATGGATAGGTGTGTGTTTTGGCATTTTTTAAGTGCAGTGTAGCAGGTGGAAGAGAAGAAAACCAGCAGCAGGTGATCAACTGGCTCTCCATAAGCTAACTGGAGGAGTTCTGTACTCACTAGTAAAGATCTGCCCTGCATTTGTGCTACCCACTATGTCTAACTTCTTGGTCTAAAGCCAGTATTCAGTGTTCCTGTGTTTAGCTGCTTTGTTTTGCAGCAGAAGTTGCAATCTAAAACTCATTCAGGTGAGAATGTGTGCAGGTAACCTAATCAATGCAAGTAGCCTGATCAAGCTCCTCACATGCATGGTAATTGTAGGTTTGCAGCATGAAAAGGATCTTGGTTTTTATTTCATTACAAAAATGCTGGAAAAGTAAGTCCAGCTTGGCACCCCTTTCCTTGTTGCTGCACTGAGGGCTACTAGAGGGATCAAAGTAGGAGCTGACTGTGCTGAGGATTTCCTCACATGAGAGTTCCAGTGGTTATTTAATTTGCTTGTCTTATATTGCTCTCACTACTTAACCCTTCAAGCCCTCCCCCCMAAAAAAACAAAACAAAAAAACCCTGCAGGCTTTGTTGGTACGTGCACTTTGCCAACCTCTTTTAGTCCTAGCAGACTCTCTGGTACCAATGCTGACTTTAGCTCTAGAGACTTAGGATGGGATCTTTAGATCATTCTTGTGTATGAACTAAAATGGAGTTTAAATACAGATCTCCAGAGRGGAAAGCATACAGGTTTCAAAGAACACTTTGCTTTTCCCTTTTTGAGGTTACATTCTGAGGGGATGCTCTGTGCAGTCATTACMGGTCTGAATCTGAGAATCCAAATTGCTAGGTAGTAATTTCATTGTAGTGTATTGAATAAATTTGTCTTTGAGCTGTGGGTAATTTGCTAAACTTACAGTCACAAGAAGGCCATGAGATCAATGAATGTATCTCATGGCCTTTTTTTGATGGTATCTCAATACATGTAGGCAATGTTTGCTATACAAGAAATCATAAAGTGAGTAAGAATATGTTGTTGTCTTCTAGAGATCAGAAAGTGGAGTATTTCTTATGTCATATATTGTTCTATGACAAGCTCACTTTGTCTCCATTAAGTGTTAGTTTTATTATCTAAATTATTGTGCTTTGTCTAAGTTTTAGTTGTAGCACTCACATCCCTTGCCAGAAACTCATTCTGAGGTTGATTTTGATGGACAATTGCAAAACAGTAGATTCTAAGAATGATTGGTTGAGTCCAAAAGAAACTGCTCAGAGAGATGACCTGAGAGTCAAAATGTCTCTAATGCTTCAGCCAAAGATGTTGGCTTAGAAGGCAGGCTAAAGGTGCGCTCTGCTGCATTGCTTCCTCTCTGCCATCCCTAGAAGTCTCTACTGGGATTGCTGGAACTGAGGGAAGAGAATTGTACTCCATAGATGCTCCCCTTTGAGATGGAAGTGAGGATCACAGAAGCACAAGATCAGGAAGAACTTAAAAATTCCTTTAGCACATGCTGCAGCTGGTATGCAGATCCAGACAGACCGAACCCTTCCTGCTACTTGGCTATGCTGTTGCTGTTCTTAAAACTTGCAGGCAGGCCATTCTGTAGCCTTCGCTTGTAACCTTTTCYAGTGCTTATCTATCAGTATAGTGAGAAAGTTTCTCTTAATATCTAACCTCAATCTACCTTACTGCAGACTAAGCTGATTACTTGTCCTACATGAGATGGACGTGCAGAACAACTGATTATTGTCTATTAGAGTAATCTTTCATATATTGAAAGATGGTCATATTTTCCTTTCTGTTTTGCTGCCTTCTTTCTTACCTAGTCAAACCATTTCTTTCGCTCATTTCTTAGTCTCCCCCCACCCCCATTTCCTACCATACTTACTGATTCTTTCTGGACTTTCCTGTGTTTTAAAAACGTTTCTTTTAAAATGTGATGCCCACAGTTGCACACAGTACTCACTTTGTTACTCAAAGAGTGTCCTATGCCCTCTTGGCTGTTTTCATTGGGAACATTCAATGTGGCCCATTTGCCTACATGGAATGGTAACTGCAGCCAGAGCACAGAAATGCTGATTTTTGTGTGGTTGCTAAAATTCAGATTCTGTTTAGTGTAAGCAATTATGGCTTGAACCGGCTCCTTTCCTGTTCTGGCAAAAGAAAATTGTCACTTGTGTTTGATTAATGACCTCAACAACAGCAAAGCCCCAAACTTAAATAGTTGTGCATGTATTTTTTTTTCAGTTTCATCTGCAGTATCTTGAACTTCAAGAGAGTTGCATGTTAGAGAAAGTTCAGGTTCCCCATGTTCAGTCTGAACTGTCTTGTGGAAGCAATGGGCTGATGACTGACAAACTGGCATCTCCTTATTTCAGTTCATAATCTTTTTACTCTGGGACCTCTTTACTTACCCCATTGCATGATATWCTGCAATGTGGATGCTGTGCTAAATGAACGAGGGTCAGGGAATGATCCTTAACCCTAAGCCCCAGTAGCTCACTCTGGCTGTCATCCATGCAGTTTAGGGCTAGCTCTCTGCTGTGCTTATGTTGGAGGAATGAACAGAACAGAGGGAGCCATCCTTGGCATCATCTGTCAATGCATTCTTCAGTGAGTGGTCCTTGGAGTGAACTATCCCTGGAACTGTGTTTGGCTTTGTCTTGGAGAGAGCTCTTTGAAATGCTTCAAAATGAAGCTTTGGAAAAGCTGACAATTAAGCAGTAGAAATTATCAAGGGACCAGCACAGGAGTTCAACCTCTGGCCCTGTCTTGGTTAGCACTGGAGCTGTACCCTAATGCTTTGATCCGAATCACAGCTAAGCTTCAGCATTAGATGCAATGCAAAAATTGAAATTTCTGGCTTGAATGACAGTAGTAGCATTTTCCATATGAAAAATGAGGGGGATGAAGAAATCCAGGATTTCACAGAGAAACTGTTAGATGAAATCTTGCCTTTTGCCTGTATAGGTGCTGAGAATTTGAAACACAGCAGGTTCATCAGGCTCCACACTAGTTGGACTAGTTGGGCAGTGAAGTAGATGCTGCTTTTCCTGAACCTACTCCCTGGTGATTACAGTCTGTGTAGGAAGCACAGGGAATCAGTGGGAGACATGAGCTTTGCTATTTATGATTATGGATCAAAAAATCTTGTGGCTTCACTTAGAGGAGAGTCTTGGGTAGGTTGGGCCAAGCTTTGATGTGTATTTCCATTGGCCCAAAACCTGATTTTTTTRTTGGCATTTTGCTGCAGATGAAAAACAATACATTGTACTTCAGATTGTGGCCTGAGACTGGTTACTGATTTACAAAGGAAATTTTGCTCACAGCTATTTCAAATGGTAAAGTCCATGTTGATATGGCATGGGGAAACTGCTTACTGAGAAGGCGGCAAAAATAGGCATGCACAGACACACACATACATGTATTTGCCATCATACATGCACACAGGATATAAATAAGGGAGAGCACATTTTAAATGTGCTAAAATTAGAATAAAGRCAGGTTTTTACAGCAATTTCTAATCTGTAATAATGTTAAAATACACTGCATTGGCATATTGCAATGCATATCAGTATTAATCAACTCTTGCTTTGACTTCGTTAGTATTTCTGTCTCAGGTAAATAAGCTGCCTTAGTATTTCTCCAGAAGAATCCAGGGTTGATACTTCGTGATCCAACAGATACATGTGCCATTGGAGATTTGTCATGATGTTTATTTTCTCTTCTCCAAAAATTATTTTTCTGAAAGGATTCAATCTCATTCCTTTATTAAAGCTCTTTATCTTTTSCAATTTCTTCAATTCTTTTTCCATTTTAACCTTTCTTCATTCTTTCATGTGTTCTTTCTTACTTTTACTGTCTTGTAAACACAAGCTGTTAAATTTCAGAGTACTCTCWGTAGTTTGGCATCTAGGTTTACATTCCAATTTCTGTTCTCTTCAATAGTTAACTGAAGTATAATCAAACTGAGAGCTATTATCCATCCTTCCAACTCAGTAGTGCTTTCATTTTTTTCATTTGGGGATTTCACATAGCTTAGTGACTTCAGATGGCTGTGACTTCAGATGGCTGTGCGAGTTTACACAAATAATGTGAATGTGGGCAGATATCAGCAAGACCCAAATAAATAGAAGGGCTGGGCCATGGAGGCAGGGAATGGACGTATAGATATATACATTTTAAAAATATGTGCATGTGTTAATGTGTATGTGTGTGTATATATACACATCTGGGAAGTGTGATGAGTAGAGGAGATGAGAAGACTAACTTTGAAAGAACACTCTCTTCCTTTGCACTAAAACACAGAAGTGCAGTCTTCTGAGACTATAGTTTTCTTCATCTGCTCAATCCAGGCCCTCAGAATGATCTGGGACAATCAAACTTGGGTCCTAAGCTAGACAAACTGTCCAATCTTACGATTTTTCCTGCATCTTTGCTTCACTTTTCTTCTATTTTATCAATTTCTGTTACTCTGTTTAGGTTGGATCATCTTTGATTCTCCTTTTGGATATTGGGAGAATACGAAAGCCATGTATTTATATAGATGAAAGACCTTTGAGCACTGCACTAGTTTGAGAAATAGTAAGATCCATCCTTACCTACAGTAAACCCTGCAGGAGGGAGAAAGGTAGCAGAAGAAATACTTTCAAAAGAATTCAGTGCAAGGGAGAGTCTGCTGCCTGTGTGTGGGACGTGAGCCCTATCATCTCTGAGAATTGGTCTTGATTAATTCTTTGGACACAGTTTCCAACCCTGCTGTCTGCTTGTAGCACAGCTCCMCCCATACTTTTGTGCTTTATGGATAGCGCAGAGTCCGTACTGAAGAGCTTACATCCTTTCAGCAGCATTTCTTACAGAAGTAGTCTATCAGTTGAGGCCTTGTTTCTGGTGGGGCCTGTCTACCTTCCTCTATTATGGGGGAATTTCATTTCCAGACTCTCTTACAATCTCTTTGTAACATAGAGAGGAAAATCTTTGTGAGCAATCCCTTTGTAAGCAAGTAAGAATGAAAAAAAGGAGGAGGAGAATATTACCTCTATCTGACTACAAAGTAAAACCTGCCTCATTTAAGATGAGTACAAATAGTTACATGCATGTACTTGATTGGGCAGAATTTCTGTGAGGAAATAGTTGATGTGCCTAGACATGTCGAAGGGAAACATTCAGAGGGTGTCTTTTTTGCTTGTGAGCATGTATTTGAAGTTTACAGTGAACTTTTTTGTATTTTGGAGATTAATTTTTTTTTCTTTTCTAAAGAAAAGCAGTTGTTGTTACAGTTTCCTTGATAGCTCCTTTTCTGTTCTTGGGGGCAGCAAGTAGTGAATAGATGTAAAATCTCTTACGTCTGGAAGAGTGAAATTGGATTGTGATGTCAGTCATGGAATCCCTTCAGGTCAAGTCTTGTTTTAAAGAGCGGGGATTAATCAGGCTTTACCGATGTTTTAACCAGTCACTGCCATTGCGCTTAAAATAACCTAATCCTGGTCAGGCAGTTAAAGACAATAGGAGTTAATTATTCATGTGCTTTTATATCTCTAGACTTTTTCAAAATGAAAAGTAGAGATTGCTAATACAGAATATTTCCATTGGTTGGTTTGATAACTCCTAAAAATACTCACTGAATAATGTTAGCAAATGTTTCATATGTTTTTATTTTTCTTTCCATTTGGGTTTAGTTAATGACTTATTTGTTGCACTAATTGGTAAATGCAAGAGTGAGGGGTTCTTGTAGTTACTTTTAGCATATTATCCCTCATTTCATCTAAGTTCTGTTTATTGTTAATGCTGAAAGAAAATAAAAAACGTAATCCCAACRGTGTGAGTCAAATGAGCAAGTGAGTGATAATCTGTGTGCTGTTTTACCAGGTAAAATGGATGTTGCTCTGTAGAATTCAGCATAGCAAAAGAATTGATACCAGCTGAGGCTTTAAACTTGTGCTTCTCAGAAATGGCCACGCCATTTCCATCCTAGCCATTCACCAAGAGGGGGAAATGCATCATTGAAAGACTTTGGAATCAAAAGCAAATACTGTACCCAACAGAAGTGGAGAGAGAGTGTTCTTGTATGCCATCATAAAAACGTTATAGTCATCAGCCTTTTTTCATGATTCTTCCCATTTTCCTCTCTTCTCCTTTTTCTTTTTTTTTTAATGTTTCAAAGACTGTCCAAAATTAAAGCCAGACTTCTGTGAACATTGGTATAGTTCAAAGCCAGATAAGAATTTTTTTGACCTAAAGCTTTTTTTTTTTTTTTTTTCCCTTTTGCTTAGCCCACATCCTTTTCTTCACGGGGCAGAGCTATTGGTGTAAACCCTTTAATCATCATGTTCTCTGCACCCATTTAAAAAAGGCTCTGAGAAGAGCACACTAGAAGAGCCTGAACAAGAGCTGAGMTCAGAGGAGAATGAGCGGATGCAGTAGACCTAGAAAGCATCGCAGGCAGGTGAAGTACTGTACCATCAGTCTTAAGGTGTCTTTTCAAAGTGTTTTTTTTCCTAGATAAATAGCAGTTTAACAAAGTAGTGCTTTATTACTACTAATCTATTATCATACTCCAATTTATTACCATGCCATTTATTATTTATTATCAATTTATTACCATACCCTGTAAAGTTCTGTGGTGAAAGATTTAGTTTAATAGACATTCATAATTTTTGTCCTCATCTCTGCAAAAAATCTGCCATCAACTAGCCAAACAAAAAAAAGACAAATTGAAGGAGGAAAGATTAAATCAGATTACGCTCATGGCCCTCCTTAATCATACTTGGTATAATCATATACCATACTGTAATCACAATACTCAAATATTGCCTGATTACCTTTTTTTTTTCTTTTCTCTCGCTTCAGGTTTGCAGGACAATCCATGGTTTTGTGACTGTCGCATTTCAAAGCTAATTGAATTTTCCAAAATTGTGGATACCTTAGTTATACTCCTTGATCCACTGGTTTCTTGTAGTGGACCTGAGAGCTTGGCAGGGATCTTGTTCCAGAGAGCTGAGTTAGAGCAGTGTCTTAAACCATCTGTGATGACGTCAGCAACAAAAATCACTTCTCCGCTGGGAAGCAATGTTTTGTTACGCTGTGATGCAACTGGATACCCAACGCCACAGCTTACTTGGACTAGGTCAGACAATATGCCAGTGAACTATACAGGTATAATAGCTCTTTTCTGGGAAATGGGAGAGAAAAGTATTGGATTGTTTGTGCTTTGCGAACATTATCGTAAAAAAAAAAATGGACCAGATATTCCACCATGCTGGCAATTGTATCCTGTGAAACTGCTGTTATAAAATTTTTTGTCTAGGTCTGAACCTAAAGAGATCCAACAGGCTAATCTGATTCTAGGTGTGATGTATAATAAAAATGTGGGGTGAGGGTGGGAAATGGATGACAGGTGAGAAGAATAAAGGAAAATAGAGGCTGAGTTAGACTCTAACTCAAGAGCTGAAAAGCAGAAAGGAGAATTCAGGACTGAAATCTCCTTTTTGGTTTAACATATTCCAAGTTAGGAAAAACTAGTGAGGCCATAACTGAGCCATTTAAAACACAGTATGTCTTGTCCATTTTATTTGCAAATGTTATTGCTTATTTGCAAAGCGTATCTTGAATACTGAAGAAGCTGTGATTGTCTGATACCTTTCTAGCTGTAATATGCTATGACAGATATTTATGCAATAACTTGCAGAAAAAGTTTCTTGCTAATGCYGAGTAGTTAGCAGTTAGATTAAATTTTAGATCTGAGGAGGGTAGTTATCCAAAGCACTGAATTGTCTTGAGTCGAGTAGATAATTCCCCAAAATATTTTAAATGGCTAGTGTGTTTAGTGTCATCTGAAGTCAGACTTTTATTTCCTAGTCACTTGACAGTTTTAAGATACTTAATTTCACTTTGTATTTTGTTTTACTTAGTGCAAATGCAAATTATCTTGTAGTTCCTGCTGAACTTCAATTCCATTTTTACCCAAGCTGAGCACTTTTCTGCAATAATATTATATTCCATAGTTGGAGAGTGTGTGGGTGTGGAGGGTTTATTTTGTTTTGCTTTGTTTGTTTTTAAATGTTTGTTATATGCGGTTCTTCCTGGCAGAAATGATTTCAGGGGGAAAAAGTAGTCTAATAACTTTTCTCTTTCTTCCGCTGCCTTTTATAATATTTTACTCTTTGCATTTTCCTGTAGTAATTCAAGAAACRCCTGGAGAGGGTGTGAGATGGTCCATAATAAGCTTGACAGGGATTTCATACAAGGATGCAGGGGAATACAGATGTAAAGCCAAGAATTTAGCAGGAATGTCAGAAGCTGCTGTTACTGTCACAGTGGTTGGTGTGGTTACTACAACTATGTTGCCGCAGAAATATGGAAGGAAGCAAGAGGCAGAGAGACAGAACTCTACACAAGATGAATCCAAGCAGGTCTCTGAGAGAACAACCATGCCACCTGTCACTTCATCAACCACGACAGCACTGATTACCACTGGAAGATCAACGAGTGCCAGGATTACTGACAAGAGGCAATCCAGGCCCATGGGAGATGGAAAGAAAAATTCAAAGGCAGTGATAAATGAAAACAAAAAGCAAACTGGGGAAGTGAGCAGGAAAGATGAGGAGACTTCCCTGAATACAACAGCTTTGGCTGAGCAAAATGTCACTGTAAAAAACATAAGAGTGATCAGTGAAACAGATGAAAGAGTGACCTTAACTTGGAAAACTATCAGTGCTACAAGCAACTCTGCAGTGACTGTGTTGTACTCAAAGTATGGTGAGAAAGACATGCTGCCTCTGAGTACCGATTCTAGCAAAAACAAAGTCACTATTGATGGTTTGCAGCCTAGTACTCAATATATGGCATGTGTCTCTCCCAAAGGAGTGCCACCAACAAAAGACCAATGCATTATTTTCTCTACTGATGGGCTAAATGATAAAAGCAGCTCTCAGTTTTCTATTCTGATAGTGGCCAGCAGTGCAGCATGTGTAGTTGTTTTACCTTTGATATTTTTCTTACTCTACAAAGTTTTAAAACTTCATGGGAAACCTAAGATTGCTAAGGAAGCTGACCTTGCAAAAGAGACCTATGTGAAATTTGAAACACTGTCTCTCAAGCCTCGAGTAGTGAATACAGCAGGAGAGCTCTGGGCACGAAGGTACACAAATGAATCTGAAAGACTTCTGCTTTGTTCTAGGTCAAGCATGGATTCTCAAATGACCTTCAAAAGTGAGGGCTCTAGATCTGAGTATCTTTGTTGAACAAGGGTGAGGATGGAGGAGGTGGAATATACAAGGGGTAAAATTAATCCAAAATGATGATACTGCATCTGGAAGCAGGTTGGTGCCAGTTATAAAGTATCACAGTCATGTATGTCATCTGATATAATGCAGTCTACTGGGTGGGTAGGGTGGTGGGTAGGAGGTGGAATAGAAGAAAAATGTTGGCTTCTTATTCTAATGATTGTTACTCTGAATGTGAAGGAATGACATTCTTTGAGGGATAAATATAACATGAAATTGTCTTACCTGGTTAATGATCATCTATTTTTTGTTTTCATTAAAATATCATTCTGTTTTATCTTCTCGTTTCACTGTACTATGTGCAAGTTGTATGTATCAGACATTAATTACAACTCTCAAACTATGTACTTAAATGATAGGAATAGAACTGAAACTACTTTTGCTGAAGTCAAAACTTTATTTGAAAATACAAGTTTTCTTCTGACATGAGCTTGTGCTTCAAGATGTTGTTCAGCTCTGTACAGTATGTTGGATTGGAAGTGATCTCAGGCCACTCAAAAACTGAAGCTAGATAACCGTAGATTATGGACTCTGGGGAGGTACAGTACACACCATATTTTCATTTTGCAGATGGTATGGGAAAGGAGACTCTTTAGTATTCTGAAGTTCCGGTAAGGTAACATTATGAGTAACTCTGTGAGGGATACTAGATATTAATAATGTGAATTTATAGCAAATAATGTTACTGTAAAAATCCTAGCCTTATAATTTACTTGGAAGTGTACATATCTCAATTTCAGAAATATCTGTACAAAAATTTTCCTGGCGCTTTGTAATACAGCACACTTCTGTATAACTGTATATTGCATATATTACAGAATATTATATACTACATTGCATTACCGTAATACACACGGAGACACAGTAGGATGAGGTCTTGACCTTGGATCATSTTGTCTGTAAGAGGAAGTTTAATTAGCATAATAGGAGTTCGTTATGAGCATGATTCCCAGTGTTTATAAAATTGGATATTTATAATAACGATGAATACAGAATTGCCTATTAATGATAATTCATTATCTATTGTGAAGCTGCTCTTTCATTGCCTGAAGTAAATAACAGAGCTTCATTGGTTTAGGTTCAGATATCATGGTTAGGAATAAGGGTGAAGTGAGAATCACAYGTTTTCCTAAAAATCACAACTGTACTGCTTCCTTGGACCTTTACATACTTAGAACTGTTTTGATGGGAAACTGGGAATCTTCTCTTTCCTTTAGGAGAAATATTACCCCAAAACTACAGACCGAAGCTTATTTAATTAAAATTRTGGTATTTGTTGATATCACTAGTGTAGGATTAAATTTTGCCTGCTGGAACGTTGGAGAGCTTGATCAGAAGGAAAGCATTTTGTAAAAACAAACAAGCAAAAAAACCCCACCTTAAAAAATAAAACCTTGGAAAAAATATTAGCTCAGTTCTCCATAGCATCTACATGATAGTACTCAATGGTTGGGGATGGTAGATGGACTATTTGAGACCATAGATTTGTGGTAGGGAAGCTGGTGAGAAGTTCAAAAGAATGAAATCCACTTATTCACCTGTGCTTTTAGAATGAATCTTAGTGTTCCTTTCTGTGTCACTAGAACATGTGGTCAAAAGGTGATCTTTTTGTTTTCTTCATATTCTTTTTCCATGGCTAATTTTAACTGCAGTGAAATGTTTTTATTTTTCTAAGTGGAATGTATTGACTTTGACAGTTCTGTGTTTTTTTGTTTTGTTTTTGTTTTTTTTTCCCAAATATTGTTTTTTTTTTTTTTTTAGGGGAAGAAGGTTGTTCTTGCTTCAAAAAAGTAGTTCGTCTGAAAAGCCATCTATGATAAACTAAGTTTTTAATAGGAGACCTGTAGTGTTGCACTATTTACCTTCCATTCTCCATATATATAACGTAGCCAGTAGGTGTTGCTGAAGGTATTCTCAATTAAAAACACCACCTTTGTCACTGAGAGATTATTTTAACATTCAATTTTAATCCCTAGGCAATGTATGTTATTTAAAATTTAAAAGCTTTGCAAGAAACTTAAATGTAATTCTAGAGTTCTTTTTTCTTCAGAAATGCTATCACCAGGCTTTTAGATGGTGCATCAGTGTATCAGACTATGGTGGTATGAAACTCGTTTGTAGAAGACTCATTTGCTAATCTGAAATCTTTAGGTTTGTCTAATCCTTGTGGAATTAGCATATCCTAAAGTTAGGAATGAATCTCTGTGAGCACATGTATATTATCAGTGTATCAAAAATGGAATGTATCATAAAGGAGATATTCTTTGAAGAAAATGCCACAATGTTATTTATTTTTGGTTCTTGAGATAACAGAGTTATTTAACCTGGACATACTTCTGGAAACAACACAGTAGCTGTAGAATTTCAATAGGATGAATACATACAGGCCAAATCACAAACTAAAACTATGCACCCTTTACCTTCTCTGTCAATAATGGAAAAGCTGAAGAAATACTTATGGTAACAGAAGCAGTTTTTTATACTATGAATTGTTAAGATTCATTATAGAATCACTGAGTTAGATTTATGTCACCTTTAGTCAATTTGAGTAGCATCTTCTGAAATGCAATACTGAATCAGTCRTCATTATGAACAGTGGATGCCTATAATCTCTGTTTGACTGGTAGGAAGTTTTGGAGGTAATTTTACCAAAGGTTATGTGCTGCCTTTCATGTATTTTTGCACTTTGTTAGCTCAATTCATCCTGTGCCTCACAGAAGAGATTAAACCTCTTTTTATACATTACCTTTACATTTACAAAGAATGTGTAAAATCTGGATAATGTGTGATGTGAACTGAATTCCAAATAGACCCTGTGTTTACTCAAAGCTTTAGTGGGCCTCAGCACTTGTCATAGTTGACCATAATCTTGTCCTCAGTGGGCACTTACTAAGCCAAACTTTAAGCATCTGTTTTAGTCTTGGCTTTTGCTCACAGTAAGCATTGTATTCTTTGCACTACCATAAAATTCCATTACTTTTTCTGAAGGGCACTCGGGGATTAGATTAAGAAACAAAATCCTTTAATATGTATGATGAAAATATCTGTAATAGTAAGGGAAAAAATAGAATTGGGCTATATTTAAGAGACTATACTAAAGACATTTGAAATGCATTACCTTTTTTAAAAAGTAGTTCAACTAATATAGTACTTAGAAGTTGTTTTGATGTGAAAATAAAACATGAGTGTGCTTGCCTGACCCTTTCTTCTGCTTTTAGCTTTAGACTATATGCAATGAATGTAAATTTGGGGACAAGAAGAAATCTGAGGCAAAAGGAGAAAAAAAATGCAGAAAGAAGGCTGAGACATGGAGGTTAATATCATAGGAAGTATGGAAGTATGCTGGAAGTATGTGCCACAGTGTCTTCCTTGCGATTCTGTCACGTACATGGCAAAATGACTAGAGTATCTGCAGACAGGTAGTTGTAAGAGAATGGATGAAGACACTGCGTGCATATTATAGTGAGTGGAGCTCTGTTTGTGTCCAATTTGGACAGGGTATGAGGAGCTAAAAAACTGAGAGCATGGAACAGGCACTGAGGGAATATAATATGAAGAACGTACCTGAAGCTGACCTTAAAGGAGGTTTTGAGAGCTCCTTGAAGACAGTATTTTAAAGCTGAAAAGGAAAGGTTGCATAATATATGCAACTTTTGCAGTGAAGAGGAGTGTGCTTTGGTCACAGTTTGAGCTAGGATGTGAATCCTGGATATAATAGACTATGACCGACTGTTGTGGTGTACAATTTTCTTTAAAAACAGCACTTTCGTTAATTTGTGCCTAGAAAAGGAGCCATCTTGAATTTTTTGTGGGACCACCAAAGGAGATTTCAAGATGAACTTTTTTTTTTTTTTTTTTTTTTTCTAGTGATGTAACTGGTTGTAGACTGGAAACATGCTTACCTGGATGTCTTCCGTAACAGAACTTACTACATAGTTCGAGGTGTTAGTCAGCTGCAGAAACTCCAGGCTAGCTTTCCACTGATACAAAAGGAGAAGTTTTAAGCAGATGTGTTGTGTTTTCTTTTAAATCACTGACAAAATTTCCCTCTGAATCCAGAAGACCAGAATTCACATCAGAATGGAGGTATGATTAATCTGTCAGTTTTATAAACTGTGATGATCCATAAATCTTAGAGGCTTCCTTGCCAAACAATATATAGCAAGGAGAGAATTCTCTTTACAGTGCTCTGTACAACATATTATTCATCAATGTTCATACCGGGAATTTTGCTAATCATTAATACAGAAAGCAGCTTTGAACAAAAGGATATTATCTTTCCCAAGACCTAAATAGTAATTATAACGATGCACTTTCTGTGAGTTTCCTAAGTCCTAATTTTAGTTATGAAATTACATCCTAACTTAGTGTTTAGAAAGGAATGTCAGATAGCTCCAGTTACTGCACCCAGTTCAGCAGCACCTATCAGGTATATTTTTAAATATATTTGGTCTAATTTAGCATCTGTTATTTTTGGGAGATAGTTGAATGGCTTAAGAGTGGTATGATCAGAGTTGACAGAACAAATCACCGACATGAAACTCTCATAATAGTAGAGTAGAGTTTTCCCACAATATGTAAATCACTGCATTTTGGAGAAGATGCTGTGACAAGAAAGTAACAAGAAAATACTTTATTCTTGACGGTGATGAGTAATAGAAGATTTGGAAAATCTCTTAAGTAGTGATTCAAAGAAATTGAATAGAGTTTTTTGTGAAGATGTCTAAGAGGACTCAGTAAAGTACTACATGTCAGAAAAGGCTGAAATAGAATGTATTTTTCTCCTGTTTCTTACTCTAGGAAGAATAAGCTTTGTATGTGTGGATGAAGGGCAGGAATATTGAGTATTGCAGTGTTACCAGTATGGAGTTCAGGCACTTTCTTCTGAGACCTACAGTATTGGCAATTACTTAAAAAATAAATAAAAAAGAAAGTAATAATAAAAAAAAAACAGAATAAAGTAAATTCATAAACAGATCTCCAAATAATGTTCTTGCCTAACTCCTCTTGCTATTCCTCCCACTTTAATATTGTTTTGAAAAGCAGGAATAAAGCAATACATACAATTTGCGTTGTAATAATTCCCAGTCTTTAAAATAATTACACCTTTGTTGCAGAAAAAGGAAATTAAGTCAAATACCCATAAATACTTTATGTAAGAATCTGATTTAATTAATGATACTGAAGTYTAATGCCAGGGAATGATCAAATTCAGAGTCATATGTTTTGAATTTTTATGCTGCTGTGATTTAGCCAAACATTTGAGCCTCCAAAAATAAAGTGTACCGATTATATTTTTTGTTTCATAGTCTCTTGCGTTTAAGATCATGTGGAAATCTAAATCACAGAGGGAGAAAGAGGACAATTTAAGAGTATGGTAAGCAACCAGCTATACAACATAGCAAATTAAATTCAGAATAACTCCTTCCTCCTGAAATTCTTTTAAATTTTATCCTTACTTAACTCTTGATAGAGCTTTCTATGTTAGAGTAATCCTGCAGTGTGTTGCTAGCTTCAGTTTACACATGAATGATGTTGTTTATGGGTAATTTTCCAGAGTGCACACTATGGTCTTGAGTGACCTGTTCTGGTTTCTTGCTGATTGGTTAAAAAAGATTTAAATCAGTATTTTTTGTTATCTAGCATAAAAGTGATATGGTGGAGTGATTTGCTATCTGCTGAAGCAGGAATGTGAAAACAGGTCATAAAACTTCTGTTCATTGTGGAACTCAAACTTAATGACTGAGGGTCACTAGTACGTTGCTATTGTAGTAGTTGCTGTCTGTATTGTATCAATATCCACAAAATATTCCATTCTTAAAGTTATATGCCAGTCATTCCAAGTTCATTTTAAAATCTGAGAATTACTTATTTTTGCAGCAGATTCATAATATTTAAAAATACTTTGGGGCAAAGAATCCCCATAGAATGATACGGCCACGTTTTAGTGCACAAAGGTGCTGTTATTTGTTCCTTAGCTTGCTTGGGCATTCTTAATTCTTTGGCAAAGGAGCAGACATTCCCTTTGGATGAGGTAATCAGCAATAGAAGCAACCCATGCCGCATTTCTCACAAGCCAAAAAAGTAAGTCTTCGCTTTGGTGAGGCACCACGATTGAACAGACATTATATCCARTATTCACATGAGCTGTTTCTTTGAAACTGAAGAGTTTGGAGAGGTAACTAATACAAAATTCCTTGTTTATTGGTAGAAAACAGTGATTCTTTCTTGCGATTTTTTTAACAGTGGCTTAGCTCTACAGGTTCTCTGAATGTGAACTGATACAGACAAGTTGAGCCTGCCACAAGGTGATTCAAGTCTTGAGTTTTTTATCATACTGAAGATTCACATAGAAGTGAAGTCTGGACTAAATGATGTGAGAAAGAAATTGATGAATCTTAAAGATTGTTGACCTTAAGAAGGAAATAAGAAGAATGATCTTGAAAGCCTTTCAAGAGTTTGTCAGAAATTTGATGCCAAAAAAGCGAGTAATCCATTTTTTTTTCTTTCTTTAATAATCTGTAAAGGTCCAGAATCAGCAGAAAGGCATTTTGAGAGGCACTCAGTACAGGCAGATCATATAAAAGATAGTTTGGTGGTTGGGATATGAAACAAGACTGTTTAGTACTACTATTTATGTGCAAGTCTGCCCAGGAAGAGAGCATTAAACTGGCCATCTAGTGAGCTGGGACTCTTCAGCCTGGAGAAAAGAAGACTGAAGGGGATCTTAYCAATGTGTGTAAGTACCTGAGGGGGGGGTTGTGGAGAGGGTGAGGCCAGACTCTTTTTGGTGGTGCCCAACGAAGAGCCAAGAGGCAATGGGCACAAATGGAAACATAGGAAGTTCCATGTGAACATTAGGTAGAATTCTTTCCTGTGAGGGTGATGGAGCACTGGAAGAGGTTTCCCAGAGAGGTTGGGGGGTCATCTTCCTTGGGGATATTCAAAGCCATCTGGACAGGTTACTGGGCAACATGGGCTAAGTGAGGCTAAGTAGGCAAGGAGCTATGTGGTTGATACCTCTGTCATCAAAGGAGCCTAGCGGAACAATAGCAAGTGAGAGGAACCACATATTAAGTGGGAAAACTGGGACAATATTTTGTGGCAAGTGCCAGATAGCTGCAGTGAACTGCAGACAGCACTGCCTGAATTATTTCAACCTTAGCTTTTCTGGTAGTAATGGGACAGTTCAGTAAGAATACTGAAACGGAACAGAGAAACAAACTATCAAGATGATGCACCTCTGTGAGATCTAATATAATTGAAACATGCTCTTTTGTATCTTCTGAGACCTTCACAGTGATAGGAAGTTCTGAGGAGAATGAACTGACAAAACTTTTAATATGGGAAGCTGATTACAGTTCAAATGACCTGTGATTCATCAAAAGGGCAGAGTGACAGGCCTGGAGGAAGTTGAACTCAAATGTCACCACCTAAAAATACATTTGAAATGATGACGTTTCTTCCTCTGATGAATTTTTGGAGTAAGTTCCACAAAAGGCCAGACTCTTTATTCACTATTTAATGCCGACTTGTGTGGGCTGGGGATAAAACATAGGAACAGGGTTCTGAAGAGAAGATCCAAATAACTTACTGATCGTATCCTGGAAACTGATGTTTGATAATGTTTCAAAGCCCACCGCCATTTCATCAGGTGCCAGGAGCTCAAGTCTTAATGGAGTGGTGCTTCAGTTACRGTGAGATGAATCCTGTCACGTGTTGTTCCGAGTGGCTTTCAGGCAACAAGAATAAGTATGCAAAAATGTTGAGAAGGTCTGTAGAGTGGTTGGACTGTGGGAGAGATTTAGAGGACACTTGCAAGATCTTGATAAGTTCAAAGTGGTGACAGGTAGGTCACAAACCGCTTGCTTTATTGATAGAAGACTAATAGATTAGATGAGATGTCCCTTTAGTCATGTTTAAACCTGCCTCAAAAAATGACTGTACTAGGAAAGTCTGTAGAGGTGACTGATGGCCTGTTAAGGACACTATAGATGACTGAGATTTTCAGGATGGTAAAGGAGCCTGTGAAGATGCAATTGAATGTCTTCATGCATCACTATACAAATTCAACATTTGTAAGTAACCACTGAAGACCACAGACACACAAAAACCCTAAGTGGTGGGGTTTGTTTGTTTGTTTGTTTGTTTGTTTTAAGGGAGTTGACCTAGGTATCCATCAGGGATCTGTGTTTTACCTGGCAGTTTTATGCAATAGGGGCAGAGCTCTTTTTTATTTATTTTATTTATTTAATTTTTTTTATTTATTTAATTTATTATTTTATTTTTATTTTATTTCATTTAATTTATTTAATTTATTTAATTTATTATTTTATTTTTATTTTATTTCATTTTATTTATTTTTATTTTATTTATTTTATTTTATTTATTATGTACAGCAGCTTCATTGTAGTTCCCCCTTCCTCAAAGGTCTGCAGCTTACAAGAAACCTTAAGGTTTATACTTGCATGTAGACAAATAGCAATCAGAAAGGTAGAGGGGCTTGCAAGCAGCGCCAGTTGCTGTAAAGGTACCAGCCACAGAGCGTATTGTATTCATTACTAGAGTAATGAGACTGTAAACAGTAAAGTAACTGCCATTTGTAATTTGATGTATGTTTATTTCCRTGGTGTTGACTGATATCTTTTTCTAGTTTTGTGGAGATTCTGCYTTACAGTAACTCAGCAATTCAACTAGTCACACAGAAAGGAATTACTTTTGGGTTCAGTACTAAAATTTCAAGAAGGTTCCTTCAAGCCCTAACCACTTCTTTGCTTGARCAATGGTTGCCAAGAGCGTTGCTGCATTGGAAAGATCCATATGTCTGCTAAACTAGAGAACAGCKACCACATCACTTAATTGGTTAATCTAGGGACTAAAAAGAAATAATCCTGCTGGTTAGTCTAGGAATTAAAGAGAAATCCTGACAGTGCTGCAAATTAATTTTCATCATAAGTTGATATATGTTAACATATGAAACTATGTCATGGCAGTCTTTTCCTGTATGTGTATGTGTTTGATCTTAAGCCCATGCTTACTCCGACGGATCCTAGTAAAAACAAAATTGGTGTGAAATACGAATATCATCATTTATTCCTCTTGGATGTGTCTGTAAGCAAGGGCCATGCAGCAGCACAGGCAACCATTCTGTCTTAAACATTTTTAATGCTTTCTTATTTTGAATATTTCTGCCCTTAATAGCTTTTTCTTCATCTTTTGGCAAAAGCATTAGTAATAGTTAAGTATTTGGACCAATTCAAGAACCTATGACTTGAAGAGAGTTTTTAATAATATCACTTCTGAAGGTATAATTACTTTGTTGTGTAAGAGTGAAAAAGTGGTGGGTTTTAGTAGCAGAAGACAAAAAATTTTGATGGGACTTACTTGTTAACGTGTGCTGCTCAAACCTCTCAGAGACATAAGAGTGAAAAAAGAAATGTCCGTTTGATATGTTCATGCCATGGCAGCATATGTGCAGGTGCATACAGTGAAAACCATATCCTGAAGCCTTAATCAGATTTTACTCTTATTTTGCCTTTACTTCTACTAGTATTTTGTAAAAACTTAGTAACATTTACTAATATTTCTATTATATTAGAGTATCAGGCTTGAGGTAAATTATATAGGCTTTAAAAGTACTTGAGTAACCCTTGGAGAGCATAGACTGAAATATTCTCTTACTCAAGAACCTAATCTCTTTAAGGTTTCTGTGGGAGAGAGAGGAAACGTGCTTATTTAGATCTGTGTGGATGATTTAGGGCAAGAATCTGCCCCTTCCATAARATAGGCCTAATCTAGAGTTTTTAGTGCACTCAGTGAGAGTTTGATACTGACTTCAGTGGGTGCAGGATCATTTTCTCTTTGGTGTCTGGAAGTAAAGTGCTGTCACTCTRGGTATTTAATCCTGGAACGTGATGATGAGCCTGTGATCCGACAACACTTGTGGAGCGTCCTTGCCCTTGGTCCGCATGTTTTACAGCAACGAGTGGCTGTGCACATTGAGAATTTATGCATGATCAGTGTCTTTGACTTCTGTGCCAACATACATGAAGTTGGTCCTCCTGTAAATCTATCTGGATATATGTAGATATTATTAGAATTTTACTATTTGGCCCAGAGATTTTAGGTATTTTTTTTTTTCGTATGACGCATTCTGCCTTGCCTCCAAGCCCAGTTCCAAATAAGGCAGTCAAGCGCATTCGCACAGATAGGGAGGTTTCTTTAGCATTGGGAAACACATGCAAACTCTCAGAATAGATTTCCCTGGTGCCTCTCCCCTTACTAGAGTCTTGTTTCATTTTGGAAAACCGGGCACCTATGACTTTCAAAGCACTGCCCAAGGGGTACATCAAAGTCTCTCCTATGGGCATTACTGAGAAGGATTTGGATGGGTACTCTCTTCTATAATTTTATGTTAATGCCCAGCTGACCTAATCTGCAGTAGTATTACAATAATATACAAAATGGCCCCTAAGTATGTCTACTTTCCATGAAAGGTGCTATAATAGGTCAGGGTAAACTTTATAAATTGTGATTTTGGTCCAAGTACTATGCTCATTATTATTGTCTGTTTTAGTTTGGTAATTTTTGAAATGATATAAGACAGTTAAGTAATTTTTTGTGTGGTATACAAGGCAGTGAATCCCATAAATGCTTTCCTAGTACTTTAAACTAAATGGCATATTCCTGCTAATGTGATGTGCTAGTTCTAGTAAAATCACAGAGGGCTTCTGCTTTTTTTTTTTTTTTTTTTTTTTTTTAATCTCATAGCACTAATAGGAATTTTATGTGACAAACTTAGTTTGCTTTTTGAGAAATGAAAGTTTATACAATAAAGTGTAATGATTTCTGGTAGATATGAAGTATAAACATTTACATATCTCCTATGAAGAAAGATCTCTTACTGTGCTTTTATATGTTTAAGTGAACTTATATTGCATGCTGAGAGTGACAATAAAAATGATATCTAAAAGTTTTCAGTGATTTGCAACACCACTTGAGAAGAAGCCTGTTTTTAGTTCCAGTGCAAATAATGTATAAACTCAAATTAATTTTCTCTTTTCTGTTCTGTTTGGTGGTCTAATTTATTCTCTTTGTGATTTTAGCAGCAATAATAAATTAATAATTACTTTACAATTTTGAATACTACCTTCCAAAAATGATCTCAAAAGCACTTTGTAACCMCTAGTCCCTTTTCATGCCAAAGGAATGTATCAGTTCGTTTTACAATTAAAAAAAGAAGCTAGGGAAGTGCAGAGATCATAAGTAGTCTTGCCACGGTCACACAAAGTAGCCTGTGGCAGGGATGTAGATGGAATGAATGAATCTTTTAGTACCCTGCATGGTTATATGGTTATAGCAGGCACAGAATTGCCTGAGCATCAGTTTGCAAAGTCTAACTGCCTGATTCCACCTTTGCTTTCTCTGGACTGTCAGTTGACAGCCTTGTCTATGTCAAAGGCTACTCCAACTGATACATACTGGTAACTGTTAAGGAGGTAAATATATCTTTCAGGATCTGTTCGCTCACACTTCAGTGAGGCCGAAAATGTACGTGGGCATGCAGCTGAGTAGAAGTTTTGTAAGAATGTATGTTATTGTTCAGGGGCACTTTGTGTCAGTCTTGACTACCCGTTATGCAATCGCCTGTAATCTGGTCTCTTACAAACTGAGATTCCTCAGTCTTTAACACTTAACTCAATGCCTGAGACTGAGCCTTTGTTAGGTTGTTTCATTTTCTTTAAGAACACTACGGGAATATTACTATTTCTGACTCCTACAGGTAAACAAATGGCATTTGTATAGGGCAATAGTGTTTTACAGGACACAGAGGCAGAGGCTATTGCTTCCTGCTTTTCCCAAATTGACACTGTTACTGGCTCCAAACTGAAACCTCCATAGTCACTCTCTTGCCAGCAATACAGAATCTGTCTGAAGCTTTAAAGTACTCTGAATAAATATTTGGGAGATAAATACAAGGTTGACTACTACTTGTACTTTAGTATCCCTGACTTCCTTCCCATTGCTCTCCTTGTCTGTCCAGGAGCAGAACTGACAGCTGTGGCCTCAAGCAGGGTGTGTTTGGTAGCTGCAGGACTTAGATGCCAAGTTCTGGGATATCATTCTCACAGTGGCATTTGGGTCTGTGATAAACTCTTTGGCATTGCTCTCTCTGCAGCTGTGAGGCTGTCTGTGGGGTAGCGTCGGGTCAGGCTGCCTCCTCTATGGCAGGGCCCCTTGCAGGTCTCTTGCTACTTTCTCTACCAAMTTCTTGATATGTTATAGGAAAACTACATGCAAGACTCCTGTGCCACGGTAGGGTAGGGTCTAACAACTTTTTTGCATATATTACTCCTTCTCTTGGTTACCCATTATTTTACTAACTAATCCCTCTGACACTAGCGGCTTGCCCATGTACAGCGAAATGCTAAATTTCAGTGAAGAGAATGTGGCTTGCAGCATGCTTAGGAAGTCACCACCTTAAGATCAGCTAGTCTGTCGGATGAAGAGAATTCCAGAGTCTGGCAGCCTCTGAGAGCATCCCGCAGTCTACTCACAGAGCTGAGCTCTGGGCACTGACATTTCTGGTAATCCCAGTGTCTTGAGTGCATTTCAAATGCTTTTGCTGGGGAAAGCTGGCTATAACAATGCCTGTTTCTACTTATACTTACTTATAATCCACCTTTTTTGATTCTCTCTCTATTTTTGTCAGTGATACACACATGGAAGTTTATGCATGAGTGTGTGTTCCTGGAAGTATGCTGAACTGGCATAATAGAAGCACCAAGTGAAATGAGATAATCTAACAACAAAAGTGATTTAGATTGGTAAATGCACAAATTCTATTCCACATAGCCAATGAAGCAGCTGTAAAACAAAACCTTAAAGTAGTSTGTGATGCTCATTTTTCTAAGGAGCAACATGAGCACAAAGAGAATGAACCATCTGAAAAGGTCTGTAATGTGGAAGACAGAATTTGACTGARATAGTTCTTTTAATTATTCATCTTTCCAGCCAGAACTGATGGGGAGAAAGAGAAGATCCATAGGAAATAGTAATACCTCTGATAAATGGACTTCACAATAAGAACCCATGGACAGATTTTTAAAATCCTGATCTCTTATTGATATCAATGGAAGTCTTGAATGCTCATCAACTCTGAAAGTCAGTGACAGATTTCAATCCGTGCCTTTGTTCTGACTTTTAGAGTGTCAGGTTCCAGCACATGTACTAAGAATCATGTCACTGTCACGGAAACACAGCTATCTCTGGGATGAAAAGTAACTGTGAGGCAAAAAACTAAGGGGAGATGTGTTTTTTGACCTGCAATAGTGAAGTAATGTCATACCTYTTACTCTTTTCTTAAATACACTTGCATAATAAACTGCGTAGACCTTAGTCACGGTAATTGAAAACCTGTTAAAGTTTTAGCTTCACTTCAGAGAGCTAAATACTGTTTCATTATGCTATTTTAACTGTTCCTTGTATCTCCTAATATTGAGGCCTAAAGTAGKCATCTAACAGTGATAAATGTCAGAAGTCAGTAAGACGCTGTGCAGCTTCCCCAGATCATTGTGTTGCTGTTCTCACTCTCGTTCCCTAGAATGTGTGAGCTGCTGGATTCAACAGCACGTTTAATTTGCTTTCTGGATCCTTCTGTGCATTGCAGTCTGGTCTGTCTGATGAAGCATTTACAGTACAACAACTGCTGAGAAGTGTATGTCAAAATCTTAAAAAAAATGCTTGAAGAAGATAATATTGGTTATAATTAACATTATAGTYTCAATGAGAGTTTTTTCTTGTCTTTTCCTTACAATGAGATTATAACAGAGGAGGTTGTAACTCTGTCAGAAAAAATAYGAAATTCAAATTGCCAAAACAAATTTGGGGAATAATTGTCATCATTGTTGCTATAAAATAAAATGAGATAACTGGAAAGAGATGGCCTGTAAGAGCACTTGGTTTTCATAAAACTTTAATGATTAAAACCATGCTCTTTAATTTTACTAACAGATTAACTTAAAGCATCCTGTCAGCTAAATATTATCTCCAAATTGTTGAAGAAAACAGTAAGTGACGTACCTGAGGCCAAAAAAGAATGAGCATCGTACTTCAGGAGGAGATTTCAAGCATTCCTGGCTTTYTGATATCACAATACACTACTTTCTCTCGTGCTATGCCTCCCCCCCCCCACTCTATGCAACACACACACTAATGTTTTATAATGTCCCTTAGGTCAGAATTATCTGCGAACTGTATTCAACCTGCTGAAAGGAGTGGTACTGAATCAAGCACTGTTAGATCAGAGGAAGTATGCTCATCAGAGCTGGCAATCCTGAGATCAGGCCAAGGTGAGTCAATGTGAGGTAGATTTTACAAAAACGTTGCTTTCTTTTCTTTTTTTTTTCCTTGTTAGAAATCCCTAGTGTCATTAAACAGTTGCCTAGGTCTGTCACCTGCTGCTCTGATTGCAATACCCTTTCTGACAGAATAACATTTCTCTAAGCACTTTGACCCAAGGCCTAGTAGAATTGCCTGAGCTATTGAGAAGGAGCTCAAAACTGTTTGAGGGAGATGGTGCATCTCTGAGTATTTCTTGCCACTCTAGACTGTTCATACTAAAAATAATCATTATATATTTCCTATGCTATTTCAGGGAACTAAGCATCTTCATTTCATCATTAACCCATATTGGCAGGAGCTAGGATTATGGTGCCTATAAAATATAATTTTAACCAGATTGGAATATGCATAAGACTAGGATCAAACTTCTAGAGGCTGACAGGAAAAGAAATTGCAGTGCTGACAAGTTAGCATAGTATGTAGTAAGCAAGAAAAAAAGCCAATATATGATTTTAACAATGTGCTAATTAATACAATATAGATACTGGAAGCTCTGGAAAAGTGAGAGAGAAGTTGTTTCCTTCATAGCTTAGAAACAGCCAGAACATTGTGTCCTTGAACTCAGTAATTGCAGCTCTGTGCCAAGGTAGGGGAAAAGACCCTCTTSAATTGGATCACTAGCTGGTCTTTACCAACTAAGGCAAAGAAAGCCTTCCAAAACTAGATGAGAGAGTGGAAAGTCCAAAAGAAAGAAAAAGGATATTTATTTATTGTTRGTTCATCAGTTTCTTGAGACAGCAAGTCAAATTAAACTAGATCAGTTCTTTGCATTCAGTGTATCAGGAGGGAGAATTTTAAGATGATTTGGACTGATTCAGAGGTCTATTTTATTGTATGAATGCTAGTCTAAAGGCAATTAGTGTGTCTACTAGCTGTGGGTGTGAACAATAGCTTGCTTTGTAGAAACATTTTTGAAACAACTCCTTAAATGCTARATGATTTTAGATGGGAAAGAATTATAGTGTTGATCTTCTGAATCAATTAGTGAAAAATGATACATTTGGAAAGTTTAGCTGTGGTATAGCCTGATGAATTTTGTGCTTTGCTGAGAACTTTGTGGTTTGGTCTGAGGGAAGATAATYGGTTCTATCTGCTTTCGAGTAACTTATTTACATCCTCAGGCCCAGATCATATCATAGTGGATCTGGCCTCTAGTTCTGGTCTGAAGCATATCTTCTTTTGAGGGGAAAARAAAATCCCACTGTTAAGAGATTTTTCTCCTGTTTTTAAATCCTTCCTATACTTCTGGGACAGTGAAATTAATCACTTTATTAACCAGTTTCTATCTGAATGCAGTGAAGGGATATCTTCCTCCAGAAAAGTTCATTGTGATATTGACATGTCAGACTTCCTATTTTTATCTTAGAGAGGAAAAAAAGAGTTCTGGGACATGCCTTTGTCTTGTGCTTTGAGTAAAGGCAAAAAGAGGAAAAATAGATGGGGGGAAAGATTGAAGGAGATGTTATAAAAGAACACTATATGTGAAGGAGAGACTAAAAGAATGTGAATGCCTGCGGAGTAACAAAAATTGCTTCTAGGTTTCACTGGAGAGCTTATTCCTTTTGTCTCTTTTTGTGAGTTTGTCGGCTTCTCCCCTGAAAGAAGTCTACTTGGATGACCACCCTCACAGTCTAGCAAGTGCTCTGCTGGTGGTTACTAACAGAAAAGTGACACATTCCTTTTGAGATTTTTAGGTTGTGTGCTCCCTGCTTGAACACAGAGGAAAACTGTGTGAGGAAGAATTGACAGCTACAGAATTAGTAAAATAGATTCATGTGGAACATACCACAGTTCCTGGGCAGAATCCTATAATCCTAGATGGTATGGCATTGCTACGCTTTCACATTGGTTCCTCTTTTGTTTTCCAGGGGACTATTTGGAGAAGCAAGTGCTGTTTGGCATGAATCTGGCCCTGCATAATTTACATTACTATTATTGTGTTTTATAGCATGCAGAATAGACGTTCTGTTCTGAACAGGGTACATGAAAATGTGGCTTCCATTTGTCAGTCCGGATTTAATTAGTTGCATTAGTTGCAGCAGTGAGGATTGAGCAAGCAGAATGTGGCTACACTCAGGCACAGAAACATCAAGAAATAGTTGCTTTTGGTAGTGTGTGGCCCAGTTTATAATCAAGTTTYATGCTTCTTTCTTTCTTTCAGTGCAAATCTGGACTCTTAGTAATTCAGGCAAATAAAGGGGCAAAGAATTCCCAAGGACAGAACTTATGCAGCTGTAAGTTACTGTCTGATACTGCTGGTGTTTCCACCTGTTGTATTAGTGTTTATTCTAGCACAATACTGCAGAAATAAAAAAAATAAAAAAGGAAAGAAAGAAAAAGAAAAGAAAAAGAAAAAAAAAGAAAGGAAAAGGAAAAAGCAGCAGCCTCACAACAGTTAGAGCAGTCAGCCACTTAAACACCTGCTTAAATCTCAGCACATTAAAAATTCAGCAAATCACTTATGCTTGTACTCTAGAGCTTTGCTGATTTGGGCCAAAGGATTAGGGAAAAGGAGATTTTTTTTCAATACTGGAAGAATACTGAGCTTGACTCGCTTGGAATTTCACTAGTTTACATGCTTTGATAAAATAAGTGTAAAAGCACTATATCAGAACAGTAGTGTTTTAGAGCACCTATGTGCACATATAAATGACTGGAACATGTGTGACATATGGCAGACTTGGAACACGTTACCTTAGATTCTGACATAGGTATTTTCCTAGAACTGCAGAAGGGCCATATTCAGACCCTGAGAGAAAGCTGTGACTTCTGTGAAAACCGAATTGCAAACACATACGCTAGAACTGAATCTGGCCCTAAGTCAAGGTGTATTTCCAGCTGAAATAGATTGAAGAACCTGGAGGGATTTTTTTTCCTTCCTTTTTGCATGAACAAAGTTTGACAAAGTTTGGTGGTAAAACATATGACATTAAAAATGTGTGTGACTAATCGTGACTGAACATACATGGTATAAGTCAGGCTACAATCTCTGAGGAATAAAACTTAGCTGGTAGGCAGCAGGTACTTCTCAAATACGAGGGGCTTCTTTTGTAGAATGTATTTATTATGAGTGGCTGGGCATCTGCGTTCTGGCTCAGTTCCCTGCAGTAAAGAACTGACCACATTACTATTTGCAAACACAGGGTTCACTCAAGTGGTACTAAAAAGAGAAGAGGTGGGGCAAGYAGAGCTTTAAAAAGAAAGAGGAGTCCCTCCAAGTTTGTATGTATAAAGCAAYTACGTTTTGGAGAGGGACGGAACCTGGAGATCTTGCTCTCTATACTCCACTGAGGGCTGTAGTGAACAGTCTTTCAGTTTCTCCGTGTTTAAGGTTTAAACAGCAGCTTTGCTTGTCATGAGGAAATTTGCAATGATCCTTGCAAGCTTTGCTTTTAAGCTGTGTTAAATTTGTGGCAAGAGTGTCAGGCATTTCATACTTGGCTTCTAAAAAAGAAAAAAAAAGAGTGAGAGAGAGGGAGACAGAGAAAACGACATGTGTGGGGAAGAAATCCCCCAGGAATTTCTTCAAGGTTGTAGTCAGACACAGTAAGGGCTAAAGTGACAAGAAAAGCAAGACAAAGATAAAACTCAGTATTGTGATAAGATGTCTGAGTATAAGGGAGGAGATTGCAGAAACTTTTTGGGATTACACGTGTTCATCTTGCTGTGGATATGACTGAATACAAGCTTATTTTTCTCTAGTGACAGTTCAAAACACTCAAGATTATGTTTCTCTTCCCTGTTGCTTTTTTGCCAGTGGTTTTTAAAATTGGTTTTGTCAGCCTCTCAGCTCTGCAGCACTGGAACTGTCCTAATGGATACAGACTAGAGACTGAAAACTCCACTTGTATAGGTAAGTAAGTGACCATTCACAATTACGAAAACAGCATTTGTATTATCTTAATTGAACTTTATAATTTTAAAATAATTTTATAACAGAGTGTTAGTGTGCTGTACTGGCCAAGAAAATAAATCAACTTTTTGATATCACTTGCTTCTCAGAGCCAACAGAACTCATTTTATTTAATAGTTTCAGAAATCAGTTTCTTGTCAGTTTAATTATCAGAAAGTAGAATTAGGGTGTATATGATCTTTTTTAAAGAGATCTGAACAGTTGCCTGGTTACCAAAATTCCTTTTCTTTGCTTTAGTGTCTCTTTATCTTCAACACATGTGAATGCACATTGTTGTGCTACTATATATGTGTAATCTATATATGGATATATTTTTATATCTCTACATGCATAGAGAAAGAGTACTTTTATRTAGAGTTAATACATCCCATACAATACATGATTTATGTGTTGGATACTGTAGTACTAAAATGTGGGTGAAGTGTAT
This sequence comes from Rhea americana, assembly GCF_003343005.1. Lineage (NCBI taxonomy): Eukaryota > Metazoa > Chordata > Aves > Rheiformes > Rheidae > Rhea > Rhea americana. The sequence continues at coordinate 2,478,056 of NW_028185106.1, read as the reverse complement.
GACATGAATATTACTGTAATAATCTCTAGTGATTTGGAACATTTAAAATACAGATTCTTATTCTTTAAAAAGTGTAAGATAAAGAATGACAGAAGCTTTCTCCCCACCCTGATACCTTGAAGTTCATCTTTTTTTTTAGAAAGACAGAGCCAGTGAAGTACTGGGTTTTGTGTTAAGGAGAAGAGGAAATGCTCTGTAAGACTTCAAGCAAACAGACCTAATACTTGGAGTTAAGCTTTTGTCATAGTTTGTTTTGTCATGTTTGGGCTTCAGAAGCTCTGACTCAGTTCTTGATACGATTCCAGTGATTTAATAACAGGTGCCTCTGTGCATTCTACCACGAAATACCAACTTGTAAGCAGAAAAGAGAAGTATGCATATTAAATGCTCTGGTATTGGGGGAGGAGGAACTAGGCATTTTTGTGTACAAATTATAAACTTGATTGAAGATTTATCAGAGATCCACAAACACTGAGGATATTTCTATGCTTATGCTTGAATTTGAATGAGGAGCACAATTCTGAAGTGAATCTCCATACTCTCCCCTCTTACTCCCCTCTTTGTGCAGTCTTGAAGTGCACAAATGGGATTCCCACTGGTGAACCTAAACCAGTAGATGCACCTGAGAAGAGCACCTGTCCTCCCTACTGCAGGACCAGACTAGAACTGGTTCTGTGTAACCTCATCCTGAGATATGTGCAGTTCCTCAGCAGCTGTTGCACTTTACAGATCCTCTCCTGTGGGTCCATGCTATTTGCTAATGTTAACCTAGTTTCTATGGGCTAATTAAGAAGTACATTAGTTATGACTTACATATTACTGTATCGCCTAGTCGAGACCTCACTTTTAACAGGACAGTCATACTAAACTGAAGGTGTTTGGCTATTTTTTGGTGGGTCAAAGTCCACTATAGATATCACTGAAGGTTAAAATGGTACAAAGATGCAGTCATTCTTCTGTTTCAGTCGACTCATTTTGCACACTCATGTGTTTTGCTCTCCCATTACCTGAGACAGGAGTTGCCCTACATTTTCTGTTGAAAGCTAGATTTATTCTCTTATTGTAGCAGTCTTGAGGAGACTAGGTAAAGCACCAAAACAGAATGGCTAGTAGCTCAGCAAACAGTGCAAGAAATAGTAATAGAGGTAGTGATTTCTGCAACGGCTAAATTTACTATGACGTACTCTGAGTAAAGACCTTATTTTACCTTGTATAGCATAGAATAAACAAAAAATAAAATGTGCTAGGTTATCTTTTTAATTAGAGAACACTGAATTAAAGAGGAGCAAGCACAGGCAGAATTTTGAGGTGAAATACAGGACTAAAGGATACTTCAATGGAATGGATTTCCCCTGTTMTTTTTTGTATGTGCTGGACACACAAGCTCTGTCATGACCAGAAGACCAGATGTGAGATAGAGGGTGCAGTGGGAAGCAAATGGTAGGAAGCTGGAGGCAGACTTTGAAGGTAATAATGGACATAAAAGTGGAGAGTGGGAGACATGACTCACATGACTCATACCAGTGAACTGTGAACAATGACAGCAAGCTGAACAGTGGCTTGGTGACCATCCTTGGCGAGTTGTAATAAATATACCAATTGTAAAATGTTCTTTGTCATCTGTGACTGTGGTGGCAACCTGCCAGCCATAAGACCTATCCTAGATTGTGGARGTGCTGGCTCTTCATTAGAGAGCTGCCACAATGGATACTTACTGGAAAGTGCATAGGCTTTTCTAGATTTTTTTTCCATCTTGCTACTACAGATGAAGATCTAGGTTGTGGTCTTATGTGGCTTAATATCTTATTTCTTAATTAGTTCCTTTTATTTCTAGGGATWGTCAAAGATCAAAAACCACTTCGTCATGAGGAAACATAATGTAATCTAATCTTAAATGTTTCACATAGTTTTGTACAGTTTTAAGAGAGAGTATTTGAATCCTGACTTGGTATGCCAAGAGGGGAAAGGTCTTTGAGGCAACAATGTATCCCAGAACAGCACAATCTATGTGAGGAAGTATGGGAGAACAGCTTATGAGTTAAAAACAAAGGACTAGTTTGATGCCTGAACACACCTATTTATCTGCAAGTAATGATACAACTGAAAGCATTTCTGTACTTCTTRACATTGCCATTTTGATTTAAACTTTAAAAATTTTTTAACTAGTGTCAGGACTGCGGACTAAGTTACCCTTAAAAATTCACCTTTCTTAGACCCCAGTAAACACACAGAACCCTCTGTCTCTAAAGGAAAAATGGTCTTGGCCATGTAGCAGTTGTTTTTTATCTTTTAGGAAGAAAAACAACATGAGAACGGTGTTTCTTGGGAGAGCTTTGATTTCTAACATGTTTGACTTCTGTAAGCACTRCAAGGGACACCAGGGAATAGGCTTTGGCCTTATGGCTATTTAGATTTTAGTTGATTCTGTCCTCCCCAAGTACCTCTATAACAACACCATTTTTCATGCTTTCTTGTGGTTTAGATACTTYTTCCCCTAGAAGCCAAGACACCTTCTGATGTGATACTGTAATCTCAAGAAGCCTCTAGTATGGTTCTTTGCATTACCAAATTTAAGACTGGACATTAGTGTCTGTTAATCTTGGGCTACCCTAGAGAAATATATTGATGTTCTAGATACTGCATGAATGAAAGTGTACCTTGTCTTCAGGGCTGACTTTGAGTACTCACTTTGTAAGTTTTAAAGGTGAAGGAAGATGGTTGTTTAAAAACAAATTCACAGTATTGAAGAGAAGCTTTTAAAGAAGGCAAAGCAAAACCCACAATATTAAAGTAATGCCAAATCATAGGGGTTCTTAAATTCTGCCACATCACTGCTAATTCTGATGTTGACTAGTCAGCATTTTTCACATCTTTAGGACTTCTTTGCTTTAGAACTAGCATGCTATGTGTTCCTCCAGAGCTACAGCTTTCTTGCTTTTGTAGCTGAAGATGACAGCTGCAATTAGATCAGCTGTTTTGGTTAGATTTTTCTTTTTGTATCTCAAGCTTTTCCTCTTTCTTTCTTGCTCTTYACCATTCTCCTGTCATGGAGCACTGGTCACAGAATCACAATATTAGGTTATTCCTGTTTGAATTACAAATTTAAAAATTCCCCTTAGTTACCTAAATCCTGGCTCCATTTTGCTCCATACAGCCTTCTGAAGACACACTGTTGAAATTTTTTATATTGTATTCTCAGAATTATTAAATGCCGATTCAAAACTAATTCACAGCTATCCTCTGCAAGCATCGTATAAGGTGRTGTAAGAGCCAATGAAATGGGGAGCTGTGTTGGCTACACCCATCATAATGTAATTTTAGGGATACATCAGTTGGGATTCCACTGAATCCCTATTTTTTGTAAGAGTGCAGCTGAAGCACATTTGTTTTCTTATTTTCAGTAGCTGTCTTCTAGTTAGCTCACTTCATATTATACTACCTTGGGATAGATATTTGAAAATATTTTTACCAAATAATAGAAGGGAATTCTTCCACATGGGTCTGAGTTACAGGCCAACTCACTGAAAGACTCCCATATAATTCTCTGGAAATTGGATTCTGCTGGATGTGGACAGATACTGTCTTTAATTGTAAAAACTTGGATGAAAATAAGGAGGAGGAGAATCTGTCACAAGAAATCTGTCACAAAAAGTGCCAGAAGATGACATCAAGGACTTCATCCTTGAAAGGCAATCCAGTAATAGTATGTTGAAAATTAAACTATTTTCAGGGAAGTAGAGACCAATTAGAACTGCACCTTTTCTCAGTGGCTTTGATGTGGAATTTGTGGTTACTAATTTACTCTCAGCATTTATAAATAAAACAAAGTTTGAAAATGATTTTTTTTCCATTCTAGTGACCAAACTCTTGAGATCTGAATCTAGAACAATAGAAGATTAGAGAAGATATTATAGTCCCCTGATATTGTTTTACCATTTTTCTTCAAGATATCCAGAAATGGTTTATGAACTTGATTTCAGATCTAAACTTGGTTCTACTTTATGTAGAACTTGTTTTTAGTTCTTCTAAATCATATGGTTCCTTGTGCTATCACAGCTGTGGCTTTGGACTGAAAAAGTGCAGGAATTGATAACTTATTTACATTATTTTTCTTACCATATTATCTGAACACTTCACAAAAACTAGGGAGCTGAGGTAATGATAAACTTGCACTTCTTTACTCCTTTGGTCAGAGAAGTGCCTCAGCTATTTTATTGTGACTTGTTGATAAATGGAGATTTTTTTCCATTTGTGACTATCTTCTGTTCTTTGAGCTGTATGTTTTTAACAAAATAGAAAAAATGTAGGAGCTATTTTCTTTGTAATCCAAATGAAATTTATTGTTTAACCATGTTGATAAGATTATGATGGTAACTGGATACAGAAGACAGAATTCATCCGTAGTCCAATTCCACAAGAATCAAATTTGAGTTAGGTTGTATGAGTGTGTGTATCTGTGTGTATATATTTTATGTATATAATCTGTATATTTGGGGCCATAATGAAAGGCACATTCTGTGTYACTGTGGTTTCTCTGTATCCCTGCCAGGCATACTAATGCTTCACCTTCTGCAATCAGAGYGTTTCTCAAGACTTTCAATAAAGTGGTGTATTTGTATGCAAAGTCATTGAGAGCTGCCAGCATCATGATGACATGATTCATCGTTTTTGCTGATTCTCAAGGCATTTTTTGCATAAAGAAGCCTTTGAGAACTGAGCAGAATCTTATTCTTCCATTCAGGACTGGCTGTCAGGGCACTGCAGACTGCTTTTGTGTTCACTAAGCCGATTTCTTTCACAGGGTAAAGTTCCCACTGGGGAAAGCGGTTGCCAGGATACATAAAACAGCTACAGCAGGATGCAACTGTGCTTTGCTTAGGCATAAAAAGTGCAGGTGAAGGCACTCTTACTTATACCTGATGGATTATTTTTTGATCAAGTTCTCCTAAGCCTTAAGAAACAGCTTTTGGGTGGTTTTTTTGTTTTTGTTTTTTGGATTTTTTTTTTTTGACCTTTAAAAGAAGTAGAGCTCATATTAAGCCCGGGACCTTTTACATTGTTAGCGCCTTGAACACTGAATGTTCACAGAGCTCCAGCATGTTTAACAATAGCTCACTGTTTATCGGCACTTCCTGTTTACAGCTGGAATGGATGTTCTCTGATGGCCAAGCAGCTTGTCAGTGTGCCTCTGATTTTTTCATTGGGCAATTATTCTTGAACTGTATCTTTTCCTCAGTTAGAGTGATCGTTCACTTTTTAGCGTATGGCTGATATTCTTTATTATGTGAACTTTAGTAGCGCTGAAGACTGGCACACTGATTACCCCCAGATCCCCTCTTCAAGTTACTAGGGAGGCAGTGTAAATTCTTTTAGCCTGATCAATCAATGTGCTCTTTCCTGGACAGTCATTTTGTTTGTTTGTTTTTAATTATATGATTTAAAGCTGAGATCATCCTGTAAATCACAGATCATTGTCCAGTTACCTTGGTACATAGCACAGTAACCTGTTTTTAATTAAAGCATGTATTCCCATTCTCATCTTGGTTAGAGAATATCCACTGATGTTTTTCATAATGTCTGTTTTTTTCTTGGTAGCTTATTCCTTTAGTTAATCACACTTGTTAAAACATGAGTTTAATTTCTAAATTTGATTTCACAGGATGGTTGAGGTTGGAAGGGACTTCTGGAGATCATCTAGTCCAACCTCTTGCTCAAGCAGGGTGACCTAGAGCATGTTGCATGAGATCGCATCCAGGCGGGTTTTGAATATCTCCAGAGAAGGAGACTCCACAACCTGTTCCGGTGCTCTGTAACCCTCATASTAAAGAAATTTTTCCTTATGTTCAGGTGGAGCTTCTTGTGTTTCAGTTTGTACCTATTGCCTCTTATCCTGTCACTTAATGCAACTGAAAAGAGTCTGGCCCCATCCTCTTGAGACCCTCCCTTAAGGTATTTATAGACATTGATAAGATCCCCTCTGTCTTCTCTTCTCCAGGCTTCAGTTCTCAGCCATTAGTCCTTGTTTAAATCTTTCCTGAAAGAAATTAAAGTGTTTTTTCTTTCTGAAGGTATGTATGTATGTATTGTGATCAAGCCTACTCCCAGTCTTTTTGATAAGCTAAGCAAACTGAGCTCTTTGGGTGTCTCACTGAAAGATGTTTATTCTTACCTTTATGGAATTAAAATGTTGAAAATGCTTTTGTTTTACGTTTCTAATCTATGAAAACAAAAATTAGTTAGCTACATGTACTCTGATTATATTTCATACATTATCAAAATTGGTTTATTCGCCATGTGGAACATATATTGTGGATCAACTCTGAAAAGAATATAGAAGCATTCCCTAATCTGTGTCATCACATTAAATGGCTATAAAGCATCAACTTTCAATGATCTTCCTCCTGCCTGCCAACTCTTCTGATATATGGAGATTTTAAAAGCATTTAAGGGAGACAGTTCCCTGGATCACATGAGACACCAGAGATCTACTTGCTTTCATTAATCTGAGATTGCAAACAGGAAAAGTTCCTTTCAAAGTGCTGAAGTGAGTTGATGAAATTACCAGTTTGTTATAGTGAGATGCCATTTCTGGCCTTCTCTGATCTAGGTGGATGTTCRCCTAACACTCGCAGACCTCCTAAAGCCCTGTGGCAATTTGCACATGATTCAAATGCTGGGTTACCCAAGAAGTTCTTCCTCAGTTCTTCTGAAGTCTTGGTCAGGAACATAAGTGTATATATATATACATAAATATGTTAATACATGTGTGTGTGTGTGTGTGTGTGTGTGTGTGTGTGTGTGTGTGTGTGGATTTGGTTGTGATTCAGTGTCCTGTACCTGCTTAGTCAAAAGTGTCCCGTAAAGAGAGCTCAGGTTATTTCTTTTTTTCTTGTATGTGCAAATTCAAACTTACTGTAATGTTAAAACTCAGAATAAAAGCTGCTGTGTTTTACTAGGGCATGGACATCAAATAGATCTTGGACAGGGTGAATGCCCTCAGTTATTCTACCAAGAAATATACAAGGACACAATACTGCCAGATGTCATGGACCTCTAGAAATTACTATTTGATTTCAGTAGGAAGTGAAGTTTCTCTGAACTTTCTGGGACAATCTATGGTGCTGAAAACTGATAAAGGGCTTAATATGCCCCCCACCCCCCAATGTAAAATGTGCTCCTCAGTGGTGACCTTTCTTTTTAGGGGAAAAAGAAAGAAAGAAAGAAAGAAAAAGTCCTTCACTTTAATAGCTACAACCTCAAGCCCTATTAATGCACCATGAATACTGTAGTTATCTTTTTAATTAATAAAGACTCTGAGCTAATCCATCAGCTAAAAGTCAAGTTTCTAATTAATTTGCTTGGTGCCCTGAATGGGTGTTTGACCTGGGATTGTTGCTTTCAGAATATAGTGTTCTTTAAAGTATTGTATGTTTTTGAGACTTGACTGAATTCAAAATGTCAGGGTAGGAGTGCTTTGGCAGTCGTATGTTTTATAAAGTCCGGTGATTTATTTGCAAAATTGTTACTGTGGGAAAAGAGATTGTAATAGAAGGAAGCAGCTGCAGGCAGAGGTTATGAGAGTGTCAAAATCTGTAGCAAAGGAAAAAGCAAATCACAGAAACAGAGTAGTGGACAAGTCCTTTCCCTATTTTTGGGCAATTGGAGACCATTTGTGTAAAGTGCCAAGTCACCTGGGGAAGAGGTAGTTTTCCTGGTCAGTCGTCTTAAAAATGAAAAAAAAAAATCACTCAACATACGAAAAGACAACAACCAACAATTCTGAAACTAGTAAGTGAAGCAATATAGCCATCCTCCTGTTTTAATGGTGGGAAACTAAACTTTGTAACTAACCTGCTATCAGCTTTCTGTGTCCAGGGTTGTCTTTCTGTTTATTTGYTTCTGCTTTTGCTAGCTGAGTTATCCTAATCTGTTCAAAACATTTTTCAGATATTGATGAATGTCTTGAAGGTGGTTTGGGAACCTGTGGCCAAAGCTGTATCAATGTTCCAGGGTCTTATATCTGTTCCTGTTTGCCTGGCTACACYTTGGATATAGACAAATGGTCTTGCTATGTGAACGGTAATGTAATTTTGTTTTCTAATGACTAAAAAAGAGTTTTAGAGTTTTAATTAGCAGTTAGCATACTTTTCAAAGTGAATCATGCCTRTCTCTTCCCTATTCACAATGCTGGCTTAATTCGGCTACTGGAAAGTGGACTGATGCTTTGATTTGCTCAATGAAAAACTGCCTCTTCTAGTGTGCAGTTAACTGGCAAGGGGAAAAGCAGATGTCACAGAAGAGTGACAGTGGAGAGAAGAAACTATGGTGGATATGTGAAAAACAAAAACGAAACATGACTTCCTGTTTAGCAGATCTACTCCCTCTCAGRAGTAAACTGTACCCTAACTTTAAACTCTCTCTCTTGTCCTGTCCTTACTGCTTACAGAAAAACACGGCGCTACATAAGATTTTACTCCCTTTTGCCGCTTTCAATCTCTTAGCATTGATACCTGTCCAGTGTAYTTAAGTTCTGGGGACAATGCTGTGAAATACGGGACAGGAAGTCCTTATTTTTGGTTTGGTCCATWGATACTTTGTTAATAAACATGAATGCTACTGTGAGTTCTTTCTCTCCCTCTGTCCTAAATTGTCAAACTGATTTTTGAACACACTATTTGCATTTAAGTTTTAAAACCTTTTAGCCACCCTAAGAGGAAAATATACATGGTTACAGCCTTTGAATAACCTTTATTTTGTCCTCTACTGATACTGCTGGGGGAATAAATGTATTGCTGTCCAGAGTAACAGGCAAGTGTGCTCTGAAATTCACCTCTTGTCTCTCCATCTTGATTTCTTGCATGTCTGGTTTGAGTTTTTGTCTGGGACGTACTACAACACCCTTCTGGTCCAGGTGTTCGAATTTTCCTTTTGTGATCAATATGTACTTTGGGCYCTCAATGTGGAGCTGTGGTGTGGCAGGGTGTGTTTGTGACCCAAGAAGCAGGGGATGTCTCAAGTCACTCTAGATGCAGCCTTTGGAACCAAGAGCATAACCAGAAGTATTCTGTGGGGCTGCCAAATCAGCATCAACAAAATTAGCTCAGTCGACTTCTAGAATCATCATTACTGACAGCAAAGTGTCCCTCCCAAAGCCCCAAGCTGCATTTTTGTAGCCCTGCCTATACAGGGCTAGCCCTTTAAAAAATAAGTATTACCTTTTTATCTAATGTTTAGTAAACTATTTACTTTTGAAATGAAGAGAAGTGAAAATAAACATGTTAACTCACAGTGATATTTCAGCTCAGATGTTTCAAAGAACAATCCTACCGTAATACATTACTGCTGGACTTCAAACTTTTTCTAAGGATATTACTAACGTTTATACCATGAGTAGAAAGTGAGTGACAATTCAGGAGCTACTGTCATGGATAAAGAACGCTATCCTTACACTAGGTGCAAATCCTCTGTAGTGAGTATACCAAGTGAAATACCCTCATGTTTTAAAGACAGTAAGCTCTTTGATGCAGGTGTGTTTTATCTGTGCATCAAACACGTGATAAACACGTGATAGTATTAAGTCCCAAATCTGACCAGTGCCTCTGCAGTTGAAATGAAAGAAAATCCAAACAAAATGCAATTCTTCAGTCCACATTCTATTTACAGCCCTTACTCACAGGATCCTGATGGAAAATGCAGAGCCTGAAAAGCGCAAAAGCGAAGTGTATATATATACTGTTGGTCAAGTAATTAGCAAAGTGCAAACAGTACAACTGCCGAATTCCTGAGATAAATTAACCTTGCTACACTTCAGTGTTCATTTACCATTTATGTAAAGCAAGTCTTCATAGTTTAAATATTCTTACATGGTGATGCTCAGTACAAATAGCAGCAGAAAAGGATGTCARTAACATCCTAGAAGCAGCTCTTATAACTGAGCAATACCTTGAAAAGTCCAGATACAAAGCAGTCTATTGTTACAGAAGTCAGAGTTCTGGCCATCTTTCTTGTGAATAACAGTAAAGTACGTTTTGGATACTTGTCAGAATTTGCTGCCTAACCTGCTGTTCGCTGGAGAAATCAAACTTCATCTCTTTAATATACAGGTCATTGAATCGAGCATCCTTGCAGCCATGATAAATGTGCAGCATCTGGCTAAAATTTGTAGGAGTCATATCTGCTGTTCTAAATCTCAAGTTTCATGTTACTTTTAAAGATAATTAGTTAAAATGTGGCAAAGCTTGCCAATAGAACTGGTTCAATTTTTCAAAAGAATATGAGCAAAAACTGATGACAGTACATCCTTGCTGACATCCATCCTTAATGAATGGAGAGTCTCCTTTGCATTGCTGGAAGATGAATTCAGYAAGTGATTAGACAGGTTTTAAAGCCATTATTCAGTTGTCATTGTATTAATAATTGTATTTCAAAATTACTTGATTAGTGCATTTTTTGTATGCTATGATCTATTGTGTCAGGTAACCAAATTCTGGATATCTCTAAGCATGTTTTAAATGTTTTAAATGCAAGATATGCATAAAATGATTCTTTTGACTCCAACTAGATCATAAGATTTGAGATGAGTGATAACAATTTTTTTCCTCAATTTCCCTTTCGTGGATCATTTTTTTGACCTAACACATTTTCAGCAGTAAATGYGTAGGGACATGAAGTTTATGTCACATTGCTTCTCTGCAATATATCTGGGAAGTTATCGTTAAAATGTACAAATATGAGAAAGATGGTTAGATCCTGAATGTTTGCTAGGGCTAGTATAATACTGATGAGAATTTAATGTGGCRAAAGTACCATACATATCTAATTGGTGTCTTTTTTTCTCCACACCAGACCCTGCACCTTTTTTACTTTTCAGCCATGGAAATGCCATCTTCAGAATTGATGCTGAAGGGACAAATCATGAAAGACTGGTGGCTGATACTGGTCAGTCAACACTTGTGGACTTCCATTATGCAGGAGAGAAAGTGTATTGGGTTGACTCTGAAAGACGGCTTCTGCAAAGAATTCACTTGAATGGCACACAACGAGAGGTAAGGTAATCAATTCTGTGAAATCGCCAAGTTACTGAACATTATAACCTCTGCTGAAACAACTCTGTTTATTGATTGGCACTTTAAAATTTAAATAGTATTTACTGCCATAATAGCTGTGGTAAGTACCAGGGAGGCCTGTGTTTGTGCTGTTTTACTGACTTTCACAGTACATTTAGTATTTTCTAGGGATCAAGTGAATATAGTTAAAAATGAAGGGGAGGAAATTTAGGCAAACCAAAGCTTTGAAGACAGTAGAGTGTCTATCCATTTTAAATTTATCACTGGTGTAACAGACGTTTGTCTTCCAGATTACTGTTACTCAAATTGGCACAAATGGTATGAGGAGAATGTATTTGAATTCCTACTCTCTTCTCTCAAACCTTTTATTGCTTTCTATGGTTGCATAAATGCCTCTTTCAGCACTGCATTTTTTGTTCAGAAAAAGCTGTACAGTTCATTGCATGCCCCTGATTAAGAGGGGAAGACAGGGTGTTGTGGCTGAACAACAATGTTCTGGGAGCCTTCTTTTGTTTGAAAGATACAGCCAGAGTTCCTGTTCTCACGTGGAGATGATGTATTTCACACTGATTTTTAAGGATTAGGGTCCCSCAGCAATGTGTCAGGCAGTCTTCTATCTGTAACAGTACAGGTCTGGGTATTTCATAGTAAGCCAAATACAGAAGATGTTTCTAGTTAAAAGATCAGTCCAGCATATTTCCTTATTTTCCCTGGAGAACAGTTTGCCTCTGTGAGGTGGTCGGATAGTTCAGAGTGGATATGTGCAAGTACAAAGAAGATCAAATGAAGTGGTTAAAGAATAAGAAAGTGAAATTTCTGTGGGTCTGAAAGAAAAGGATGTAAAATGAAATGGAAAGCCCACTCTGGCACTGTAGTCTACGTAATGCAAGTCAAGTTTAGAGTATTAAGTGGGGTACTTCTTGTCAACTTTTTTGTTTACAGAGACTATGTTACATAGATAAAGGCGTTTCAGGATTTGCTATTGACTGGATACATCAAAATATTCTTTGGGCCAATAAACAGAAAGCAACCATTGGAACAACAGACATGAATGGGAAAAAACACAGAGTTCTTCTAAGAGATGCTGGYCATCCCACAAGGATTACCATTGATGCTGAGCAAAGGTAATTTTGACTAGGTTAGTAATTTCATTGAAATGGACTCAGACTATACTAAGTGTTATGACTGTGATTTATAACCGTAGGGATAGTCTATACACATTGTATTATCTACAGTGCAATAATTGCTTGAGCTTTGACCAGGTAGGATAAAAGGTTAATAACTATACAAGAAATAAATAGAGAATTGCGTGGCAAAAGTCCACAGAAGGCTTAWGCAGAAACTGTGTCTTTTGGGCATAAGGGAAGGTTTTTGCAAAACAMGAGATCTGAGGGAAAGAGGCATTGCTGGTTCTTTCTCAAAGATAGTGAAATTTTAAGGTAGCAGGGAAGACGGCTTGGAACAACAAAGGATAAAGTCTCTGCAAATGGTGCAAGTCCCTTGTGCTCCAGATCTGGCATGCTTGGAAAATAAATTAGCATATATTCTGGAACATATCTAAACTCAAAATTTTGCTCCTGTTTCCTTTGTCCCTCAGTTGCTCTGCTTATTGGTTCTGAACCTATTATTGCTACTCTGTTTCTCTAGTAATTTAACCATCATAAAGATGCTTCTTTCAGCTCCAAGCTGTTCACACAGAGAACTATGCTCACATGAGAGTTTTGGCTTCCTCAAAAATTATTGATACTGATTGTCAATGTGGTCTCCCCATACTGATTTATCTTGGCATGTAGAGCTCTTCCATTCAAAGTTTCAAAAATAAAAGCTGAGGAGACTTTGAGATGCTTCTGTTTGGTACAACAATAACATATTTTTGTTGCCATAAAGTCGCTCAGAATAGTGTGGAAGTATTTTAATATTAAGGCTTATGTGCCCCCKCCTTGTGCATTTGTGCATATACCAACTTCCTGATGCATTACTAGTATTCCTTAGAATGTTGTCATTTGGATAGATTTTGAAGGCCTATATATTTTTCTCTCTAATCTGCTTTTGAAAGTCATGTTTACCAATTCGGGAAATTTTCAAAAGTCCTCRAGTCTGCTGGCCTGATGCCATAGGGAAATGTGTTACAAATGGCATTATAGGAATATATTTGGTGAACTTGCACTAAACTTTGTGGACAAACTCAAATGCATATATTCACCTAAGTGTGATTCACTAAGCATTAAAGCTGTACACAAGTGCTTAGAGGGAGGCAAATTAGCTAGTAATAAGCTGTAAAGAATGTAGGCGCCAGGGAACCTAACATAATTTTTACATCTTGGTGCATTTTGCTTGTGTAAAAATTCTGAGAGCTGTATATGTGAAGTGAATTAGGACAAATGTAATGCAGCAAGCACAGATATGCAAAAAGTTGATGCTAACAATATCTTCTCTCCAATGTGTGCAGCTCACACAAGTAACAGAGATCAATGTGATATCTTAGAAACTTTTCCTCAAAAGATGTTTGTTAGTAGTGATAAGATTATTTTAGTAAAAATAACGTAACTATTGCTGTAAGACTGATTTCGCTGAATGGATGTTAGATATGCTGAAAAATAAGGATTCAGAATTAAGAGGAGAGCAAATACAGTAAAGACTGTGTTCCTGCTTGCTTGTATTGTATCCTGCCATCCACTGACTTGCGTGACTGTAATCGCCTTTGTTTCTTAGTTTTCCTATCTGTAAAATGTGAATCCTCRTATCTATCTAAACTTCCAGAGCTCTAAAGATTCTTAAATAACAGGTGCTATAGAAATGCAAGCAATTATTAAAGAAATGTTTAAACGTATCAATAGAAAATCTGATGGACCTTCTTGAAACTTATTTTCACCTATACATTAAAAACTGTGGTAACTGTAGACTATGTAACAGAGTGGAAAAGCCAGGGCAGGGACTGATTCTTCTTCAGTTAGTTCAGTTCTTTGCTAATGAAATCTAATCCACTTCTGTGCCTTTAACATATGATTAACATAAACATAGCATACCTGGCTTTATGCTACATTTATTTTTGTACATTTAGATCTTAAAATTTGTGAAAACAAGGCAAAATGTTAATGCTCTTTGGAATTTGTGTGTGTAAGTGTAAGAAACAAAAACAAAAAAAACCTCTCTAAATCCAAACTTATGAAAAATAAAACACACATGAATCAGGGATTACTTGACATTTTGGAACAATTTGCTAATCTTAGTCACATCAGTAAATCTAGGTTCTGATCCATGAATAACTTCCCGTATAAGTAATTTGAATGCATGATTGTTTTTGATATTAGAGCTTTATTTTGAGTGTGCCTTAATTTAATGGCAGCGTAGTCTGACTGCTATAAATGATGCAGATCTGCCTCGCAAGTGTGCCATTTCCCAAGTTTACTTGCATTCTGGTTTTCTTCTCTGACCGCATGGCTGAACAAAGCAGATGCAGAGACAATATTGCTTCATGGTTAAGCTGAACTGATTCCTACTTGACCTACTTTGAGAGAAATTTCTAGTGTCTCACTACTTCCTGCACTGTATTGTCCATAATAGAAATAAGTTTTTTAAAATAAGAAAACAACTCTAGTAAAATTCTAGCAATAGTACTGCTTCCATTAAACAGRCAACACTTTGTGGTCAGAAAAGAGTTCTATTAAGGGGAGATGTATATGGGGTTTTCCTTAAATAGGTTAGCACATATTAAGAAAGCCCCTGGCTTTATTATTATTTTTTATTCTGGAACCACTGTGATAAGAAAGAAAAACTCTATATACAGGAGCAGCTAAACAAGGAATGTGCAGCAATGACATAATCTTGCAAATTTATCTTTGTTCAAAATATGCTTTTCTTGTTGGCAGGTTGTTATTTTGGTCTTCAGACAGTACTGTTTCCAGCATATACAGAGTATCCCTTGATGGGAGTAATAGGAGAAATGTTTTAAGAACCACAGGAAAAATAAATGCCATCTCACTGGATTTGATTGACCTAAGGCTCTACTGGATCCAACATGACCATGAGAAAGAAGTTTCCCATATTGGATCATGTAATTATGATGGTGGGGCTATTCACTTGCTCAAAAATTCTGTTCGGTGAGTTTTTCTGAGCAGGTCAGAAATAAAACAGTCATTTTCAGGGATAGTGTTAAGGTCACCTCCTTCTCCTGTTTCTTTTGTCTGTTCTTAACACAGTAGTGAGTATAAAGTATAGCAGAAATGGCCTATAACAATATATTTAACGTTACTGATAGGAAAATAAAAAGTCAGAACTACTTTTCTGTTCTGTGGTGATAATATTGCTGTTCAGTATTCCTCATATTCTAAGCTTTTAGTAAATGGTAACTACTTAATCCTCAGGAATTCCCTCTGAGTGTTTGTTAGTGGTCTTTTTCTGCAGATAGAGAAGCCAAAAGCAAAGAGATTAAATGATTTGTCCAAGGTCACAGTAGGTGAGTGCAAGTGTCTGAGCTGTGCTCAAGACTCTGAGCTAGATCAAGTCTTTCCTGTCCTCCTCTAAACTTGTTGTCCTCCTTAGCTATTGAATGTGGGGGCTTGGCTAACCCCCAGGGCTCAGTCTCTCCAGTAAACCAGCAGATCTGGCAGTATCTGTCCTATGGAATAACCTCATTCCACCCTACTCCCCAGTGCCTGGGCTAAGCACTGCCAAGGGCCTGTTACATCTGTGTGTGTTTGAGTGCCTGTAACACATCTAGCCTTCATGCTCTACAGTGGTACACATGTTACATGCTAGACCCGTTTTCTGAGGAAGGTTACTCTGTGTGACTGCAGCTTCTATCAGATTTCAGCAAAGCTGAGGTTTTTCTCTGCACTGCCAGTTGCCTCATTGGATTTTTTCCTATCCTTTCTCCTTTGAGTTGGTTGGTGTTTCCTGAGCATCAACACTTTTCCTTTGAGCCTGGATGATATGGATTCTTCTTTTTCCTCCTCCTGAGTAAGGAGGCTAGAAGTCTTGCTTTTAGTACTTATTCTGTCTCCTCTCTTATCAAAGCTAGACCATTGTATGGTTTCTGCTGGCTGCTATAATTGATCAGAAAATAGAAACTAATTTCATGTGGCAGGAAAAGCTGCAAGGTGAATTGAGCCCAATTTCTTGGTACAGTCAGAAGCTTCAGAAAAGGCACTGGAAATTGAGAAAATAGGGGACTTAACTGGCCTAGATCCTTCAATAAAGCAAGCATCAATTTTAGTTGCTGGGTTCAACAGATGCAAGGCAATACCTAGGCTTTCTTTGTGAGTTGAGTCAGTCCTGAACAACTGGTCAAAGTCAAATGGAAACAACCAGTCCTCACAACTGGTGAGAAATGTTCATAGTTTTGCAGCTGGTTCTTGCAAATCTGCAGGATTCTGGCTGCTGTATTATTTGGGAATATCTGTGGCATCTCACCTGACTTGCTCATATATAAGATTATGTAGAATGCAATTTATACTAAAAAAAGGGATATTTACTGTGTRCTTGACTGAACTAGATGCTTAAAAAATGTGTGAGTGAGTAGATGTGTCAAGATCCAGTAGTGTGCACTTCATGTTATTTTCTGTTTGTTACAGACATCAATTGCTTGGTATGTCTGTCTTTGCTGAGCACTTGTACTATTCAGAGTCGAAATTGGGTATGATATGGAGAGCCAACAAGTATACTGGAAAAACTGTAGTCACAATTAGCCTGAAGCCATCATTTTTTCCACCAGTGGAGATAAAAGTGGTACATCCATTCAAACAGCCAGGTGCAAGAGAAGATTCTCAGGATTTTGGTAAGTAAATTGTAATGATATAGTTACATGTGTGAGAATAGTAAAGTAATATACTCTGATCTTTTTAGATAATATTTTTTTCAGCAAAAATCCAAGATTCAGTGAAGTCAATGACARAATTTGCTTTTAACTTCAGTGATTCAAGATTCCATTTGGTGTGTGTAACTCCAATTGGAATACAAGGCAGGAAGCATGCTGAGCATAGATGCACTCTTTTAATATAAAAACACGTATGCATAAACATGGTTTCCTCCTCCTCTTCTCTTTTATTTATATATAGACATTTTTATACTTTCCTGTTAAATGCACATAACTGACAGCTTTTTAATTCTTCTTGTAGATTATCTTCATCAAATGACTTTTCCCTTCTGGATATTTCACTCTAATGCGTATATGAAAACCTCTGATCATTTAGTGTGGCAGTAAAGGATTTTAAGAAGTGTGTCATATGTCCCACAAGTGCTAATGTGTATGTCTCAGCTTCACTGTGGAGTGACTGGATTAGGAGTTACTCTGTTTAAGACAGACCTGAATTTGCCACAGGAGCTATCAAATGAGAGTCTGAGATTAGTTGTAACCTACAGTATGAAGTGGCCATATCACCACTTTTCACTGTGGGTCAGAAAGTGAAGGCAGATGACTACGGAGAGCTCACCCTGCTGAGGATTTCTGCTGTGACAGTAGGAAGTGTAATGCAGAATATACCTGTCCAGGGGAAATAATGCCTTGGTCTCTGGTCTCTGGAAAGCAAAGCATTATTGCTTTAATTGAGTAGCTTTAGGCATCAGTTTTGCTCAGATGTGAACAACAGAGCAAACAGTAGGACAGGTAGTGACTCAGGCACTTGTGAGTCTCTAGCAAGAGTTATGGAACTCCCAAAGGAAGATGGTCTGAGGTCTCCAGAGGCCTGGGTGATGTAAAGACGTGGAAGAGGCAGTATTTGTATGAGCAAAAATGAAACTGTAGGTATCTCTCTTGAACTACTCCTAAATATCCACTATCAAATAGTCTTTCACTCTCTTCATCCAGCCAATACATTTGTACAGTATTGTGCTCCTTCTTCTTCCCGAAGCCTAGTCTGAGCAGGGAAATCACAATCTTCAAAGAGGCTTTCCCCTTTAAATGTTTAATTTGCAGTGCAAAGAGCTATTGAGATGCAAAGAGCTATTGAGATGCAGAAGAGAAAGTGCTCTCGGAGATAAAGCTTATATTTTTGAATACCTTCATTCAGAGACATTCCCATTTTGTGCTTTCTTCAAGGAAAACAAGCACCTTGGCAGATTAAAGCATTTTTCTCAGCTTACACATCTCTTGTACTCACACAGAAGACCTAGGGAAGGATGGTGACCTGTCCACACATGACTCAAGGTTGTTTCAATGAGATTTCAAAGACCCTGAGTAACATCTCATGAAGGGTGCTTAGATATTGGTAGTCACYATGTCTGCATATGCATGAGGATGGAGAAGGAGAAACAGTGATCAAGAAATATAGGTTGTGATGGTGGACTTTTGAACCTCAGGGGCTATTAGTTGYGTTACATGTGTTCACTTCACAGGAGCATTTAACATAATGCTCATTAACTGTGGGTGCTTAGGTTTTATTCATCTCTCAGAAGCTTAGCTCCTCGTCTTCCTCTGGAGCATACTGATTTCCAATGCTTTTGTTTCCACTGGAAACAATTTTCTTCCTCTCTTTTCCTTGATAAATATACTACTAGTGTTTTAAAATGCCTTATGATACTGCTCTATTTTTAACACGTCTTTGAAAAGTATTAACAATAAGTGGTATCAGCAGTAGCACTTTTTTATTCCATATAGCATTCATAAGAAGTCTGGAAAGTGATAGAGTCACTATCCTGACTCTAAGTCACAAGCTTAACAGGCTGAATCCAGATGAACCTTTTGGACTTTGCATGTATGTTGCTTTGGCATATCCAGTGCAAGAACTGGGATCAAATGAGATTTATAGCAAATCTTACAACAGAGAAATCTGGAGATGAAAGCGTACCTAAACTAAATGGAAGCTCTGTACAACCTAAGCAAGTATATGTTGCGATGCAGTGTTAACTGTGAATTTTCAGGCTTTATTTAAAGCAGATATCAAGTGAGTCCTTTAGGAAGAAAAAGTGCTCAGCTGATGTGATTTTATTTTTTTGAACTGAAGTTTGTATTATTTGCTTTAGACTTCTCACTACTATTTAAGTTCCTCTTATCCTATAATTTACTTCCCTTTCAAAAGACTTTCCTGAATTGGTTGGGATCAATAAGTGCAGAGAAGAACATGGATTCAGCTATAACCCCAGACAACAAGTTTGGTAGGGTAAAATCTGAAAGGAGGTCTTGAATCTTGAATGACTAACCCTAGATTTGATGACACTATATATGTTTATAAATACCTGATGGAATGCTAGTTTCAGTTTTATTAATGGCTCATAAAATGTCCAAATTACCTTAAAACCTCAAAGACTACCTCTGAAATTTTTTAAAGCRTCTTCTCTGATAGGTTAAAAAATTAAGAGGAAATCATGTTCAGGCTACCCAGGATTTTTTGGAAGAGGACTTACCTTGTTTTTCCTTTCCTGTGTGAAATACTGGCCTCAGACTATTGTTTGAGAACTCTCATTTTCATTCAAAAGAGGTGYCTGGAGGACTAAAAAGAAGAAAGATGGTTCCTGGTGGCTTCTTCCAGAAAATGTTTAAATTTCCCCTTCTAGAAAGATTATTTTAAAAACTGCATGATTCATAAGTCAGTAACTATCTACTCAAAGTTTTGAGCCTTTTTTTTGGCATTGGGCTTTGGTAATATTGATTTCTAAAAATTATTCGGTTAAAAAAGAACATCTTCCTGAGGTTACCCAAATTGCAGAATTGTTGCTTCTGTTATTTCTTTTTAATGCTCCACTGTCTTCAGTCTCATTTTATCAGTAATGGTACAAGCAAGRGACAATGGAGTAGCACCAGTAATAATCATAAGATGCAGCCTCCAACAGGATCTCTTCTCTGGTYTGTAAGGTTTTGAGACTGCATGTACTTGCAGTTCTATCATTGTAATGAGTTGTGTATTTGAAGATAGACACTGCAGTACTGTGTGTGTCTGATTTGGCTGCTTTAGGGACAAAGAATAAGGGTCCAGCATTCTACAAAACATTCTACAAAAACAGAGGCTGAGCTGAAGCCATGTAAAAATCAAGCCTTTGATAAGCTAACATTTTTAGTAACATAGATGATATCCATCAAGTCATCCATTCATCATTCTTCATGTAACAGTATGACTTTAGTTAGAGAAGAATTAATCAGTTTGATGCAAGTAAGAGCAATCATGATGCTTTCAGCTAAACTGAAATTTCTGTCCAGGAAATTAATTCATTTGTGTATGTGTGTGATGTATCATTCACTTAACTGCCCAGGATTTTTATTGTTGTGAGCAGCAGAAGATTGAATGTTGAACTTGAATAATGTGCTATTCTCCATCTCTTGGAATTCAAAGGGTGAATTGGAAATAGCACAAGAATTCGTTCACGTGCAAATATATTCTCTGTCCGTATGAGCCTATGATTTCTTTTACATTATGCGGGAAGCACAGGACAAATACAAGAGTTGTATGTCGGTGGCTGCATACCCTCATTCAGTAACAGCAGTTCAGCTATTCTTAGCTTGGAAAAGGGACATGCAATCCCAGAAGGAAGACTAGGAGGATTAAAAACAAAATAATAGTTTGGGAGACCAAAATAAGACTGCGAGTGTTCGCATATCTGYGAAAGCACCAGCTGTAAAAGATAGCTGGGCACAGATAAGAAGTTCTGCAAGTCCTCCCCATAAAAATGGTACTTAAACACCTGCTTGTCTTTTTCTGTGAGAGAGAAATTGGAGGACTCGTGGAGATATGTTAGGTACATTTTTCTGCTTTCTTTGAAGAAACTTTGAATATGTCTTTGGGGGCATCAGAAATGTTCTGACTTTTTGGGACACAGTGTTATAAACAGAGTTTTATAATGCATGCATTTCTAACTGTCAGGAAMCCAGGATCCACTTCAGTAGAAACTCTAGACTGCTAATTTTTTTTGTCCAAATGAAATATATTGTAACATCCTAATGATCTGGCAAGTTGTGTTGTACTACTTTGTCTTAATATTGCCAGTCCTCATACTTTTGCTCTTTTTCTTCTTTTTGCTCTCTTTCTCCTTTTTGCGCGCTCTCTCTTTCTCTCTGACACACACACACACACACACACACACACACACACGCACACACACTCCAAGCATTTGACAGAGCCTGGTAACATAGAGTGATGTACTGGATTAGTTGCATGGTAAGCCTGCTATATAGGAGCTTCCATGTGAACAGGTACGCGGAGCAGAAGATCAGGAATGCAGGAGAATCCTTGTTAGCTTCAGTTGTCCTGCATCTTGTTTGATGAATCTCCTGAAGATCCTTCCATGGTCACTATAGGTATCCACCTGCTGAAGACAAGGCATCCCCTACTGCAGATTCTCTCTAAATCTGTGCTGATAGGGAGCTAGAAATGATCATTCAAACAGACCTATGCCTACTCCTCTAAGTACCTTCCTTTTTTATAAATAGAAAATTTGTTTATCATTTTCTATTTTTTTAAATGATTTTTATTTTAAATATTTAATATTTAAAATATTTCTATTTTTTAAAAATAAATTTCCTTGGGTTGAACAAATACCTGTTGAGAAGGAGAAGTCGTGTCACTGAGTGTAAAGAACTGTTCAAAATAGTTACATTATATTTATTCTTCCAGAAAAAGAATCTTGTGATCTGAACAAAGAAAAGTGCAGAAGGAGGATCTGCAGGCCAGACTTGAGGACKCATCGGTGTAAATGTTCTAGTGGTTTTATTTTGAGTCGAAATAGACAGTTTTGTGAAGGTAATATGTGACTCTTAATCCATTACATGACAAAACTTCTTCTGTGCTATGTAATGTTACACTCATATTTTGAGTATGACAAAAAACTCTGAGATCTTAAAAATTTCAGTTGTGTCATTTTATTTTTGTATCCTTCYGGGCTCTGATGCAGTCTAAAAGGAGACCTATCAAAGTGTCACAAGAAGTGCTATTCTTGTGAGAAATTTTGATCTCAGCCTGAGTAGAGGAGCTTTAGATAAATAGGCATGCTTTTTGGTCCTGAAAAATTAAAACCACCAAAGATGAAATATTGAAAGATCCTGGAAGAAGATGACTGTCTAAAGTCCTACTTTCAACAGTAGCTTGAATTCCTAACTTGCTTCTGAATGTTTCAGTCTGGATTTTTTATTTATAGTTAACATAACCTTTTAGAAGCATCTTTTTTTCCACTACAGGACCAGATTTGCAAAGTCACAAAGGCATTGAAAGATAAAAGCTTACAGATTTAATAGAATTGCATAAACAGAGCAGCAACCCAGTTCTCAGAAAATTAACTGCGATCACTTTCCAAAATAGAATTTCTAAGCCACTTCTATGGTTTAAGAATTTTACTTGAGTAATGTTGGAGCCAGATTTCTTTTTTTTTAAGGATTTTTTTTTGTCTGAAAAAAGTATTTAATGTGATATGGAGAAGGGCAGGAATTACACATAGGACTTAMCTGCCATTCAAATCTATATGGAAAGGCATACTTCTGAAAGTTCATTATACTGGACACATACAGCATGAATAGTGAAAATTTCTGAGGATAAGCTGTAGTAGTATAATTACAAACAATTGCTTTTGCTAGCAGCTTTTAACACTTGTTTGAATTATGCTCCACAAACTTGCTTTTTAGCATTTATTTAGTATCAACATATTTTGCAAAATGAACAGCAGAAAGAGAGGTATTTCTTGAAGACTGTTAACTTGTTTCATTAATCTAGTTCCCTGACACTGGCTGATGACCTTATTCTGACACAGTGCTTCTCTTGGCAGATATCAATGAATGTGGCTTTTGGAATCATGGCTGYACTTTGGGCTGTGTGAACGTCCCTGGTTCCTATTACTGCACCTGCCCAAGAGGTTTTGTTCTGCTGTCTGATAGGAAAACATGTCATGGTAAGTAGCAGTAACATATAAACACTTCCAGTATGATATTGGAGAGAATCCTCACTTAATGCTTCAGTGACTGTGAGTTTTGTGTGTTGCCTGGCTCTATTCCAATCCCTTGTTACGTAAGATCAGCTTAAACTGAGTGAATCAAATTCAGAGGTCATGTTTAAAGAAGTGTAAGTTACACGTGAGTAATCAGATGTGAGCTTCCTGGGGAGGAGAACTGAGTCAGGTCTAGTGCTTCTGTTTATCTGGTACAAGATGCTTGGATGCAGTCCTTATGTTGAATCATGGCTGTAAATTTTAGGGAGTTTAGTGAGTTACTTGTAAACTGTCAACTTTACCTTGGGGGAACTCCAATTCTATAAAGGTCCATCTGTACCTGACTTTTTCTGGCAGCAAAAGCTAGCAACACAGCTTATGCCAATGGAATATTGAAATACAGTAAATGGGGCAAAGAATGCAGACTCCCTTGTTTTGCTTCATCCTCGGGAGACACTTGTGAATAACTGGACATTGGGCCGTTTGGAAATGCTGATAATAACTGGACATTGGGCCATTTGGAAATGCTGATAATGGATGATAATTCAATTAGTCACAGAGAAGTAATAAAAAAAGTCTGACTGCAGTATGCATGCATTTGTAAGTAGGTATCTTCTTGGTCTTGGACCCCAAACTAGGGAGACCTCAGTGCTCAATGTAGGTTCTGTGAACATGAAAAGTGGATAAGCAAGTATATCTTTTTAAATGTGATCTCTGAATTTGATTCACTCTCTCTAACCTGCATAACAATTTGTCCAGTCTCTAAACYGGCAGCTTTACAGCATCATCACTTTTCAGATCAGAGTTGATAGCATTGCTAATAGGTATGAAATTAAATTCATGAACTTCTGTTTGCAATGAATAAGTCACACAAAAATATCAGTAAAGTTCTTTGTTCCAGGTGGCTGCTGCAGTTTCAGAGAGTTGTCTTTTTTATTATCAAATAAATTGTGTATAAAAAGTATGCCTGAGAAAATATATACACGTAGCATMGGTACTTAAACAAGGAAGCTGTCTAAAATTGGCCAAATTTGAGTAAACTGAATGCAGATAGCAGAAGACTGGAGGGGCAAAACAAAGATCTATGTTTCAGTAAGCTTGGGGGACAATGTTTTAGTCGTAGTAAGAGTCAGAGCTGAAGGTTTTTGCTCTTCCTTTGTGTAGCATTGCCTATATTCAACCTAAAGCTGAATTAAGCCTTTCTAAACTAAGTCTAGAACATAAAATGAGGAATGCATCCGAGTTCTGAAGTCTTAGGGTCTTCTCAGTCACTTTCTGCGCCATAATGAAGTGAAACTTAGGTATATACAAAGATCCCTTGACCCTRTTTCCACATAAAGAGAACATTAATATATGCCCCAGACAGATATATGCCCAGTGCACACCACTTGGTTCAGTCCGTGTTATAGCAAGATCAGCACCTATATAATAAATATCAGTACTAATGTGTATATGCAGCCGTAGAGTCTCACAGACTCTGCAAGCTGATCTGGCTGTCTGTTTTAGGCTTCCAAGAGGCACTTCTTCCTCTCTATTAAGAGTGAGCTGGAAGCACAATTCAGTGGCCTAACCGTGGGGGTCTGGGATATGTAAGACAGCTGTACAAGGCTGTTAGGTATGATAGAAGACCTATGGAAGTTCTGGAGCCAGAGGCTTTTCGGAGATAGGATATTCATAAACATCCAGAATGACTCTAGACACTGTGTAGCTCAGTCCCATTCTTGATGAATAGCTTAAACTATATGCCTACATTTTGSGTGGCTCATATTAGATAGAAAATATTTTTACAACACGGGTTAGGGATGCAGCGTGGACATTGTGACTCCATCACTACTGCAGCACAACGCAGATACGTCACTATCTGTGCAACTTGAGAGACAGATGCAAGGTGAGAAGCCCACATGCTGACCAGACATTTTGATACTCTGTCTTCCAAGTTCTGTATGAAGCTCTTGAATCTGAAGCCACAGGCTCTGGTCAGAAATAGACGTGAGATCAGTTTCTTGACCCTGTTCGTTGTTCGTAAGGGGTTAGAACAATCTGGTCCAGAGTGCAGTTGCCTTGGAGAAGGAATATTTGCAACAGCTATRCACCATTAAGCCAGTGTATGCTGGTGATTCAAAGAAGCAGCTGTGGTAACCTGCATTAGTTCCACTCTTCCAACAGATGTTGCCATATGGCACTGCGGGAGGCATAAAGAGACGTAGCACTGCARTACAGAAGCTGGAAGGAGAGATATCCTGTGAAATTGTATAAGAGAAAGAAAATTAAAAAAAAWATTAGAAGAAGTGTTGGCACTGCAACAATTATAGTAGAAAATAGAGGAAAGACATTGCCRGGTCCTCACATGGTGTTGCCCTTATAGTTTCAAGATTTACCACTAAGAAATTTAATTTTATTTCTGTAAGGTTCATCTCGTATTTCAGTGCTTCTAGCTTCGTTACCAACTACCTTAGTACTAGGAAAGTAGTTCTTCCTCATTCTCTCTACATTTTGTACTTATCCTTAAAGTATAACTTCCATGTAGTTTTTGAAGCCTGATACATTTTTGGTGAACTGTAAGAAAGAGGGTTTTCTAAATTTCTAAATTGTTACCATTTTGCAAACACTCCTTCATAAAATTTTGGAAAATATAAAGCTGATCAGTGTAATGCTTTAGGACCCTGCAGGAATCTTGGCTTTCTCCTTTGCTTAYGAGAGAGTGATTTGGCAGGGAGAGTTGGGAAACAGAATTATTGTTCTCTCTGCTATCACAGTTTTTTTGCTATTTAAGGAAGTGTCAGCACATCTTGGGTGGGGGGTTAATGAAAGATTTTCTTATCATTTAAGAATGTTTTTCCTCTGTAAATTACTRTAGAGCTGATTTCCTGTGTAAGTAACATCACTGAATGTAGCCATGGATGCCTTCAGACATCTAAAGGGCCTGTTTGCTTTTGTCCTGAAGGATCTATACTCAAAGTGGATGGCAAAACATGCACAGGCAAGTATTTAACGTTTTTCTAGTTGTAGTAACTACCAGAGTCTGTCTGTCCTTGGCACTAAGAACCGGAAGTGAAGGATGTSATTTTACACTCATTTTGCACAGCTGTAAATGATTGTACAAATGAGCGTACTTTTGATGTTTGAGCAATATTCGTCTTCACATTTAATAGGTGTCTCTTAGCAGTAACATCCTATATTTGCAGGTGAAATTCTGTTGTCAGTACAAATTGAAGCATCTCCCAGATGCTTCAAGATCTTTTGCAGCTTTGTTGCAGGAGAGACATCTATAATTTATATTTGACATGAATCATAGGACGGATGATGCAAGATTAGGAACTCTGTGAAATCTGTCAGTGATTTTATCAGCCTCATGCTACCCAGGTTCTGGGTCAAGATAGCTCCATTAATGGCAGCCTTGTGCCTTGACAAACACCCTTCCCATTTTACAACCCTTRCGTACTTTGGGCAGCATTATATGTAACATAGGTTCAGTGCTACTGTTTTTCTAGGTACAGTTCACTGAGTAAACTCAGATTGGCATTGTGGGTGTAACCACTGTACTGCTGCAAGAGGAAAGAATGATTTCTTTTCATAAGAATCAAGTGAATTTCATCGGATCACTRTCCTAGGGGAAAAAATGGCAATTTGCTGTTTCTTTGCTTGAAGTGCAATGTCTGATAGAATTTGCACTTCTATGCACTTCTAAGAGTTCTGTGAAATAATCAACAAATCGAAGCTCTGTTCATATATCCCACTCGTTCTTCCTTGTGAATTTTCAGGAAAAGCTCTAGAAGTTGCTGCTAGTTTGCTTTAATTTGCCAGACTTCTCTCAACAGGAGTCCTTTCATGAAATCTGTCAATGATTAGGGTGCTTTTCGCTGCAGAAATCTTAATCACAGAATGGATTGTTCATGCTTATACTTCTGTTGCATTTTTTCCTTGAATAGCAAAATTAAAGTTTTTAAAATGCTTTATTTAAGGCTGTACATCTCCAGATAATGGTGGCTGTAGTCAGATATGTTCTTCTTTAAGCCCATCCTCCTGGGAGTGTGGTTGTTTTCCTGGATATAAGCTTCAGCAGGACAGAAAGCACTGCACTGCCATAGGTGAGTATCTTGATATCCACGTATTGCTGCCGATAAATRTTTTTTGTCAATAAGCAAACAAAAACATTTTAGAGTCATTTTAAGTGGATGGCATAACTAGGCTCTATTTTTGCACAGGTTTTAAGATACTGTTGTGCAGATTGGGAATTATTAGTTTGGAAATGTATCAGAACCGTTGCTATATGGTTCGGTCTCCACTGCTATATGGTTCAGTCTCCATTGCAGAAGATTCATTCTGTTATCCAACTTCTACATTTCACTTTGGGATCCTTAACTCTACCTCACCTATCCGCAGTATTCAGGTTGCTGTGTCTTCATGTAAATGTAGGTGTAGTTTCTAGCCCATGTTACAGAACTGGGGCCGAGGTGTCTAYATTTGGAAAAAAGGATAGGGAATAGTCTATTGAAGGACCTTACCTGTGATGATATTTCCAGGTATTTGATGTGCATGTTTGGATTTCAGATACATCTATTTATTCTGAGAACAGGGCAGACCCCAGTGTGAGCAGCAAGGTATACATGGGTGCATGAGAGAACGGATGAAAAAGAAGTTTGTGAGATTATTTTAGGCATAAATKAAAACCTTTATTCTTTATTATTATAGGACAGCATTTTTCTTGCTTTTACTCAGTCTTTTACTAAGTCAAGGCTTCTTATGGGCAATGTGAATGTCATCCAATGTGAAATGCGGCTGGGCTAGTTACTGCCTTTATCATGAATTTTTACAATGATCTTGGGCAAAGATCCTTAAAACACGTAGCACATTTATTTTTGTGAAATCTGAAATGATGCAAGTTGGATTTAGGACAAGGGCCTACATTTCTTTCTTCTTCTCTTTCCTATATTATCTGCTTTTGTTACCTACTTATGTTAGCTCTTTGAGTCAATTTGAGTCTTACACTACATTGGTGTTGGATCTAGCACACTGGGTCCTAAATTGGCTTTTAGCTCAGTAGTAAGAGCAGCAAAAATTTTATCTTGGGGAACAGTTCTAGACTGCTGGAGTAACTTAAGTGATATATGAGATTACCTCAGATCTGTGTGAGATTTAAATACGGGATCCAGAGGTAAAAGGCTGATGCAGTAAAATAAATCACTGTCAAATTCCTTCTTTCCTTTTTTGTTAAGTCTTTAAAACATTTTTCTAGCATGGGAGATGGGAATATGGCTTTCAGTCTAGATTTCATATTCTATTTTTAGCTCTTCTTTTATTTTGCTTTTTGTTTCTTTGTTACATAAAAGACATCTTGGTTTGTGTGTCTGTGGATTCATACTTTCAGTCCTTACTGAGACAAAGCTTCCACTCTTTACTTGGGGTATGCCTGAGATAATGACTGTAGTTAAGTGAAAATGAAATAGTTTGACCTGAAAAATGTACAGGGCTATAGAGAATAGAAAAATATATGCTTAAAAGAAACAAAGAAGCAGCTTTCAGAGTTTTCCCTTTTCACTAACTAAATACTGCTGATTGCATTGTTAAAATGGTGCAAAGAACACAAAGAAACAAAGCAGATATATAGTATCTGTCATTCTCACACTGACCATCTTAGAAATGCAATGTAGAGATCGCTTTGAACCTAATGGAATTAATGTACATGCAAATTTTCATCAACAGGACCGAAGCCATTTTTGTTATTTGCAAATGGCCAAGACATCCGTCGAATCAGTTTTGATGGAACAGATTATGCAAGTTTACTTGACTGGCAGATGGGAATAGTCTTAGCACTGGACTCTGACCCGGTTGAAAATAAGGTAAGGCATTAAAAATGAGAGGATTTTGAAGTATTGCAAGGACAAATGGATTGGACGTTCATGTGTCTTAACCTTTCTGCTGTCAGTGATCCAGATTACTCATTGTGTTGCTACTTGTTCTGTTGCCTGTCCAGGGGCACAGCTRGTACAGAATGCCAAACACGAGTTGAACAGTTTCATCCTTTGCTTACTGACTTAATATGCTTCATATGTCGACAAGGCTAATTCACAAAGAGTGTGGATTTATAAATTCACTTTAGGCCTGAATGCAGCTTCAAAGAAGAACTTTTGTGTGATTGATTGCTTTCTCCTTGAGATTTCAGTACCGTTTTCTGAAAATATGTTGTATGGTATTTTTTACTGGTAGCTATAACAGACAGCAGCATCTTTTCTTTTTTTGTTTTTTGTTTTTTGTTTTTGTACAACTACAACCCACAGCCCATAAAAAATGTTGGAGCAATCTTAACAAAAATTACATCTTTATGTTCTGACATTATTGAATAAACTGCTGAGCAACTTGATGGGTTTGTTGTTCTTATGAAKTACGTTCTTCGTATTACAAGACAGTTCCTTTTGGAAATAGGATTCTTCTCTTCATAAGGAGCTGTTYATATGTGCAGCTTCATCCCAGTGCCCTATATTTTGCCTGGAGAATATGGAAGAATAGGAGTTCAGCTGTACTTTGCTAAACCTTCTGTGGCAGTTTTTTTTTTCTTTTTCCCTATGATGAGAATTATGTACTCTGTAAAAATGATACAAAAAGGTCCTGGGAAGTACAGTGAAGGCTGATGAGGAACTTCCTTAAGTTGTTGGAAGTGTATCAAGGTCTGAATGGACACAGTTAAACAAGTCAAAATGTTACAAGATCTGCCTTGCAGGAGGATCATTTTGGGCACTGCTGGAACATCGCCACTTCTTTCTGAAATAGGACCTTGTTGGAGAACTAGCAGTTGTTCTGTACTGCAGTGCATCTAAATCAATTGCTCGGATGACACTACATGTACTTCTGTTCCACTTCTTTAGGGAGATCTGTGTTGCAAGGAGCTCTGAAGTGTGGTGTAGAGAGATGAAGTAATGAGCAGTGATCTAGCTACACTGTGGCAGGCTAGACCTAGTGGTACAGAACGGAGTGAGATGCATAAATTAGCTCAACGTAACTCTGTGGTCCCATGGTCAGACAGCTTCTGATACTTGGATTAGCTRGTTCAAAGGTGGAGACCTCCCACCTGCTTTGTTTGGCCTCATGAATAGTGTCAAAGAAAGGTTATGTGCTTTGTTGTTACCATTTGCAAATAAAACAGTATTGTTTTGTATTTAGTTCTGCTACACGATGTTTGGTTCCCTCTGGATACCAAATATAAGAGCATATTTTTTCCTTCATCCTCAGGAAACACAAAACTAATTTCCAACCAGTGGAGAACTTTTATTTTGACCTGAACTTGAAAAGTTTCTTGTGGAAATGTTGGAACCTTGTAGGATCAACACCTGATAAGAAATTAAAATATACGTAGGCTGAAAGAGAAAAAACAGGCAGATTATATAACTACTCTTCTATTCCTCTCACAGCTCCTTGACACACACACTAATACTCCATCCCCCATCCTCTTTTTTAAAATGAACGGCCAGTTAAATGATAACATGCTTCCTTTTGCATGCTCCTACTTTTGTTTCATCAGCTGTGCTTCATGTGAGGTAGCAGGACACTGAAATAAAATCATAGGATATTCAGGGGACTGTATATAGGGCAGCTAGGATTTACGGCTAAGCACAAGCAGCATGTAGAAGTCATCCTGGTTGAAGGATAAGTGCCTTTTTATTTAATTAGGGATCACAGGTTGTTACCCCTCTGTGACCAAATGGTTCAGGGAACTTTCAAAATTGAAAAGTTGGTTCAGATAGGAGCTATTAGACCATGGAAATAGACCAGAAAGTGAAGTGGGAAATACTCACATCTCATCTGTTATTTCTTCTCAGGTTTACTTTGCCCATACTGCCTTGAAATGGATTGAACGAGCTGATCTGGATGGCTCAAATCGCAAAAAAGTTGTTCATGAAGCTATAGATATACCCGAAGGACTTGCTGTGGACTGGATTAACCGTAAATTATATTGGACAGACAGAGGGTACGTGCTCTGTACCACATTTATGTAAAAGCATACCATAAAATATTTGGAATAAATGACTGGTGATACAGGAATAGCTGAAATATTACTCTAAATTCAGTAATGCTTCCTATTCTGATAGCTGTAATCTGAAGTATAAACAGTTGGAAGTGTCTTTAAAACTGAAATGCTGGAAGTTCACTTTGTCTCCTATTTTATTTTTATCTTTGTCTTTCTAAGAAGCAAGGATTTGGACTTGGTTGCAAGGAATCTAAGACATGTGCTGCATATACATGTGTATATATAAGGGCACACACTTGTTTTTTTGTGTGTATATATGTGTACACTCATATTTATATACACACATACATGCAGTGTATGTATATATATATATCTATATCTATATATATCGAGTATTATTGCACTAAGTAGATCTTAGATAAAAGTCAGCATCATTGATGACTAGAACCATGCCTCCTTAAGCTAATGGACAATCTTTGTCAATTATCCCTAATAAGAGAGGAACAACGACTGGCAAACAGTATGAGCTCACRTTTCAGTGTGAAACATGACATAACACACAGAGAGAAACCTTAGGTAAAAAGGCTGTATCAGGTCAGAACACATAGTGGTGACTCCTTGAAGGATGCTTCAGTATAAACCATGTTTTATTAGTCAATAAAAAGTGATTTTTGAATATCCGGGTCAGCCTCCTTATCTGTTACATACACTGATAGTACGCTTCCTTACTGATAGATACAATCTTACCTACACAGTCATTCCTGAATAAATATGCCAGTGTTTCTTGTACAATGGCAAATTGTGCTACTTGTCTCTACAACATAGGAGTCAAGGTTGGAGCTGTGAATCTGTACCTACTACTTCCTTCTCACCTATTGGGTTTCCATATATATGTATCTGTTTCTCTTTCCGTCCTTGTGTGGCTTTTCTTTGCAGATTGAGGTGAAAGGCTGTATGTTTTCAGGTAGAAGCTGATATCTGTTTGGCAAAATGAAGTTTGTAACAGTAAGTGTCTGCAGTTCTATGGAAAAAATGGATTGAGAGCCAGGCRAAGTAGGTTCTATACTTGACTCTGCCATAGATTTTATGAGTGATCATAAGAACCTTTGCTTCGTTCTTTGCTGTAAAACAGATGTAATATATAAATTGCTTGGAGATTTCCAGATGAAAAATGCTATTTAAAAATACAGTTTTAAAACATTCTTTATGTATTTGATTATAGTGTTCAATTAGGAGCTTGTTTTTCTCCTGACTCCTTTTAAAGCTAACATTTATCCGTTAGTGATTATACTTCCAATTCTCTATTTCTCCAAAAAAGGAGACCTTAAGGTCCGTATTTTATCATCATGCCCTAGGCCAGATAATGAGACTGTAGCATGAATTACTTGTTGATAAAGCAACTAGACAGCTGTGCCTGTATGTGTCTAGGTGACAAGTGTGTCAGGACAAACAAAAAATCCAGCAGATTTATTTCCCGTTMCTTAGTTATATATTACAGTTTTGTGTTAAAGCAATGTAAGTACTTAGAATGTTCTGCTAAAGAGGGTAATTAAAAAGGTAACAGTGTCATGTGTGTTGCAGGAAAGCATGCATTGAGAGGAGTAATACGGATGGAATGCAAAGAAAAATGATCATCTGGGAAGATATCTCCCAGCCCCGAGGGATTGTCATTCACCCATTTGCTAAGTAAGAAATGATAAATACAACTAATTGTGGAATAATTGCGGAAGATTTAAAAAAACCGATGAGCATGCCAGCCTTGCCCTTCTGGCAGACAAGAAAAGCATTGGCCTCTTGTTAGCATAGTGGTTGCTCAGCAGAGTTATGTAAACTGCAGCCTTTTATGTCTGGGTTGCCATTATGAGTCAGGGAAGGTTGTAGGACATATTCATTTCCTCATATAGGTAATACCAGAAAAATACCAGAAGCATTAAGGATATTGTGTACATTTTAAACTAAAAAAACCACAAGCAACTGAAGTCACTCTGACTATTGTAAGCACCATACTAACAAACAGAAAGATTACTTACATAGTTCTGCATATATTGGTGTGAAGAAGGTGCAGTCACTTTTAATCAGTGGTGCTTACAAAGGACTTTTTTGATCATGTTTCAGTCTCTGAGGAAAAGTTGATTTAAACATACCTTGGCTCTTATCTACTGATGAAATTCTGAAATTTCGGGCAAACYTCGAAAGATACCAGTCAATGTACTTTAGTACTGGAGGTACATCCGGTAGGATGGTTTTGAAGGGATGCAGAATTCTTCTATTGAATTATCTTGATGCTTGGATACTGCTATAACTAAGTATTGGCAAGTGAAACCAAATTGGAGAGGGTATCTTGTTAGCTTCACTCTGGACATAAAAGGTCTTTCAGTAGAGATGGAACGTGAGAGATGTTTTACAGGAAAACCTTTAAGGATAGCTATGTTCAGGGGGATAATTTATTTGAATTATCAGTAGAGATAGATAGCTTGTCCATCTTGAAGCAAAGGCTATAAGGGGAGAAAGAGAATGAAATGAGACTAAAACCTGTCTTATTACACAACAGATATTATAGCTATGTCCATAGTAATAAAGTCACTACTGAAGAGGAATTTGAGGCTCTTGCAAGACTATTGAGAATACTGGGCCCTTCACTGACTACAGCAAAACTGTTCAAGTAAAGCTAAGTGAATCTGTGGGTTATCTCAGTAAACCTGGCAGAGGCAGCTAATGCTGGAAAGACTAGAGTCCAAGTGTCAGAAGTAATTTGTGATTCTGGCTATCTGTGTTTTGAGTTGCTGTCTTGCACTATCTGTTCTTTGAAAAACTCTAAGCATTCAGTGCATAACAGTCAGGACTCTAAAGTAAGACCCTTCAGAATAATGATTTTATTAAATAATAATAATAATAAAAAAAGATGTTGGGCCTGTTACTGGTTCATTTTTTTTAATGACAAAATARCAGGACTCTGGCTTGCTTTCCCTGGGCAGTGGGAAGTTCTGGTTCCATTTGCACATTGTTACCCCTCTGTTTAGCAGAATGGCTGGTTAATGCACCAAGCCTTCTGTTGTCTTGGTTTGCTGTGCTGCTATCATCAGTGGTGTGGGAAATACAAAAAGCGGGTATGAAGACTTGGCAAGTAGCAGAAGTGGGAGTTGTTTTTCACAGGTTTTGTGACAATAAACATACAGTGTAATGATCTGGACTATTCTGACAGGTTTTAAAGATCAGCAGCCAATACRTATTTGCTTGATGTGTTGTACTTTTTCTTATGTGCTTCAGGCCTGTGTTACTCTGATCTGATCTTTCTGCTTTGAAGGAACTCCACAGAGTGGAGGACAAATGTTTACTTGATGACTTCCTCTATTTTTTTTTTCTAAAGGAGGTTATTCTGGACTGACATGGGGGTCAATCCCCGAATTGACAGCTCTTCACTAGAYGGTGTTGATCGTCAGGTTATAGCCAGCACTGGTCTGGTGTGGCCCAGTGGAATAGCTCTTGACTACTTAGCTGACAAGTTATACTGGTGCGATGCTAAACAGTCGGTTATTGAGAGCGCAAATCTGGATGGTTCTGACCGTCGAATTCTTGCACAGAATGATGTAGGTGAGGCTTCGGGTTTGATAATCATCTACTGCTGCTTGGTGTATGTGCATATGTGACTGTGCATGTGAATTATGGACCAGTGGCTATGTGCATATCCCATGCAACTCTGTTGAGGCTAATGGGATCACTTTGTCCTTCATCCTCTCACTCTAGTTGAAGTTTTATTTATTTATTTTAGCAAAACACCTTTAGATATTCTCTGTTTTTTACTTATTAGCCACTTCACATTGCACAGAGAACTTCTCTGCCTTCATCAGAAAAGTGAATACAAGTTAAAAGTTAAAAACATGTTTTGCTTGTTCCATGCATGGTTGCTTAGTTTAATTCAAATTTTGCTGTGTTTATTATGGCAGTGAAGTTATATAGATGCAAGCTGGAAGAGAAACAATCTTGATTGTTAAGGTCTTTGAGCGAAGAATCTGCACTGTGTTGAACACTGGGAAGATTCTAAATACATAACAGATACTGAATGGAAAAACAATTAATGAAAGAAGCTGGTAGCTCTTATTGCTGAGATTGCTGTTGTTTGACATATAATTACATTGTTCTGGAGTAAGAGAATAGAAGTGTTAGACTGATGCTGTAACACATTTGAAGTAAACTGCATTTTTCAGAATCTCCTATGTGGCAAATTACTTACTGGAGAAGACAATGCTTTCTGTTCATGATACTTCTCCAGGGACCAGATTTGGCTTGGAGGTATACAGGCAAAGCATGGGCAGAATGAGAACTCTCGGCCTATGTCAGTACCTAAGCTACCCTGGGTAGAAACTTCAGTGTTACTCTGATAAGCTGCTGCTGTTCTTCTATGCCAGATGCCCTCCCACTTGTCTGCAGGCTGAGACCTTGGAGCAAGAAGTGCTCTTCAGTCTGTAAGACATCAAAAGTACAGAGTAGAGTGTCTTGGCAGAATTCCTCTCCTTTCTCCTGTTGCAGATGTTCTGCTATACACTCCACCTTGCAACTGATCTGCA
The DNA here is from genome assembly GCF_003343005.1 of Rhea americana. Lineage (NCBI taxonomy): Eukaryota > Metazoa > Chordata > Aves > Rheiformes > Rheidae > Rhea > Rhea americana. Next base: position 2,442,621 of record NW_028185106.1, on the reverse strand, counting down.
AAGGAGGACCTTGAAGTCTCTTGAAATTTTCACTTGTTTCTCCACAGTGAACAGGATAATGTCTTATGAGGAAAAAACAGCGAAGGAGAGTTAGAAGCACAGGAGAAACAAAGGGTAGGGGAAAGGAGGGGTAGGCTTGGGACAGTTAGATGGATGTTTGAAGTTGGGGAAAGAGGAAATAAGGGTATGGAAAGAACAGAGCAGGATGCAAACCAGTAGGAATGTGAATTTAGAGTGGCAGAGAAGCATGAAATCCTAATTTTTTGTTAATGTCATTATTGAGACAAGAATTCTACAGGGGCAGGTTTAGCTCAGTTGGTTCGAGTGTGGTGCTGCTAATGCCAAGGTTGTGGGTTCAATCCCCATGTGGGCTATGCTGGGGGTTGGACTAGATGATCTCCCGAGGTCCCTTCCAACCTTACCATTCTATGATTATTTCYATGATTTTACCCTGGAGGAAGGGAAGACTGCATCTTTCCTGCTTAGGCTGCTGTAACCTGAATTTTTGTAATAGTGGCTCCCTCTAGTGGCCCTGTACTGGGAACTCGTTCAGCACAGCTGCATGCAAGATGGGTAAGGTGTTCTCCTGCACTGCTATTAATTCCATTTTAAGCTGCAGATAAACAGCCTGTAAGCCCTGCCCAAGGCAGTAACAGCACATCTACGCTTTGTGCAATGGGTTGTTTTTTGAACTGCTGTAGAAAGATTCTGCTTACGTGTGATTCAGGATAGACCACTTTTCAACCACTGTCTCCACTGATCACTTTGCACTTATTTTTAATACGTAGTGTATTTTAAAGTGAATAGGTTAGAGAACTGCTGGTAAGGGTGGGAGGGCTGTTGTTTGTTGACAGTGCAAGCTAAAGATCCTAAAATCATGAATCAATGTTTGGACAGAGWCAGTATCTAGATCTTGGAAAAACTGCTCAAATTTCACGGAAAGAAGAGCTAAGAACCAGTCCCAGTGATTAAACACAGTTCAGTGGAACTGGTGGTATGCTAATACAATAGAAATATGCTCTTAGCCTTAACACTCAAGAACACTTAAATAATGTCTTAGAACTTTTCTTAGGTAGGAGTGTTCTTTCAGTTTAATTGTGGTATGTATTTAAGATAACATATCAGCACATACTCTTTCTCCAGGGTTATAGTTTATCTGTTGCTGTTTTGTTTGCTTACTTGTTTGACTTTTTTTTTTTTTTTTTAACTAATACATTTTGGAATCTCTCTTTGATAACTATAGTTAAAAATCTCTGTCTAAATGAGGTCTACATCCAATAATAAAAAAACAGAGCACAAATTGTGTGACTACAAGACATGCCTCTCAGAGGAGCTCAGACTGCAGTATTGCAAAATGAGRTGCATATTTGGACTGTGGGTAAGCAAACCTGCTTTAGCCAGGAAGCACACACTCTGAGAACAGCCGTATATCCATGGAAGAACAGTAAATGTTCTTAACTTCCACTGCAAAAAACTTGCCTCTAGGCTATCTTGGAAGCAGGAGATTTCTAACTGTATACAAAGAATGCATGGTCTTATTTGGACTATCGACAAATGAACATTTCTATCGTGACAGTGACATTAAAAAGAATCAGTTATTCTGCAGATGTGTTTATCTATAAGTATGCCTATTCTTATATATGGAAGTGTCCTTGGATTCTGAATTGCTGAGCTTCTCTTTTGAGTCAAACCAGGGATCTGAAATCTTTTAGTGCAGATGTTATTCTTCAACCAAGGAAAAACTACTGTATTCTGAACATGAGATGGGATTTCTCTCACCTGCTGTTAGCCATATAACTGTAAGGTGTCTGGTCTAAGCTGGTGTCTGTGTTCTCACTGTCAGTTAAAACATAGGAAGCTTCCTGGGTGATCTGCTGCATCCTATGGTTTGTGTCTACTATTTGCTAGCTGGCTGACTGTAGTTGGCTGAAGTGTGGAAWATGAATTCCCCTCTTGAATTTCACACTGTGATGAATGGGCTAATGAAWATCTGTATGCATTTGTATGTACATGTGGACCATTGTATTGCACTTGTGTGTAATACTGCACTTGCGGAGACCACATACTGGCACTGGGGTCTTGCTATAAGTCAGTTGCTACAGGATCTGTAGCTCCCAAGCTGCCCTGTGCCAGCAATTTATGCAGATGAGTCATGCCTTGAGCTTCTCTCCCTTCTGTTATATGAGGACTGCAAAAGCGCCCACATACCTCAGCAGCTCTGTGCCAGGCCATTTACTGGCAGAGAAAGGAGGCACTCAACTTCTGAAAGGCCTATCCTGAAAGCTAATTCAGGAAAAGGTGATGTCCCGAGGTAGGAGCGTTGTATGGGCTGATCTGGTTCACCAGCAGCCTGGAGATTGAAATGAGCCTGGCAAGTGTCATCGTCTCCTCAGCTCAGAGCATGAATAACAAGTGCCTGTGGCCTATCTTCCATGGGCACTTACCCATCCCCAAGATATCAAAGTGGAGTGGCTATGTCTGTGCAACTTGATAGAAGGATGTGTATGTGCAGATACTGATTTTGTTTATATGGTTTCTTGTGTCTCTTCTAAAGATCTGGAGATGAGAAGTCTTATTTCTTTGTAGGCCATCCCTTTGATGTAACAGTGTTTGAGGATCACCTTTGGTTTTCTGACTGGGCTAGGCCATCACTAATGAGGGTGGACAAGAAGACAGGCCAAAACAGGGTACGTCTTCGAGGCAGCATGCTGAGACCCTCATCAATGGTTGTAGTTCATCCTCTGGCAAAACCAGGTATATTGCAAAAATTAAGCAGTCATTCCCTTCCAGCCTCCTCTTGATATTTGCTGATGTTAATAGAATAGATGTCCTTGGGGAGACTTTATTCCTCTCAGAAACAGACTCTAGAAGACTTGCATAGTCAGACTAATGTTCACTGAAAGCACTGGAAGTCTGTTACTCCGTTGTAATTTATGTTTATATTCTGTTGTATTTACATGAGAGGATGTCTTCTACTCAGAGAGTCTGGGCATGTTCATCCCAGGGCTACTGACAGATCTGCATTTTTGTGGTTATGCCCAAGAATAGATCAATTGCTGATCAATTGCCACAAAGCTATCACAGTCTTGTAATTCTTATATAACTGAATTTATTATTATCAACCCCTCAGGCACAAATAGTAACAAATGACATGAAGAAAGATTTTGTAAGATTTATTAGTTTTTTTTTGTTGGGAGCAGTCTACCTGAGAGCAAGAAAAAAAACCTCAGGAAACTCAATATGCTGTGGCTGAGAGAAGACAAATCACAGCTTCCCTACCCCTTGTAATATTCCCTAAGGTAAAATTATGACTCCAAATATTACAGGAGAGATAATAAAGGAAATAAAACTGAAGTGATACATTAATTTGACAGAGAGTATGCAAAACTGCTTTCCTGCCAGAGGCTAGGCAATAATACCAATGCTTTAGTGTACAYGTCTGTTGTTAGCAAAATGGACATTAGAGTCTTTGTCAGTTCTTACTGTTTTCCAATTAATCCAACTCTGTTACAGCCAAGAGGAGATGTTGATTGAGGAAGCAACAAACTTGCCGTTTACTAAGTTGCCCCTGTCATCTTTCTATATTAGGGGCAAATCCTTGCCTTTATGAGAATGGAGGCTGTGATCAGATCTGTGAAAACAGTTTTGGAGTTGCCAGTTGTTTGTGCCATCGAGGATTTAGAAAAACTCAAGATGGAAAAACCTGTCGTGCACTGAATGCTTCTAACACGATAGCAGGTATGATCTTATAGTTCTAAAAAAGATCCCCCAAAACCTTAAGGATCCTGACAAATAACTTTGGAAAATATTCACCTTGCTCTACATAATTAATGATAGTTTATCAGAAGAATTAAAATAATATGTATTTGCCTTTATAGCATTTTCTTATTTTCACACTCCTGCTTACCTTCTCTTTTTCTTTCTCCCAAGGAGACTGAATTATTTAAACTCTGACACAATTTACTCATGTACGAATAGTGTTACTTCTGTATCTTTGATGATGATATTGTGATTAGGACAATTTCTGGCTCTTATAAGAAACATCACAAGCTTCACTAGTAAAATATTAAGCTAATTGACATGATACGGTCCAGGTGTATAGTAATTTATGGTTCTCTGTATCTATATATTACAGGAAGAGCAACAGAACATTTTACAAAGTGCTAGTACCTATGTGAGAGTGGAAAATAGTTTACYCTTCCTCTTGAGATGGATCAGAATGAAACCATCTTTCCATCTCCTTTTGTTCTTTTATTTCTGTGTTCTGACAACACACCCCTAGCCTCACAAATGGCAGTACTACCACTGCTGTCCACCTCTCTCTCCCACCAGTGATCAAACAGCTGGTATGTTGGTTCTTATCTGAACATGCTACTGCCTTCTGGAGGATTAACGCTTTCATGAGAGGCAAGTAGAACAAATCTCCCATGAGAAAAACTGGGATATTGTCCTGGGACTGTTGCATTGTCATTTTACCCTTGACATACTAGCTGTAAAAGAGATATYTGCAATGCTGATAAATATTATGGGCAACAAGTTGCATTCTTTGCCCATTATATTTGAGAAAATCCACCAGTGAGTGGTTTTAATAGTGGAACAGAAGTAGGCCAGTCTGGAAGTGAAATGATTTTTATTTTAGAAGGAAACCATTGTGATTTTCAGAAAGTAGAGGTGAGTGATAGAAAATCAAGACATCAGTTCAGTAGATTTAAACAATCTGTGTTACCTTTTGCTTGTCATTTTCAGGCAATGTCTTTGTGCATAAGGAGGCAGTGCCACCGCCCACACTGGGGACCTTGCTCCAGAGCACACAAAGTAGTGCAACATTCAAGGATATTGAAAGTGGGGGAAAGCAGCAAATCAATGTTTTRTTGATGGCTGAAATCATGATATCAGGTAGAGTCTGATGATTTACTGCCTTCTACTTAATGTGAGGATCTGAGCTGGTTTATAGAAAAGAAAGAAATCACGGGCTTTAGAGGAAGAAAGGCTCAATGTGAAGTCTTGTGGCATTCATGATCTATGCTAAATCTCTTAAAACAAGCTGAATCTGTCTAATTATATCAGGTAGAACTGATCTTATGTTTGTTTGTCTTCATGTTCCCATGCTACGCCAACAAAACTTGATAGTATTATCCAGGTCTAAAGAACAAACATTTGTGACTTGGGACAGCTTGTGAAAAGTTCCTCTCTCCCTTAGTTTTGGCAAGTATGTTACGTACTTCTGAACACAATGGCAAGTAAAACTATTGAATTCTACATATGTTCAATGACACTAGGTCAAAAATCACACTGCAGGTTTTTCTTACAATATTCAGAAATCCCAATATTACTCAGTGCTTCAACTGCATCTAGACAAAGATGACAGCCCTCGTGACTATGTTGGCTTGTCACCATTAACTGTGGAGAGCTATGTTTTGAACTTTGACCTTATATTCTATTGTTTTCTTTTTTTTAATACACTACTTCCTTTGGTCRGTTCAAATGTGTTTAGTGGTTTTGGTTTTGTTTATGGTATAGACCAAGACGACTGCGCTGCATTAGAATGCGATGTCAATGCACAGTGTGTTTTGCTGGAAGATGGAGCTGCGTGCCAATGTTTGAAAGGGTTTACGAGGAAGGGCAAATCGTGCTATGGTAATAAAAACATTAATACAGCCTTTTAGAAAACTGTGGAATTATGATCAGGAAAAAAATATATCTTTTCTCATATTGGCAGAGGTGCTGCATGAGCTCTCACAGAAAGGTCAGTGAAATTGCTTGTTTTGAGAAGGATGATGAGCAGAGGGCATGTGAGATGAAATTGCTAATTATCACATGCCTTATTTTCTCCTGAGYCAAGAGTGTTAATCCTCTTAATAAGAAATAAAGGAAATAATAGGAATACAAGCATAAAGTATTTATTTGAAAAAACTGTCTAATTATAAAAGCTCAGATATGACATGATAATTCATATATAATTTAGAATTATGTACTGAGGAATCTCTTAAAGGTTAATATTCCCAATGTAATGTTTATATAAAAGACTGTTCCTGTTTCTTTCTGGCACAAGAAAGTGACTAAGGATCAGACAATACATTGCTCAGAGTGGTCTTTAAAACCAGTTTTTGGACTTGCATAAAATGTCGGTAGAAGCACTTTATTCTTTCACAAAGGCCAAGACAGGAAGGCATTAGAAACAAAATAATTTACCCTTTGGCAAAGCACGAAGACTCACAGGAATTTTTGTTGTTTCCTACCTAAAGGAAAAAAAATGGTAGGGAGAGTAGGTGAGCTGTGATATCTTTTTCTTAAGCTTGTGTGTTCTTTCTCAACATGATGTTTCTCTCTAAGTAGGGTTTAAGATGATCAGGATATAAGGCGAATTTTGAGTAGGATCATACCCTCTCAACTAGAGATTTTTTTGAAGCAAGTGGTATTTGTGGAACATAAAGACTTCTGATATGAAAGTATTTAGTATCTGACTTTCTTAAGCTCTTTAGAACATTCTGGTTGAATTTCAGGCCAGAAATAAGCACAAAGCCCTTCACTTCAGAAGCGCAAATGACAAGTAACAGTGTAGTCTGAGGAAAATTCATGACACAGACATTTCTTTTTAGCAGTTTACCTAATGGCTTCATGACCAATGTGTCCCTGCTGCTTGTTTTTTCTTGCAGATGTCGATGAGTGTGCTGTAAATATGGACCGCTGTAATCGAAATGTGTCAGGCTGTATCAATACTGAAGGAGGCTATGTCTGTAAGTGTCTGGAGGGATACACTGGAGATGGACTCCGTTGTTATGGTAAGGGAATATGTGAAGGTTGTGATGTGTTTGACAGGCAGTGACAGAATGAATAAGAGACGTGTCTAATGATATAGGCTAACTCTGCATCAAACTGCAGAGTTATCAAATGTCCCTAATGATCTGTTCTGTCTCTTTTTGAAAAATGTGATAGGGGCATGCATACTAACAGTGGGCTGGGTGTCTCCCCCCAGACAGTTGGCATATATCATTTTCTCCTTTTTCATTCTTTCCTTCCTGTTTGAAGTGTGGCAACCTTAGCAACTGATCAATATTCAAAGCCTSTAATTGTTAGTGGAGGCTTCCCCTCGTTGTTTGTACTCTTCTGGTAGCTATAGCAAGAGACAGAGGAAAAGTGAAGGGGAGGAGGGAAATGAGGGGGAACCAGTACAAGTTTATTGGAAATCGTTGCCACGAATATAAAGAAAAGTAGGTATTGAGTGTGTCATAATACTCATCAAATAATTCCAGGCTGGTTTAATAGGCATGAGGTTCAGTGAGCTGACACTTGCAACTTGAGTGCATTTAGTCACGTTAATAATCAAGCCCACTGACTCTTCCATCCAGTTCTAATGCCTTTATGCTCTTTAGTTCATTAGTCTTAATTTTTAAATCTCTTTTATGAGTAAATATGAAGGAACAGGAAGCTTCCRTTCCCCCCTCCCCCTTCCAGTATGCAAGTAGCACACAGTTTGTTCAGAGCTTTACAAGAGTCTTGGCTTCTCATTTGTCCACCTTTTTTTYCCCCCCATTCTCCTTTATAGTTTAATTCAAATCCCATTAAATATGACCCATTTCTTACATAGTCTTTACTGAAATTTAGTTCTTCAGCACAGAGAAGGAAAACTAAATAATTAAGAGTGATATTATCAATATGGGCAGGATGTGGGAAGTATTGGAGGCAGAGGGTTTGAGAAAGCATTCTGCTTGTATAGGTCAGGGCTCATGACCTTGGGGATGTTAGGGAGCACGGACAGTAGTGGCAACCTTCTCTTGCTATCCAGGTTCCATCGGAGGTGTATGTCCCTGGACAGCTCAGGGCTCTCACAGCCTGTAGTATAGTTGCTCAGCTAGAATGACTACGGAAACTAACACTACTATTGAAGAGCAATCCATTCTCTGYCTGCAGTCTTTAAGCTGAGGGTATGGTCAGATATGTTTTCACAGTATTTTATAAATGGTAAGATCTTGTCACGAGCTAAACAAAACTGAAACTAGTTTTTAATTGGGTGAGTTGAAATGTACTGTAAAGAGTCAGAGCAGGATTCTCTACTTTGGTTTTAGATGCCTGCATGCTTTTAACAGTGTCCCCAAATCTACCAGTTCATCTAAAAATATTGCAAGAAGAATCCAGGTTGTTTTGTTGAAATCACATTTCTTGGAATATGTTTCAATGGTTTTGTTCTTGTGTTTTTACTTTTAAAACTACTTTGAATTTTCTTTACTGCTTTGGGTCAGATCCTATTAATTTTACTGTAGAAAAAATCCCAATGATTTTAGCGAGAGTTTCGCACAAATTGAGATAGTAGATTTGTGTCTTTGTTTCCCCACAGTAAATCTAGTGCATATATTCTATTGACAGCTCATAAAATAAATCAGAGGCTCCCAAACTGTGGTGCATAAACCATTTCAAAATTCCTAACTCCTACTTTACTGGGGGGGGCAGTGTGTGTGTGCGCATAAGTATTTGCTCATGGCAAGGCACAGTACACGTGCCAGCCCCGTAAGGGTGAGTGCTGACCTGGCTGGAGTTGCCTCTATGGGCTGTGCTGGAAAAGATGTGGAGGCAGGGTGAGGATATACAGTATGAAGTGAGAGAGATGAAGGAAGCCAACATGTATACCTCCTTTTTGGTATTTATGAGCCTAACAGACTGAGCAAACTAGGCCTGAAAACTCTTGTTATATGTAATTAGGGATTCCTCTTTATAGTGATTCAGAGGATTACTTCATTTAAGTGTCTGTACAAACTAGATAAACCTGCAGGTTTCTGGACCCTTTCCTTCTATCTGCACTTCTTGTCTAGGCAGGACCAGATGGGTAGCCCTTCTGCTTTCTCAGTGAAAGAATGCCAACTCATAGTGCTGTACATCTAGTGCAAACAATATTCTCTTCAACTCTTCTGTACCCATTATATTTTGTGGGAAAGCTTTTCCTTCCTTTTTCTTGTGGAGCACTACTTCAGCAGTGTAGCATGTGCTGAGAGGCTGCGGAGAATATGATTACTTGATTTAGACATCATACTGGTTGCTTTTCTGTTCTACTTTCTACCAAGAAAAATTTGCAGAGGGGTGCTCTGYTTACATTTCTTCCACTGCTAGGAGACCATAATGCTGCTACTGCTGCCCATTTTAACTGATGCTCTGAGGCATTTCATTCTTCTAACTGCAGACTGTTTGGGTGACAGATATTGATGAGTGCAAGATGGGGTCCCACGTCTGTGGAGAGAATATAACCTGCACAAATACAGAAGGAAACTACACCTGTTCTTGCACTGATGATGTTTCTGGAACTGGTATCAGTTGTGGTGAGTAAAGAACTGAGCTCTCAGATTGTTATACGGTAAAATTCAGGAAAACACTGAGTAGTGACATACTGGACAACTTGTGARTCCATTTAACATTGCTTTAGGAGGCTGTTTTGCAGATGGCTGTTTTGAGATGAACTAAGGACACTAAATCTGAGTTTAGTTTGGAACTGTCTATGTCAGGTTCAACTCTAGTTTATACTGTCTGACCGTAATGACGTGCCTATCTAATRCCCTTTGCAAACCAGAACAGAGGTAAGTGCTTCTCAGAAATAACATTTAGCCCATTTCTGGAGTTGATTTCAGGCTGTGTAATATTTTTCAAAATCTCTGTTCTTTTTTTCTCTTCTGCAATGGATGTAATTTAAGTCCCATTTCATATTTCAGAATAAGTTAGTCTTCCRGATCCAGGAAACTGCTTGAGTAGGTGACTAATTTTTCAGAAGAACTCTGCAACTCTCCAGAAAATTTTACTAGTTTACTAGTAAAATTARTTACTAGCTACTAGTTTAACTAAGGGAGCTGGTTCAGCTTCAGCGCTGGTGAACATCTGACCCTCATTTCAGTGCCTCAGCACCACAGCTGTGTTTTCTGAAAATAGGGAGCTGAGTGACTCATCGTCTCTGTCTCTGCATCAGTTCTCTTCATAGAGGTGAATTTTATCCCATAGCAAGTGACTGTCTARTGACAGAAGGGTACTGTATGATTCTCACAGATCTGTTCCTGCAAAAAACTGAAGAAAACTACGGCTTTATAAGTAGAACACTTACCAGAATTCCCSCCTGCCCTGACCACTGCTTTTCAGATGTATAAGCTTTCAGTAGTTCTGGGTGTCACACACAAATGATGATTTTAAATGACACATGACTTATAWGTAATGTTCTGTAGTTCCCTCAGTTGTAAATCTGATCCCATGTGTTCATGTGTGTTAACACACTGTTTTAGTTCTTTACCTAATAAGCTCTTTAGCTAGCTGAAATTTTCTTCATGGAATGCAGTCACACCTGGGATTTACTAARATCACTTATTCCTTTGCATTAAGGTACTTTGTCATGTCAGTTCTCCTGCAAATGAAATGTTAAAGACCAAATGTTTTTGAAGGTGAAGTTGCAATAAAAATTGTGCGAGTCAGAATTGATGACATAAGTGTATGAGAGCACTTAGGTGTAGCTCTCCTAAGCCATAATACTAGAAATTCTTTACCTTGTTGAGTTCTGACCTACAGACATGCTATTGTACCAAAGTAGGCAAGAAAGTGCTTATTTTCTATAAGGATATGTCTACACTGCAGATTGTGCTGTGCAGAGGTATCAGACCTACCTTTTAGCTAGTTTGCATGTTTATGTAGGTGACTATATGTGCAGTTCAGAACAAGTTACAAAACCCTTTCAAGAAACTGAGTCCACAAAGTTCTGTGCTTCACTAATTATGCTGGTGTCTGTACCTGGGCTAGCTCATTTAAAGCCACTCGAAAGTGTGACCTGCAGTCACCTGCAGAYGCAATCAACTGGATGACTGCAGAGTAGAAATAATCTGTTTAAGAACAATAAGCTGCGTGTGAAAGCTTTTCAGGCTCACATCCAAGTACATGAATGCGATCATCCTTCACMTGCACATCTGACTCTGGTACGGTATTCATGATGGAGATTCATCATAGCATAAAGCTGTCTAAGTTGCAGAAATCATTTTAAAATAGGTAACTAGACAGCCAAAGCAATTTTAGTTCAAAACGTACTTCAGACATCTAAATACAGCACAGCCAACCTCTATGGGTCTTTTTCTGCATGTCTAGAATGTTATGTACATTGCTAGTCAYGATCTGTTGTTTTAAGACTTGCACATAATAGATGGGAACAAAGTATACTAGATAGTAGATACACAAACCAACAGTTTCTCTGTATGGTATTCAAACATATTTGCTATTTTGATCACAGAGTCCATATGCTTAAATTTGATAGGTATGTGGCCATACCAAAATAAGCAAATGGGCAAGTAACAATTCACAGGCTGAAATCAGAGATTCTTTCTTACTTTCCTCATTTGAAGTTCTCAAACTTTCTTATGGTCATATTGCCAATGCAGCCAACATTACAAAATATGCTTGTGAAATTCTGTATTTCAGAATCTACTGTATCTCCTACTACTGTCAAAAGTGAAGACACTACATACCCCGTGCAAGGTGATTTTGTAGGATGTCCACGTTCATATGACTCCTACTGCCTTCATGGTGGAGTGTGCAATTATGTTTCTGATCTACAAGACTATGCCTGCAAGTGAGTATAGAATTTTGTATTGTCTGTGCTGGTGAATGGTATTCTTGAGGTACAGATGAGTGCAGACAATGAAGTATTTCTCAGTGTATGATCTGTGCATCACCCATACTTGTAATTATTATCATGCTCTGCTCTTTATGTTTGGTTTCTGTAGGTGATCACTCCATTCACACCTGCTGCAATTAATAGTAGGACTGGATTTGTTCTCTAAGCACTCAGTTATTTGCTTTGGRAGTGTGAGACAAGTTGTTAAATGACTGAGTGCTCGTAGCTTTATGAAAGAAGTTCTTACTGTCTCTCCTTTATACATCATGCTGACTTTCATCTCCCTGTTGGTCCTGCTGTTCATTTACTGTGTCCACCTGTTCTATCACATATTGAGATGGAAGAGAACACTTCTGTCCAGTCCTCTCTGATTGGGTCCCAGAAGGAGAAAACCAGATGTCAGCATCTTTCCTTACAATTTGAAGAGTTTTTCTCTTTGACAGAAAGTGCATGACACGATGGTCCTTTTAAAAACAAGGAGAGTAGCAATGAGACCTCAAAAATATGTTCTTCCTCTTGTGGCTATTTTGTGAAGCCTAACAGCTAGATTCCCAAACGTAGTTACTGACAAAAGCAGGGATTATTATGTTTCTAGAAATCAGCCCTAGCCTGGTCAATGTGACCAAATGTACATACTCTTCACTACTGGAAGTTGGAGCCCTTTAACAAATTAAGGTCCAACCAGGTTTAGCTATGTTCTTCGTGGGACATACATAACATCCTCATAGGCAAGCTGAGGAAGCATGAATTAGATGAGCAGACAGTGAGGTGGATTGAAAATTGGCTGAATGGCAGAGCTTAGATGGTTGTGATCAGTGGCACAAAATCTAGTTGGAGACCTATGGCTAGYGGTATACCCCAGGGGTCAATATTGGGTGCAGTCTTGTTCAGCTTACTCATCAATAACCTATGTGAAGGGGCAGAGTGCACTCTCAGCAAGTTTAGGGTGGAGCAGTGGTTAATACACCAGAGGGCTCTGGGCTCTGAACTAGAGAGATGGGCAGAGAAATGAAATTCATGAAATTCAGTAAAAGGAAGTACAGAGTCCTGCTCCTGGGGAGGAATAACACATGCACCAATACAGGCTGACCTGCTGGAGAGCAGCTCTGCTGAGAAGCACCTGAGAGTCCTCATGGACAACAGTTTGACCTCATGGTCAGTCATGTGCCCTTGTGGCAAAGAAGGCCAATAGTATCCTGGGTTGCATTAGGAAGACTATTGCCAGCTCTTTGAGAGAGGGAGGTGATCCTTCCCCTCTACTTAGCCCTGGTGAGGCCACACCTGGAGTGCTGTGTCCAGTTCTGGGCTCACCAATACAACAGATGTGTAGCGAGTCCAGTGAAGGGCTGCTAAGATGTTTAAGGGACTGGAGCATCTCTCATACGAGGAAAGGCTGAGAGAGCTGGGACTGYTCAGGCTGCAGAAGAGAAGACTGACAGAGGATCTTATCCATATTTGAAGGGTGAGTGTAAAGAGGATGGGGCCAGATTCTGCTCAATGGTGCCCAGTGAAAGGACGAGAGACAACAGGCACAAACTGAAACACAGGAAGGTTCCTCTAAACATAAGGAGAAACTTKTTTTTACTGAGAGGGTGACTGAACACTTGAACAGATCACCCAGAGAGCCTGTGGAGTCCCCATCCTTGGAGATATTTAGAACTTGACTGGAGAGGGTCCTGGACAACGTGCTCTAGGTGACCTTGCTTGAGCAGAGGGGTTGGACTAGATGRTCTCCAGAGATCCCTTCTGACCTCAACCATTCTGTGATTGTGTTTTTCACACAATTTCTGATTTTTCACATTGTACACCAGATGGCAGCATTCRTTCACGTAGGCTGTGATACAGTCTGACAAATATATTAAATACCAGAACGAAGTCATGGGAAAATGTTATTTAGGAAAAAAAAAAAATCACATACCAGGTGTAATTYTTGTTTTACTTTTCAATGTAAGAGCTGTTATTAAATTAGGTTTTCTGGTTTGTTTRGGATTCATTGTGGTGTTACATCAAAAACATGAACATTTTTCAGCTTTTCAGCATATATGTATTACAATTTGTGACAGAATGAGAGTGCTTATGCCTGATTTAATAAGGAACACCGATATATCATTTTCAAGTCATTAGGCAAAAGCTGCTATAGGTCAAATACTGCTTCCTTTGCTCATTTGACTAATTCTAGGCTTGAGTAAAATTRTACCTGTAAGTATTGTGGGAATAATTTGAGCCTACATTACTCTGAGATTTTTMAGAACTGAATCCACTTTTCATTGCTTGTTTATTGTTCAACTTTTGCGTGTGTCTAAGCTTGGACAGTAAAACTGGACTGAGATTCTTTTTGATGTATTTGTCACTTTCTTGTCATTTTGATTTATAGGTTTCATGCCCTAGTAAGATATTTCTGGGTAAAACACAAACCAAAAACGCATGGAAGATGCTTGTAATAAAACTAAATTATGAAGATATTTTTAATCATATGAGGTTTTTTAGCACCTTCTTTTTTCTTATTTTGTTTTAAAGTAAGGATTCAGAATAGAATTTTGTTCCCTTAAGCAAATCACTCTGAAAAAAGCTTGTAAGTCTCGTAGTGTCTAGTTTAGAAAAATGGAGCTTACTGTTAGAAACTGCTGAATGGAAATCTTAGGGAAACACTTATGACAAAAAAAWTCAATGGAATTTAAGAAAAAAATATTTTTCTAGATTTGACCCATTTTAATCAGGAAATTATAATTCCACTGTATAATTGTATAGAAAAACTCAATGGTTTTACAGTAAAAAAAAAAATATATTATTGAGTTCTATAGGTTTTGACAGTCAACCCGTTAATGTCTTTTTGTTTACTTTCCTGCTAAATTGAACAAGATGCTTCCATAGGGTTGCTGATGATAAATCAATATAAAGGGTGATTGAAGTGATGATTCCCCTCCCACCCTGCCACCATCAGTTACAATGTGTACCCGCTCCTTTTGGCAGCTGTGTGACAGGCTACGTAGGGGAACGCTGTCAGTTCAGCGATTTGGAGTGGTGGGAACAGCAGAATGCCGAGCAAGTGAAGATGCGGAACGTAACCATTGCAGTTTGTATAGCAGCTGTGCTCTTGCTGCTCCTGCTGGGATCCCTGACTGCCTACTGCTACAGGTAATGCTTCCAAACACAGAGTTTGAACACATGGCAGAGGGGCAGAGGTGCTGCTGGATTTCATAGATGGCTAATGGTGAAAATTTTGCACTGTTTCTTAGCTGGTAGAAATCGCCATAACATCCTTTCTGTTGTTGTGCAGTGTTTTTGTTTGTTTTTGCTTTTCAGCAATTGAATCTATGAATAATTTATAAAGTTCTGTCATGTCCCTTTTCCACAGTACTCACACTGACCTCAATGAGAGTGACATGTGTCCAGGGACCTGATCAGGTTTGAAAAGGAGCCGTAATTTGTATTGATGAAAGAGTTCAGGGACATGCTATTTGCTATTTATTTCTTCCTCTTTTTTTTTTTTTTTTTTTAAGCGCTCTGAATGGCTGAAGCAGTCATATGAGGGCTTACCTACCCTGAACAGAACTTACTAGTTCTGTTTTGTTTCTTTTTTAGTGTAGAACCATATCTGAATCCTCCTTTGCCATTGAGAAAAACTGTGTGTTACCCTTCCAATAGTGAACTTCTACAGTGATGCCTGCAGCAATGAACGTGAAAGCAGTTTTCTTGCAGTAGAAAAAGTAAAATTAGGGATATTGAGTTTAGGGCACATCTCCCTGGCATTTTCCATGGCTATAATAAGTTTTGCAGGTTTGGGATTCTCCTCATGGTGAAAAAGATCCCTGTAGTTACTATTTAAGAACCCAGTCTCATGTGAAATTAAATGTTGATGTCCCTTGCACTGGAAAGTATTCAGCATTTAATAAGCTAGAGTCTTTTGGAAATGACCTTGGCAGGCAACCGTTCTCAGAGGCTCTTGTTTAAATGCATGTTTATCTTTAAAAGCAAGCAAACAAAAAGCCAGGCAGCAGACAAGTTGGCAGAGCCTCTTGCTGCATGCCTAACTGTCTTCCAAGTATTTTGTTTCTGGTTTAGGTTAATTTTAAAATTCAAATCTACCAGACCTTAAAAATTAAGTCACAGAAGTAGTTAGCTATAAAAGTATATATTTTGTATTTTTATTTAATGGTTCCTAGTATATTTAGTCCATACAAATAGGTAAGCTGCCACATTTTTTGTTTTCTATTAACTGATTGTAGAGCTCTGGATTAAAACTGAGTGCAGGCTGATATGTTCTTGTGACCTGTGATTGAGAAGCTAATCAGTGGAATGGTACATGCAGAATAGACAAATCATGTGGTTCTTAGATTTCCCATGTATGTCATACAAACTTTCATGAAAATTAGCCAGAATATTGCTGATGTTAAGGTGTAAAGATTCTCTTCACTTCCTCTCTCTTTTGTCATTTCTCCCTGATTTACTTTTTTCTTACCAAATGCTTTTGATCAGTATAACTATTTACCTCAAAACAAGTTTTCAATTACATGCTTGACTGTTTGTTCTGAAGCTATTACTAGCCTAACTAGATCGAAATGAAACTGCAGATCTAAAATCCCTACTTAACTGAAGTCTGTAAACCAATATTTGGATTGAAATTGTTATACTGCTTTTTCTCATAACCTACTGTGTTTTGAAATGCATTGATTAAGTGTCTAACAGTCCTGTTCCTTCCCCTGTAAGCTGCAGACTCATATCTCCTTTTAGTTGGAGGAAACAAAGTAGGTGATCTGCACTTGCCAGTTTGAAAAATGTATGAACTGGAGACCAAGAATACCAAAGCACTGTGTTGTCCAATGAGTATAGCCTGCTAAGCAGAATTGTGATGTTCTTAATTTTAGGTTTATTTAGTCTGAATGTTCAGTAGCACTCTCTGAACTTCCTATCTCCTTGGGAAACAGAAAAACGTTAATTTATTTTCCATCAAAGAAAAACTGAATCACAAATTTGACACTCACAACCCATCACAAATTGGCCATGGTCATGTAAAAATTAGCAATAGAGCTAGGATTAGGATTGAGGAATTCTTGGCTCTTCTTGCCCATGCTCAGTCAACTAGATTTCGCTGCCTCTCCTTCTTGTGCTCAAGTCACACGTGAAGATTCCCATGCATGCAAAGTCAATCTAGCATGTATAATTTTGCATTCTTTGAAGTAAGCTGTAGAATTAAGGTGATCCTCTTGAACAGGCATCTGTCTGAGGACGGGGCCTGTGAGTTGCAGTTCTGTGCAATGGATTTTCAAACCCCTGAATAACATACTTGAGTTATGCCAGCAGGGTGAGCTGCAATGCAGAGTGGGCACATGCAAGTGAGGATTTAAATGTCAACAGCAGCCTTGCCACAGTGTCAGGAAAATCAGTATTTTTCTCAGTATTTTGCTCTGTGGACATACCCCTAGATCTGACACACAGCACTAAAGGCTGTGTGGTTGATATCTGACTTCATATTAGCAATCCTTTACTAGGGACAACTAGAATTTTTTTTTTGAGGTGAACACATAGCAGCATGTCACACGGAGTCTAAGGGGAAAATCCGTGGTAGAGACCAGTCTCTGTCACTTCTAGCAGAAGCCACATCTTACCTGTATTGAATGTTCATGATAATAATGGCATGAGGCACTTTTCCAGTTTTGTGAATGCAGTGTGGAAATAAAGGGAAAATTCTTATTCTCTTTGATACATGTCTATTAAATTTAATTCAAAATAGACAAGTAAAAAGAAGTTAGAATAAGCTACTTTCATTATAGATGACATCTAAGAGAATAAAAATTCTGTATGTTATTCAGTAGGGATGTGCTGATTTGGATCTCAGGCAGTATAAATGAGCTATCTTTCTTATCAAGATTTTTTTTTTTTGTTGGAGCCTATATTGACTTTTAATACTACCTTATAAGTGGTCACTATTTAACTGCAAAAATAACAATTTTTTGATTTATGGAACCAGCTACTTGGATCTGACTATTCATATCCTTTTTCCAGTTCCAACTGTATATTGATGTTTTTTCCCTTGAGCTAATTCAACTGGTCATGCTTTTCCCAGGAAATGACTTAGTTCCAAGATTTTTGAGAACTTCAGTTTAATTATTTCCTATCATTTTCTGAAGCTGTTGCTTTCCTTAAATGATACAGATAAACACAGAAGTGACTTTCATAATTGTAATTAATTAAGTGATGTACAAAAGTTCAATCAGATTTCCTTCAGCTGCATCTGCAAGCATCATCCATTGTATGTGCTTAAACTTAAATCTTAATAAGAGGAATGTATTATAAATAGAATAATGTAATTTTAATTTCCCCTGTCCATTTGCTTCTCAGGCCTATTGATTATTCTAATGTGCATCTCTAAAGAGTTATTCATTAGAAAAATGTTTATTCACCTCTTAATGACTTCTATTTTTGGCAAGTCTGAAAACTGTTTTAACCACTGTGCTGTAAGTAACAGTAACACACCCCTTCAAATGAATGAAAGAAACCAAAATGTATATCCCTTCTGTAAACAGATATAGAATAAAGTGTGAAAGGAAGCAGTGCCTGTTCCTCCCGAAGGGAAGTAATTTGTTTCAGCTTTTGCTCTGTTGCAGAAGTCAAAACTTCTATAAGAAGAATCTCTATGCAGAAGCAATAAGAGATGGCAGCAGCCGTGCTGACAATGAGAACGTGACACCTACTTGCAACAAGCCTCGGGTAACTATGTTAATGTGRAGTGGAGAGGGAAGCAGGAAGGATCAAAGAGTGTTAGGGATCCACTTGAGATTATCCATCAAATAATTCACATCTTAAATATATTAAATAACTGCTAGAGTTATCAAGTGCTTTGCTGTGAACCCTAGTTCATCTTACCTCATTGTTATCCCTCATAGTTCACAGCTGCGTGGATGTATTGCAACTATTAGCCAGTGTTATTGTTAGCTTTGAACACAACAGTTGGGGAACTGTGCTCTAAATTAAGGAAATGGCAATGTGATGACATGGCATATCACAGAGTTATTTTCACAGGAAAGTATGCCCTCCCTATAAAAGGCTTCTTGGAAGCCAAGTGTTGTGTGCACTACTTGATATGTTGAACTTTATTTGGGGGGGTTGATGCAATTAAATGTATTTGTATTAGAGGCTATCTTGTAAAGAAAAAGAACTAGGATGTTATCCAGCAGTTTGGGAGGGAGTATAAAATATTAATTTTGCTCTGATATTGGCAAAAGTGCAGTCATGATCTAGTTGCAATGGCCTATTTCTATTGTTTTTTGTGTTGTGAGAATTTGACTCCGTAAGATCTGTTCTAGAAACCTGATTTTCATCAGGTTGTTGCTAACTCATTGCAACTGGAACTTGAAGTTGGCAAAAATGASATAATTGGCATATGTGGCTATTTTTATGCTCAGTCTGAGCTTCCTATGTCAGAATGGTACAACATAGTCTGAGACCTTGTCTGCACACATACAAACACATACCATACAGTTCTGAAGAAGCTGTTGTAGTATAGGCAGCATTACACTCGTAGGTAGCGTAATTTTAGCTAAGCAGCATATGCTCTTCAGAATAAGCATAGTTATGACAGTGTAAAAGACTGTTGGAGGAGTTCATACCCACACAGCTTTGGAGATAAGCTGTAGCGATGCACAAACATTTCTACTCAGGTGACTACACAAATGCTTTCTAGTATAAGTTTAAGGAAATATAGCCTTATATATCCAGCTATAGCTGGAAAGGTATAAAAACTGTGTGTAAAGTGGTCATGTTTATAAAACAATTTGGCTTTATGTGTTTCCTTTTATGTTAATGGGTATATTGACTTTAAATCTCGATTTTAAAGTTTGATTCTTTATGTTACTTCCCCAGATCTTTGAGTCCAGAAAGAGATGTGTTTACATCTATTGGAGGCTATGTTTGAAGGGTTGAGTATCATGTAATATCTATATTGCAGATCGGAGGATTTTTAATCATCCCAAAGGATGCCTTGCAAATGGTTTAGATTGTCTGGCTGGTTTTGTAACCCTTAAGGTTCTGGTAAAGGTCCTTAGGTGCTATTGATGTATGTAGCATTAGGAATACTAATAAAGAAGTTGAAATGGGGACTGGTGGTCTGTATGCAGTGACAAGGAGTTCATGAAATTCACTCCTTTCTTAGCAAACAGACCTGCTGCTCATCTGTAAGGCTGGGGAAGGGGAGTCCAAAGTTTCTTCCTTGCTCCTATGTGTCTTGGCTGGCATGTATGTGACAGGGCAAAAGCCCTTTCTCTTCTGTCAAATGCTAGGTATCACGATACTGGAACGACACCTGTAAATTTGCCCGTGACATTCATCCTTCCCTTTACTTCTGTTCTGTCAAGTGAGGCAACATTTAGGCTGGGGTATGGCTGGGTATTTTTCACATTCTTGTGAATGATATCCGTAACCCCAACTGGGTTTATCCCAGCAGTATGGAAGCCCTGGTAAACTTCTGCACGTGCCTAGATTTTGATGCTCTTCTGAGACTTGTCACCTAGCAAATGTTGTTCTACTTTGTACAATCAAAGTTATTTTGCAGAACTGTGTATAKCTGGATCCCCTCTGGGCCAAGGCCATAACATGTATGTTAACAGCTGTAAGCCTACAGATTTTGTGCAAACGAACTCGTGCCTAAATATTCACATCTGCTTACATAGGCATGACCTATTCACAGATATCCACCAATTCTGCATCAAGACCACGGAATTTGTCATGCTTTTGTTTGAACATCTTTTTTACAAAGCAAGAGATYGGGTACTTCTTTGATAGCTTGGAACTGCACGCTCTCCAGCGCTGTCACCAGTTCAAACGTTTAATTATCTGCAGAGGAGAGGTCATCCCAGAAACCAGGATGACCCTTTACCCCCTCCTCTGTCCTTTTTAGTCTGCCCTTTGAGTTTTAGGAAACTGATTCATTTTATATTAATATAGTCTCYTTGTATTTTGTATGTATTGCATGTATTTTGCAGTTTGCAGTTGTCAAAGAGTGTAACAATTCTCTGGAGACTAAAGCAATTGATCTAACCGAGTGTCAAACAGCAGACCTTCATCCTGCTTGTTCTTCAGAATATGGTGAGTTAGGATTTCCTTCAGTTTTGGGGAGAAGCTTGGCTCGGCTAGCGCAGTAGCTGTAGGTATAGTGTGTGTTTTGCACCAGTGTTACAGTGATATTAGTAACGTTGGGGGGAGGGTGTCATTTATGCCTTTTTACAGGAGGCAGTATTATAATTCAAATTCTTGAACAGGTTAGGGTGATGAATGTAAACCATTCTGATGTATAAAGCAACCACCAGTCTCACCAGTCTGTTTCTCGTTTGTTCATTTTGAAAAATAGGAGCTCTTGTTTACCTGTAAAATTTATCCATTTCTTGGCAGTGGTTCTCAGGGGAGGTATGGGTGAGAGTCACTATGCAATATGGCAGCCAGAACTGCTGGGAAAGCAATGAGTTGTATTCCTAGAGCTCAATCCACTGGGTCATTAGTGGGGGCCACTGCCATGAATCCTAGTTTCACACTGAGAAAACACAATAATCTGAACTCTAAAGTCTGCTCTTATATTTTGCTAAACCTATATTACTATTCTGAATTTTTGTGACAGAATTTCTATCCCTGTCATCTTGTATTTCTCACTTGGGACAAATGACATTTTCCATCACATTAGAAAATGGAAAACTACATACAGTGTTTGTTATTTAATGTCCATTTACCTTTACTGGGCCTGTTTTTCTTGCATTTCCAAGACCAACAATTCTAAGAAGCTTTCTGAGATGTTTTGATCTGGATCCAACCAGCTCCTGAAGTCTGTAATCTGAAGAATCTCAAATGCCATGGTGAAGCTCTATTCCCCTAATAACCTTAGCAGGCCCCCCAGATCCATCCTTACTGTGATTCTTTTCCCTTTTATATGAGCAGGATGAGTGACTGATAGGGGAGACAGAAACCAGAATGCTATTCCTGACCTGTGCCTTGCACAGCAGAAGCTGTGTTTATACTGCTGTGAAGAGGCCATTCAGTCCCTGACTGTGCAGATTGCTCATCAGAAATTAGACTATAATAATACTTTTAGGTTCCTAAGGAGACAGAAGTCTCTTGTGATAGTARTAATGTCAAATTTTTACATTTATATAGAACTTTTCAGGTACTCTTCATAGCAAGTGAGTTATATCCATCATGCTGACGGGGCATGTATATCTTAGGAAAGATATACCTTGATGGTCCTTACTCATTCAGGCAGGATAAGTGGCAGTCATGGTGTGAGAAGTCCAGATCTCCCAAGAAACCTTTTGTCATGTGATAGCAACTGCAGGTATGCTCTAATGTTAGACAAGGTGATTGACTGCTTGGGGAATGTTTGGTGCTTAAACATAGATGAGATGCATAAAGGAGGTATTCCATGCCATCCCTGGTGCTAAGACAGCAGACGGCACAGAGGTGCACAACAGGCTTCCGTGACCCACAGCCTACTGGCTGGACCAGCCTGGATTTTAGAAAATGCTGCTCTATAGATGGAAACTGAATCTACTAATAGCTGAGATAGTGGGAACTGATGGAGAAAAACCGATATCCTTAACCATTTTTCTTGTTTACCATAATTTACAGAAGTTATCAGAGAACCCAAAGTTTGCATTGGCTATTTAGAAATTACAAATATTTGAAGATATTTGAGTAAGCAGGCATCTTGTGAGATTTTTAGAATTACCTGTCCTATTTAGGTACCTTGAATATGTCTTGGGAACACAGTTTATTTATCGATAGAAAACATGCCTCAATTTAAATGGTTCGACTTATATAGAGAATGTGTATTGTCCCRTGGAAGATGCCTAATGTTTCCCATCAGAAGACTCTGCTTTTATTTACAGTTTTAGCAGGTATAACTAATAGAACAGAAATTTCCCATTACAGATGTCTGATTTTTTTTTCATATTTGAAAATATTAGCAAAATCAATTCAACCATGTTAGAGAGCAAGACTGGTAAATACTATGACATTTTTTCAAATGTATTAAAAAGTCTTATACCACATCAGTGAATAATTCTAAGACTGTGGAGCAGGGGCTCTAATTTTGCCAGATGGATGGTCATCTTGTTACAGACATTCCTTTTCCTGTTCTTATATATGAAAACCAAAAGACTTAAAAATTTGCGCAAAACAAGTAATTTCTTAAAATCTGAAGAAAATTCTTGACTTTGCCTCTTTTTGTCTTCTTTGGCATGAGTTGTTTTTTCAATTTTCGGAATCTGTTGCTTCTCTTCCTGTCATAGCTTTCTTCTCTCAAAGCTGCCATTAGCTTTCTTTTTGCTTAGTTTTTATGAAAATCCTCAAATGGCTTTGAACAATATTTTTCTATTTTATTCAGTAGAAAAACAGCCTGTAACATATGACAAAGCAGTAGAGAGTTTGGCAGAAGAGGAAAAGGAACAAGGCTGCCGACAAGAGGTTCCTCGTGGTGAAAGATTGCTTCAGCCCAGGGTAGCTGAGAAGAATCCTCTCGAGGCTCCCTGGAGTGTCCGTTCCAACCTCCTGCCAGAAAGAGGACCATGTGAGCTTGCCCCTACCAGCCTACTGATGCAGCCAGACTAGAAATAGTCTGAGTTGAGTTGAAAAGGAGGGAGGATGAAATCAGTAGAGAATGGGAACTTGTGAAACACTGAAACGATCCTTATCTTTTCCTTAACTGTGCATTAGCACCACAAATCAAAACAGAACAAAGAAATCCTTGACACTCCTTCTCTGTCATCTCTGCTTGGAAGAATTACTGTAATCAATATATTATCAATGAATACTCTATAAATGTCTCTTTAAGGGTTAACACTGCTAAGCTCATTTACTGGCAGCAAAAGGACATTAAGGCAAAACAGACTACTGGGTGATTTGTTAGAGACAAATATTGTATAAATGAGCGGTGATCTTTACACGTTATGCATGCAAAATCCAGAAAACAGCCTAGAAAACGGGCAACAAGAAAAACTGCAGAGAAACTGGWATCAAAGGTGATGCAGGAAAATGAGTTAAAATGATTCTTTGTATTACAGTTTTGTTCATGGACGCTATAAGCGACTCTCCATTACTGCTGTCGTATTAGTGAAACTTCTTGGACTTCACCAGTCTTGTTCTTGTATCTGTGTCTGTAAGAGAGTTCCAAGTGTAGTCCTAATTTTTTCCATTTTGCTGAACTGTAGGATTGTTTGTGAGTGTACGGTATTCATGATAGTCACATCTATAAAATGAGAAGTAATATCTGAGAGGAAAGGTGATTCTTCTGTTAATTTTCCAGTCTATAGTTTTCGAAGTACTTCAGACCATTAAGTGATTATTTCTGAACTGAGGCAGTGGGCCAGAGTTTGCTTTCAGTCCGGCTAGTAAACACGTGCTGGTGCTATCCTCATCTCACGGAAGTGTGACAGGCAGCAAAATCTAGCTCGTTATATAGAATCTAATGTAGGGAAACAACTCCAGCCAGTTGCTGTTCCAACAGAATAGAAGAAGAGGGACAAACAAACAAAAAAACCCTCTCAGTTTGGACTGACTTCCACAAAATGCTTTGTTCTGCCTCATAAAATCYGTGGGATAAATTGGAAAAAAACCACCAGTTTTTCTTGTAGCTGACATTCTAACAGCTGTGACTCCCTTGTGGTTATTTACTAAGAAGAACTAACACACTTATAAAGTTCTGTTGTACAGAGAGTTGTAGCTTAGTTGTTTATCATCTCAAGTGATTTCRTCACTGGTCTTCAATTCCTGAGGCTGTTTTCAAAATGTTTGGAAGATATCTGTAAATCAGCTGTATTGCAAATATCGTTTTCATTGTACAGCATCTGTCAGTCCTCTGTTTTTGAAGTCTATTATTATAACTACTGGACATCATCTTTAAACTCTGCTACATTTCCTACCACTTGAAATTCATTTGCTGGAGAGTAGTGACTGTCCTATGGTAACCAACTCTGTAGGCTGATAATGGAAGACAGTATTGAAAGGCTCTGATCTCAAACTGTCTCAAAAGACAGTTTTACACACTTGAGTAACTTTGCAGAGTTACTTCTGAATTCTGTTAGTGTAAACAATAGGAGCATTCAGCCTAAAGCATCTGAATCACGACAATTACAGTACTCTGTTGTATAGAAAGCTGTCACTTATTTGTTTTTCTTCCCAAGTGATTTCTACTGGTGATTTTGAATTGCTGAGGCTGTTTTCTAATCACATCACTTCTGTGATTCTGTTCTAATCTCAAAATAGACTTGTAAAGTAGGCATTTTGAAAAGATTAGCTGAAATTAGGAACAATGAAGATGCATTTTCTTGTGTGAATGGGAAGAAGAATGCTTCCATTGAAAGTGAAGTGATTGAGGAATGTTGCCATACTAAATTGTGTTCAGGAGAGGGCAGCAGTTGGGTTGAGATGCTAATATTCAGCAGAATGGATTTTAAGTTCAATGTAGTTAAATTTCATTAACACTCTTAAAAGCCTCTCGATTGGCTTCCCTGATCTTTCACAGTTCATCAGTGATCTTGTATAGCTTGATGAAAAGAGTCCAGCTATGAAGGCCCTGATTCAGTAAAGCATTTAGATTCCATAAGAGTTAGATAGTAAAATTGCTTTGATCCCTGGAATTTGATTATCTCTGTTGAAATATGTTTGTGTGCTTAAAATCAAAGTGCTRTGTTTGATGATGGTCAACGCTGAAGTTTCCCTGATCAAAGGAAATACAGGTTTGTAGTTTTGAATCTTGTTTAAACAAAGATGTTTCAACTAATCACAGATTAGAGTTTCATATTCTACCCCATGTTTCAGTTGCTTTGCTTTTCTTCAGTTTAAAAATCTAATTTTGAATTTGATAACTGTCTTTGGAGAATGAAATAGGAAAATCAGAATGATGTGTTTTTATAATTGGGGTATTACAAATTTCAAATATTTCCTAAGCTCCACTCTAAATTCAAAATAATCTTTAGCATTAAAACCTTGAGATGATATTTCAACATAAATGTAATATATTTGGTTTATTTGTGTGTTTATAAAGCTGTTGATCTATAAAATAAAAAAAAATCCCTGCTGTGTCTCTTATTTTAGTAGAAGAGAGTGCAAAATTCTGGTTTCAGTTAAAGAATATCATGTTTGTTGGTAGCTCCATTGGTTTCATATAGCTGCAGTGTAATGTGCTGGTGAAGCATTTGCAGATGCCACGAGTTCTTCTTGCACCACTTAGAGGATCTGTACTGATGAGGATTATAGTCTACAGCTCACAGTTATATCCCAGCTTTAATACAGTAAGTTTTTATTTAAAATTTTAGTTATATAATTCCCATAAACCTGTAGAAGCCCTGTGACTAATTACCATGTACTACATTTGATAGGTATTCTATTTCGTGCACATTTAAATGGCTCTATTTATGAATATTGCTACTTGTATGTCTAGAAATATTATCTGTTGTCCCAAGATATATTTTCAAGCTAATCTCCAAGATGTTCTCAGGATTTACAGGAAAATGAATGGAAGTCAAGTGGCTGAATCCTCTAGGTGCCTTATTTTTTTTGGTTATACTTTTTTTTTTTTTTTTTTT
>NW_028185106.1:2333318-2416381 GCF_003343005.1 Rhea americana | reverse complement strand
TTTTTTTTTTTTTTTAAGAATTGAACATGCATCATATCAAACTATAAAGGGGAAATCTAGAAACATAGTAGAAAAAAGCTGGACAAGCCTAAAGTGAGAAAGCTGTTGGAAGATTCTGAAGAGCAGGGGAGAAAATAAATTTGTTTATTTTAGTAAATCCTGACTTTACTGAAACTAATGTTTCAGTTCTCTAAAGCCAGATTTTCATCCTAAACAAATGAGGAATGATTCATTCTCCTTCATGAGGAACATAGGCAATGTGAAGRTTCCCAGTCATAAGGAATGCATGACATGTCTCACTTTAAGTCCTAATTTGCCATCACTTGCAACTTCTGCAGAAGTTTATCTACTCAGGCAAAAAATTTCCATCCTGGACTCTATTCCAGGATAAAAAATGTTCCTAGAAAAATCTACAAAAAAAGGAAGRAAAAGGTTCAGAATGGGATTAGGAGAAGCCTCTATCTTGTTAACTTATATTGTAGTTTTGTCCTGTTGGGAGCCATTTTATCTCAGGTTATTTCAGAGTGATGCCTACGCTGTTCAGTTAGTCTTCAGTACACACTTGGTGTTATTGCTTCACTGGTTGATAACTTGCCATCTTTATCTCTGTACATGTGAAAAGGAAAGAGCTTAGTGGCATTAGAAGCCTCCCCCCAGATCCCCAGGAATGCACCCCAAACACAATCTGGAAGGATGATAGCATAAGTTGGCTCACTTCCCTCTGATCTTTTTATTAAGATGCTGTTTAATGCCAGTTTTGATGTGGACCAGGAACAGCCAACTTCATGAAAACCATTCATCATGAGATTAACTTTTAAGCACTCCTCAGTACTGAAGTGGACTAGATTCAGACCAGTGAAAAGCCTTAGTCCCTTCTAACTAGCCTCAATATCCTACAATTTCAAGGCTTATGACCTTGACTTTTGAGGTAACTAGTGCAGCAATCCTCTTAAAGGTGCAGTAGGCCCTTTTGCACTGGACCCCTCACCACTGTCACACTTTACTCCTCCAGCCCAGAGGTAAGAGCCAAAATGTAAGCAAATGTCCTCTCTCTGCCTAGTCCCTTTCTGCGGGGGGATGGTTCTAACTCTTTGATTCTGCTAGTTACAAGCAGGAGCTCAACCAAAACCTAGAAGGAATTTCTGCGCTTCATAGATTGGGACCGTGAAGTCTGGAAGCCACTTGCTTTCTAGGTAAGAAGTTAGAAGTTAGACTCCAGGATTAATTTTAAGAACACTTGAGTACCAGATACTTGTTTTTGCTCATACCCATGGCTGCACAAGACTGCTTAATTTGGAAGCACCCAACTTTAAACTGTATACATCCCTAGAGCTTCAGTTCATAGTCAGTCTTGTCCACTTGTCCTCTCAATTGCCCTGGTTGGTCTGACCCTCACCCTGTGCCTGTTAGGGGGTTGGATCTTGTCTGTCAGTCACTTTTCAGTCTGTGTAGCAATGTTCACCTTCCTCCCATGGCCTTTATCAAAACCAGTTTGGAATGGTTTTAAAAGAAAGTGAAAGACAGCATATATGGGAATTTCTCATTTTTCTGTGAACTGCTACGGGAAGCAGAGCAGCTGGGCTCCTGGTCCATTAATAAGTCCTCTAAATAGTAATATGATGTAAATAATTAAAAGAATACTTAATAATCTGTAAAGAATTTGCTACTTCTGCCCGTATAGAAAGGAGATTTATTTAAAAAAATCAGTTTAATAGCTTTGTAGTTTCATGGCCCAGCAATTTTTGTGCAGCTCTGAGCTTTTTATTGATTAAAACCAACAAGTCTTATTTGCTATATTTAACTGACAGACCAATGTGCATATTTTAAGGGACATAATTTTTGTTAATATTGATTGTGCAAAAGTATACTGTAATAAGTACAGAGAATGCACAGTTGATATTTTACAGTCTATTAACAGTAGATATTAGATGAGAGTAGTGAGTGTGCTATATATAAATTTATTGTCTTTTCACCTGAGAAAGAAATATGGAGTGAATTATTATTATTCTGATAGTCTGTATTATGGAGGTTTACAGATGATAATCAGGGATGCTGCTTAAAAATGTAACCTAAATTACTCTTGTTGCAAAACACCTCAAAAAAATGTTTAGACTAAGATTTTAACAGCCTCTTAGCTATTTCCTATTTTTCTTCTTGTCTGCAAAAGAAAGTTGGGCCCAGTTCTGCATAGCCTTTACGTAGTGTGTGTGACAGATAGTAAGTTAGAAGAAACCARTTGTTTTAAATGGTTCTTGAAAAGTAGGCATTTAAAAAAGGAATCAATAAACTAAATACAGCCAGATGCTGAACATCTTACTGAAGACCAAAAACACTAATAATTCTGAGAGATTTGATGATCCATATAGTATTTGTATGAAATAATGATAGAGTTCAACCTTATTTCTACCAACCTTAGTGTTGCT
Source organism: Rhea americana (assembly GCF_003343005.1). NCBI lineage: Eukaryota > Metazoa > Chordata > Aves > Rheiformes > Rheidae > Rhea > Rhea americana. The sequence goes on along the minus strand of NW_028185106.1, from coordinate 2,413,958 downwards.
CATTAAAGTTTTTAGCAGAGACCTGGTTACAGTCTCATTCAAGTGAGGTGTTTGAAATTAAAATACAGATAAAAGGAAGAAGGTTAATCCAGGTCAAGGGAACAGATCAAGACTGTGATTGCGTAAGATTATAGTATCTTTCCTCATTTCTCCAATGGTCAGCAGCAGTTAGTCTTAAGTAACATTCTTCTCTGCAAAATCTCCTAAATGAGAGCCTAAACATGGTATTAACTGTCCATTCTTTGGATTTGTCAGTATCGTTAAGGTCACTATATAATGATTTTTGACCTCTAAGACAATTCTGTTTGAACCTGAAAGCATACTGAAAAACCCATCTGAGGGACTCAGTTATGTATAACATTTCATATATATGTATGCTGTTTTTATGGTAGTTTTTTCTCCTTTCTCATGCCTTATAATGTTTATCAGTTGTGGGAAGTGCATACATCAAAACACAGTATGAGCCCATTTTCATAGCAGCAAGGGAACCATGGCCCCAGAGCTGAACACTACCAAATGCTGAGGCAGCTGAAAATGAATCTGATTTATCTTGTGGCTGGATATAGTAATAAACCAAGCCTAAAGTCTTTCTCCAGGCAGTTGTTCCCTATTTTTCTTCTGCATCCCGTCCCCCAAAGCACGAATGCAGAGCTTCATGGCTGAGGATACTGTTAAATTTAAGAGTGATGGCAAGCAATCAGGAACGTTTAGTTCTGTTCCTCACGTCACTACTCATGGTGTGGTGCCAGGTAAATTACTCAGCAGGTCCTTGCAAGTTTCCTTGAAAAAAGAGGAAAAAAAAGAGAGCAAGGCAGGGAGTGATATAAGTATTCTTGACTGTTAGTGAAGTGTAAGGGTTTTCTTTGATCTTTGAAAGATGTTCCCATAGAAGTACTGTTATTCTTATCATAAAGAAAGCTAGCATTAAAATCAGCGAATTTGGAATTAAGCTGGATCAGATTTACATTTCTTGCTGCTTCAGAACCAGACTGAGGCCTGGTTAAAGGGGACATACGTTTAACACAGCTAGTGTTAACGCCTTTTATAACAAATCTGAATCTAACCCCACTGTCACATTTTTATGTGCACAGAATGGTTACTGTGTCCCCTAAGTCACCCAATATTTTATTTCTAAGTGATGTTAACTATTCTTTCTGGGTGAAATTCAGTCCTCTGTCCACTGCCTGTTCCCCACAGAAGTCCAACTTAAACTCCAGAACTGTTAAACTGGGCCAACTTTTCACTTGTAGGTGAATCCACTCTCTGCTTACACGTGTAATGATAAGCAGACCCTGTTCTAAGACTTTAGAAATGCTTTACAGAACAGAAATCCTGAAGCTCTACATCAGGAGGCTTCAATAAGCAAAACGTAGATATGTTTGCTGCCATGTGTATTTTAGGATGAAGAGAACGTTAGAAGCACTCTAATATATCAGTGCAAGGTCTTCTGATCTACACTAACACAAAGCTTGCAGTGTAAAATCTGGTTCAAGAGTCTTTTCAATTAAAAATTTCATTCAAACCTGTAATGTGTAAGTTGGATATGCGAATGTGCTATATACCACCCAGCTTGTGGTGAGCAAAGGAGGTAAAGGTGACTGGGTTCTTTAAACAGTTAAACCTAACAAATGACACATTTTGAAGTCTTAGGAAAGAATGTGTGTTAGAGTGCACTAATATTGGCAAACAACAGAAGAGAAACAGATACGGCCAAAAGTTGGCAGATCTTCTCTTGGAATGTAAGGGGGGGGAAAAAAAGAAGCCGAGAATAAAAAGGTTACGTGTTATTCTTTCCACATGTGTTTATAGAAAAGGGATAGATTTCACATTTCACCTTTTTCCAGTTTAATGTGTATTTTTTCTTCTGGTTTGGTTTTTGCTACTTCTTTCACCATCCATTGTTCTATTACAAGTCACTCAACCTTACGTTTACATTGCTTCGTAAGCTAGGTAATATTCTTCTGCCTCCCATTTGCAAAATCAAAGGGTCGTATTTAGTACGCTATTAAGCATTTGCATTTATCTGCTCTATCCTGCATGCTGTGCATAGGTAACAAGCATCCACAGTCTCTTTCTTCAAAAACATGCAAGCTGAATAAATGCCCAGAGGGACAGGAAGCATCTTAAATGAGAATAGGTTTCAAACCTCCTCATCGTAAAAATAAGAATGAAACAGGGAGTTTTGTTTATTGTGCAAATACTCTAAAAGAGGGAGAAGGAATGAAGAAATACTTGTTAAAGGTAATGATTCATAACAACAGGACATCCCAAAAACAAATCTGTGTCACCTCCCTTGTGACATAAGTTCATGGAAGCTCCTCTTTACAGACCTCTTTCTATCATTTCCATATGTGAAATTACCATGTCAGGTGCTATATTTTGTGATACTTTTGAACATACGTATGTGTGTGTTTGTCTTTATATTAACATGTAGTAAAGTAGTTTAAGGGTTTAACAGCACTAATTATGTTGTGCTTGTAGCCAATGAATAGGTCAGAGAAATATCACAAAGTTGAATTTGGTTCAGAAGAGTTAAGCTTTTGCCAAGGGTGAAGAGTCTTGTCCTTGGCCTAGCCTGTGGCTGAATGTGGCCGATGTATTTCTGTGGGATCAGTTCACCTGTGTACGCCAACTTCTGAGGTGTTCTCTGGGGGCCTGGGTAAGGAGACACTTGAGGAGAGTAATAGCTGTGGGCAGGGCAGTGATAGAGCTACTCGGCAACCTGTATCCATGCTGGATAGCACTTTACACACACCTCTGTGGTTGCAGTCAAGCCAGGAGAGAATATATCAATATGAAATATCRATAGCCTTCTGTGGGTTACTTGTCTGAACTGTATCTACTTACTGTATACTATCTAGCTGACTGTGTGACTACCTAGTCCCATTAAAACGCACAGAATTACATAACTAGCCCATCTATTTTCACCGCCACTACAGCAAAGAAGCAGTATCGACAGACACTTTCTGAAATAGGAACTTCAGATATTTCCAGAAATGTAGAMCTTTAATTTAGCATTTTTCATCCTATCAGATGAAAGGGACCTGACATTGAATTACTTTGATATTTCAGATGCTAGATGAATGAGGTATTCATAATTTGAGCTGCAGGATACATTTTCCTTTAAAATTCTGAAAGGCAAATATAATTGTGAGTGTATGATTTGTCTCCTTCCTGCTGATAAGAGAAGTGATGGTAAGTTTATAGCAACATCTCCATATTGCTGAATGGATACAATCAGTGCTGCAAAAACTGAGAGGCCTAGTAAATAGATCTATGTAAGATTTCCAATTACAGCTCCAATGAGGCAGAGTGTGAGCTTTTGTTTGTTTATTTTTTCAGATCTATCAATAACTTGCAGAGCTTTGCAGACCCCAAGGCAGGCTTCAGAGAGTCCCCTGAAGGTATAGTATCTTGGCTGATAAAAAGGAATTTTCAAGATTCYCTTTAAATATCTGGTGAACTCTACTGGAGGTTGTGGTTTCATGTAACTCTCAAGTTGTTTTTAGTTTTTAAGAATGTTTGCCTTCACTAAAAYTTTCTTCCTATGCTTTAAAACCCAATCTTTTTCCTTGAGGAGGATTTTGGAGTGTATTTTTTTTTAATCACATTTCTAGTTGAGGGCATGCCTTTGCTGGATAGTAGGAGCAGAGCAAAACCTCAAAAAAAAAAAAAACACATTGAAAGAATGAATGAATATTAGATATATAGCATAACACTTGCAAAAAGCCCACAAATGAAGATGCATTTATTCACTAGCAAAACTGATTAATTGAAATTTTTTAAATGTTATGTTTAAAATTGCCCATGCAACATTAATTCAGCTCCCTTGTGCAATATATTCATTTGTTTCCTGTTCCCCTCTGTATTTTTGCTTCACTCATGAACAAAAAAATTTTAAATGGATTTACACCAGAGTTTGGTGCTAAATCCCTATTGTATTCTAGCAGCAAAATCCCTACTGCGATTTTAGAACTAAGTGTAAATTCATTAAAACTGAATCTTGGCAAGCACTARCCTACTTTCAGATGTAACTTGACTGTCAAGGTCTTGTCTCTAGAAAATGTGTCTGCTTCACAAAACTAACACTATTTCAAAAACTGTTAGCAGTGATGGATACTGTTTGTTTTGTCTCTTTGTCCTGCTCTACTCCTGCTGTTTAAGTCACTGTCAGGAAGCCTCAAAAACATCAGGATGCCCCAAACATCACCAGACTCCCAAATTGTTGTGCTTAAAATTCCTTGGTTGTAACTGAAGGCTTTGTCTTTATAAAGACTTTAGAATCTGTTCATATGTGAGCTGCAGAATTTACACACAATGGGTTTAGGAAAGGATGGAGTTCCAGCTATAACTGTGAATTTCCTGACTTCTAATTAAAACCAGATGCTTAGTACTGTTATAGCACAGATTTATGGGTGAATACAGCAATATTTTATTTTGTAGGTGTGTGCTTTACAACAAATCTAATGGGAATTGTAAAGTAGTACCTGACAATATCATTGTTTAATTGTCCCAGTGTAGCATATTAAAACAATAGCAATTCTTTCCTCATGACACAGCAGAGGTGCAAGTCCATGTGCTGATATCCTCTGTAAAATGTGTCAGATGCAAAAAAGAAACAGTCTCTCAGGACGACATTTCAGAGCTAAATGCAGTCCCTTATGGGACATCTATACAGATCGATTTCTCAGGGCTATGAAAAATAAATGTAAACAGTCTTACCTGACAGCATTTATGCCACTGCATTATATATAATTTCTGCCCATACATGGTAGAAAGAAATGCCACAGTGTGTCATACAGACTTTTCTATGTTACATGCWAAATGTTGCATCACCATGTCAATAGGATTTCGAAGAAAATCTTGTCCAGGTCATCATTTGCTTTCATGGAAAGAAGTAATTGCACATCCAGATACTTCTCCAATGGGAAAATGTCATGCAAAGAACTGTTTTTTTTTTTTTTTGTTTTTGTTTTTTTTTTCTCCCTCTCCCTGTTCTGGGAAGGTATCCAGCCAGGCAGCAGGAGTAATGGAGTTACAGAAAAGTTGAGGGACACACTTCAGGCCAACACTGGTGGAGCCTATCAGGCAGCTGTCATTTCAGCCGTTCTTCTAGCCAGACCTGCTCGTGCCACTGCCAGGCCTAATAGCTCAGGCAGGAAGTAAAGATGCTCTGATTGTTTCAGGTCAGCATGAGCTTGAGCTTGGTACCTCAAGTTTTCATCCTATTTTGCCTTTTACAGCAGAGGGAACTGGCCATCTCTGGGGCAAGCTAGGGCTGAGCCTACCATACAAACCATGGTCAGAGTGCCATGAGGAGTAATTTGTGGCTGAAATAGCAGTACTGGCAAAAATTCATTATGTGAGTGCATAAACRCAAACAAAACTTACCTTTAATTGAGACTAGGTTTCAGAATTGCAGTGGTCATAATTTTGTAGCGTTTTTCACCTGTAAAGCTCAAGTCCTAAATTAGATACTATGTTTCTATTCTATTTTACAGATGAAATAACTGAGAAGGAAGGAGGTGGTATGGGTTGTTGCCTACAACCTGTCTGCTGTTGCCTACAACCTGTCTGCTGATTTCTGTGCCAGGGAGTCCATCTTTCTACAGGGAGTGAGAATGAAGGCGTAAAATATGGATCAAGGTCTGGATCATCCTGGGCAAGGTCCATCACTGTAACCTTTTGATCTATGGGGAAAAAGCGTCCTCTTAAATTAGATCTATTTGGTGTTTGTGAAGACATATGGAGTGAGAATACTGGAAACCACATGCCTGCATTTATCTGAAGGTTGGGGATTACTTTCCTGACGGGTGAGAAAGAAATTGTCTCAAATCCTATTCAAATGTTTCCTTTGTTTCAGTARATCTTGGAAGAGAGACAAATTATAGCAACTATGTAATTTTGACATGAAAAACAGTCCAAAAGAGCCTGAAATGAAACCACAAATTCACTTCGGTTAGGCACAGAGATTAAGTGTGGTTCTCTTGCAAACGATCTACACTTGCATGTTGAAATTCCAAAGCTTGGTCTCTCTCTGTCTCTGTCTCTACTTGGAAAAAGGGTCGTCCCTCCCCCACCTCATTAACTATCAGTCTCCAGTGGTATTAAATCTCTCCTCCTAGTAGTTTCAAGCAAGCCTTTTAAATCATTTTAAGCATATACCGATTTAAACTTGTTGAGGGTTCTGTGTCTAAGCGTCAAGTCACTGGTGGTGGTAAGAGTTGGAGGGGATTCTTATTTTCTGTCAAACTCTTTTTGACTTTGACCCTAACACAGAAAATATGGCCTATGGGATTGCATGCACCAATGTAATCCAGAAACTTTCTCCTCCAGTCCCAGGTGAGCCAGTTTACTGCTTTTTTGTTTTGGGCAATATAGTGCTTTATCTATGTGTCTTTCCACATTTTTCCATATCTTTTGAGACAATGAGTTCTTTGGATGCTTGGGACTTCTGGTATCCTGCTCTTGCACATTGCCTACTAACACTATGCACTGCAGGAGTGAGCATAGAAATAGCCAGTTTCACCTGTCCACCACCAGCTCTAAATGAGCTTGGATCCAGAGAATACAACTCTGTCAGTGTAGCACACTTGTGCGTAGGGCCAGATCACACCACTTCTGGGTTGTGAGTGGGCAGGAGAATCTGTGTGGTGCTTCAACGTTGTATGGCTTAAAGATGCTTTAGCTGCTCTAGAGAAATTACTCATAAATGACAGTAATAAAAAATAACATTTTTAACAACACCACACATRAAACATATGGCATTGCTGTACAATGCAGCCCTAATGATTATCTAGAAAGTACCACATGAGTTTTTCATTCACCCTCCACTGAAGCTGACAGAAATGTTCTCAGTAGGATAAAGGTGTACCCTTGAAATAGTTGTGAAAATTACCTATCTAAAGGATTGTTTGCACCAGCTCATTAGTCCTGTAGCATATTCTAATTCCATAAGAAACATTAATATATTTCAGTGGCTGTCAGCTGTTACTGTATTTTTTAGTAGCATATAGACTGTCACATCATWGCTCTCGACATGAGAAGGTGACAGCAGTCTGAGTCCCAGAAAGCTGGAGTTATTTCATCATCCTCTCCTTCCCTAGTGAAGGTCTCTTTCCTTTATGTAGTAATATTTCAGTTGGAGAGCAGAGATTTGCTGTGCTGTGGATTTATTTAAAGTTGGTTTTGATGCAGTTGGAATCAGTGACAGACTTTCCAACAGTAATGCTAGAGCAATTTTGTAATCACTTCATTTGTACATTCTGCTTCTCTGGTATCATCCTTTAAAATGTGCTGGGGAAAAATAAACCAAAACCARCCATAAAGTTCCTATATAAGCAAAATAGGATGTTAGATTAAACAGTCTACTGGAGCTGACTGAAAGCTTTGCATTAACAAGCAAGCCTTTTGTTGAAAGGGTTGGAAATGGTGCAATGAGGAATTTTCRAAACAAGGCAGTAGTTCTGTGAGTTCTGTGCAGGCCTCGGGAGGGAGGGAGGCAGAGAGGGAAGTCGCTCCTCTTTTATTATCTGATGAACATTAGTCCCGTTGGTCAGACTGCTAGGCGCCTCCTGGAGCTTAACCTCAGATTAACATCTGCTTCATTTCAGTGTCTGTCTGATAGTGATATCAATAAACATCATCTTCTTACAGTAAAAACTGATAATTAAATCTATGCCYGCTGACTCATTATCTGTTGTGCCCTGGGAAATAATTGTGGATGATGAAGATTTAATAGATAAAAATATTTCKTATTTGTCTGAATAGTGACTGTGAAGCTGTTTTCAGCATGATCAGGASCTCATCACGTAGCTAAGTTTATCTATAGAACATATAAAGTGCAGAAAAAGGCAGGCTGAACTTCCTCATGCTGGTTTAGACCTGCTCTAAATGGATGAAGTTCCATTGACTTCAGTAGATATAGACCTTGCATCAAGGCTGTACCTGCATGTTTGACCCTCCCCTGCCCCTTTCCACTTTGCAAAAATCAGTAGCATCTGTAAAAGACTAATTTGAAGGGAAAACACAAGTTAGCATGATGTTACATTGCACATACATTTATAACTAAGAGCTCTTGCACTGTCTAGTGAGCAAATCTACAGTCAGGCTTTAGCTGGACAGACCTGCTTTTGTGTTTACAAATAAATAAATAAATAAATAAATAAAAAGCAATTTGAATTTCCTCTAGATTTTCCAAAGGTGTCTGGTAAATAGTCTCCTGAACTGAGGGGCCTGTACCTCCAGTCAGTGACGAGGAGCGAGGAATGTCCTGCCCGAAAGCGTTAGGTACAAAATGCTTTGCGTGAGGAGAGGGCTGACAAGCACTTTCTAATGTTACATGTGAGGCCCTGTGAAGAACAGTGTGCTTCAGTGAGAAGCCTTTGGTAGTTTACCGTCAAGCCAGCAGAAATATCTTGCCCTCACCACAGTAGCATCTGAGCACTGTGCTAAAACCTGCAAAAAGCCCCCAGTAGTGTTGCTGAGTAATGCTCTTGTCAAGCTCCAGTAGTGGCTCGCACTGGTTTCTGCGATCGGCACAATGATAAACCAGAGAAGACTAGGGACTAGAGAGGACTCAGTCCCCAGCGTTGGAAAGATTTATGTAGGTGTTTCACTTTATGCACTGCCAGTAGTTTGAGGATGGTGCTGCAGGCAAGATCAGTACCTTTGAGTTGAGAGTTTTTGGTTTGTTTGTTGAGAAGATGGAAAGGAGAGATAAAGGAAAAAAAAGAAAAAAACATTTAATTTTGCTTTTTTAAAACAACCAGCACACATGTTTTTGTATTTGGAAAAAGTCACTGTCAAGGAATGAAAATACAAACAGTGAATCAAAGCAGTGGTATAGTTAGGCAACACTGCCATAAACAAAAGAGAATGAGACTTTATTTTTGAATTTTGTATCAAATTCAATTCTGCTGGGTTGGGAAAAACAATGCCGTAGGGGTTGTTAAACTGGTTTGCATAAGCACTAATTTTCAAAGAAGTAAAAGTGTAAAAGAAAAGCCAAAATATTTCAATGCCATGCACATTTATCTTCTTCAATCAATCTGTTAAAGAATAATTTGTGCAATTTGTGTAATGTCATTACTTCTGGAGATGGACCAGGAGACATAATTTGATCCTCCTGTGATTTATATACCATGTCACTCACCAGCACTAAGATTTGGGCTTACTTCTGGAATGTTATGGGCTGGGTATTGGGAGTGTTGGCTCCGCGTGCTGTAAGCTGGTACACAGGAAATGTACCTTTTAGTCTGGGATCTGGTCTGCAGCCCAGGCCGCTGAGCCAGAGTTGTAACTGAACTCCTCTTGAAATCTTTGAGCATCTAATTTGAAGGTCTGAATTTGGGGCAGCTTAATTGTTTATGAGTGAGGATGTTTAAATGCCTTTGCTAGACATTCCTAGCTGATCGTGCTGCAGTCAAAGTTTATTTAGGTTTAATTAAAAAACCAAAAACAACTAACTGCTCCCTCCTGCAACCCCAGAGTTCTGAACTACCACTTACTGTTGTAAGATTAAAGCAGATATAGGTGAAATATCACAGTGATCTCATGTGAGAATCCACAAAAGGGGGATTTAGAGACTCATATCTAAGGAATCTTTAGAGATCTAAGATAAATTATTTCTACTTTAGCTCATCTCTAAAACAGGAGGATTTATCTTAGATAAAGATGTATCATTTTGTGAAATACTGATCACATTTTAAAAAAAAGCAATTTAACCCTTGATTTTAATGAACTATTATTTCAGTTATTTAAATAATTTCTATTTTAAAAAATGAAATATTTTTAGCTATATGTTCAACATGACTGTATATTCAACAGAGAGTCAACCAGAGATAACAACGTATCACAAGATTTTACCTAACACTTCAAACTGAGGCCTACCTGGCAGTGAAATGGGGTATGAGGAAAAATAATAGACTACATTAATCAAAGTTTTCATTGACAGGACAAATCTCTTCTTGCTGAGGTTTGGGCTAAAAGCTTTTGCTTCACTTTTCCCATGTGGACAGTCCCTGTGGTTCAGCCATATGCATTAACCCATTTAGCTGCCCAAACATGTCTGTTGAGAGAGTAGAGAAAACCTTCCTCTTACCTTTTTTCCCAGAGGAGAGAGAGCATACTTGAGCTTTGTTTGGCTTAACCTGTTTATAATTGTAATTTTGCGTTAGGAAAAAAAAAACCTTTGTTTAGGGATAGGTGGCAAAGCTTTGGGGAGACTGTGTGTGGTCTCACAGGATCTGAATTTCAATCATGCTTTGTTGCTGATTTGAGTGATCTCCCTTCCCTCAGTGATGCCTTGAGTGACTTGAAGGAAACCAGCAGTTCATCCACTGCGTTGCTTTGAGCATGCAGGAACACCTTTCTGTTTTCCCTCTTGGTGGCCAAGTCTCATGGACCTCACTGCATGTTTTGGCCTACATTTCCTGACCTGGAAAGTGGGGARTGGGGTACCTTGGAGGAATGCTGCAGGAACTAAGTTTCCATTCTGTCCTACTTGCTGAGTTTGAGACTCAGACAAGAGTTTCTCGTCTTACATTCGTCTTCAGCTAGGGCCATGTCCTACTGGCTTGCGTTGCAGATGCTGTGCTGTGGCCCATTCGCTGCTCCAGGTGCCGTGTACCCTGTGAGGGAAAGGAGCAGATCCTCTAAACTGCCTGGCATGCAAGGCCACAGCACTGCTTTACAGCCTAGAGGGGGGTGGCTTCTAGTCAGAGTTTGTGTTTTGAAGAGCTCACGAGAGATGCAGCCTTTGGCCTGACTAAACACTGTGGGCTCTTCCCCTCGCCTGTAACCTGGTGAGCTAGAGGCACCTGGTCAGGATGCAAAAGGACTTTCTGCCTATCTGCCTCTGGCACAAGGGTCCTGGACCCTTGAAGCAGAAGAAACTCAAACAGATTGGATTAATTTGGTAATTTGTGCATGTTGCTTTGAACATATAAAGAGCTATAAAATGCCAATTAATATTATGAGGTGCCTAACAGCCCTCTTTAATTTAGTGTGCTGTTTTCTTTAGCATGCATTTGTAAAGAGCTTCTGGCAAAAGGGACTGTTACTGTTAACATTCAGAAAGGAAAATTTGGAGTTTCATGTCATATGTTGTCTTGGAATAATTATATCTGATAACCTGCCTGATTAATGTGAGACAAAAATTAGCAAAGCAGATCTTACATTAATGGAGCACAGCCATCTCATAGCCTTTGCTCAAAAAGCCCTTAGAAATTTCTGGAAGCATATAGATTCTCCAAAACCCTAAATGTATTTTAGCCACATTTCTTAAAGGAATGGTAGGTGTGTGCGCAATGTTATTGGCCTATATTTATAGAGAAAACACTTCCATCCAAAATCTTAAGTGCTTTACTGATGTTAATGAATCCTGGCTGGAGAGAAACATTATTTGTATTTATGAATAGGGCACCTGAGGCATAGAGAGAGTGAATTATTTTCGTGAGTTAATGCATTAAGTCTGTTGCATATTCTCAAACAGGAACCAGAAGACTGTTGTCAGGAGGCCTTGTCTGGTGCTGATACTTCTCTCCCTAGAGCCTCACGCAATATGTCAATCTCTACTTGTAGAGGCCCTTAGGGATCAGGGCCAGCTTGCATGGATTAAGTAAGGGAGCTCTAGCTTGCACCTGGATCTAGGGACTTGTATAGTTTTTCACCTCCACTGTTGCAAGATTTAATTCTCCTACAACACTAGCAGAGAGACACTAACATTCATTCAGTCCATGTAAAATGCTCTTCTATGTGTCTATGTTACCTAAAATTGGGTGAGTGGGTTCTAAACTGTGCATGTGGCTGAACAGCACTCCCATTAGTCATACTGACATTAACCCTCTTATGTCTTTCTCAGATGTCCTCATCTCCAGCATTCTCACAACTAAAATATAAATGACAATCTCTTTGAAAGATCTTGCTTCTCCTGCAGATTTTAAGGTACGTTTTTGCAGCTTTAAATTATTTCTGGTTGGGTTAGAGCTTCCACAAACAGGCACAGAGGAAATGCTCATGATACCAGAATTTGTCTAAGCTGGGAGCACGTCCCTTGCTCTCGTCTCGGCCAAAACTTGATCCCATCTCTTTATGAGAGAAGAGTGCACCCATACTGCTAGCACCCTGGCATCCAAGAGATGAAAACCGACGCGCAAAACACGGACAAAAGCTGTAGCAGGCCTCAGATGGGTCTCTGTGTGGATAATCAGGACAATGCGGCCCCAGGCCATGCAAGGAGCATATCTACCAGGTAGTACAAATACTGCCAGAGAGTCCCTCAGTAGCAACTTGCTGAAACTGAGTTTGGTCTCCAGGCCTTCCCCCCCCCCCTTCTTTTTGAAGCATATTTGAGGAAGCTTGTGGGTTTGTTATATAACAGAAAGGTGGCAGGATCACAGACCAAGAGTGATTGCCTTGAAAGAGAATGGCATAGGTTCTCTTCCAGCAGGTGGTTTTCAGTGAGCAGTAAGAATCCCCTTTCTGAATCAAAGGGGAAATAATTTGTAAATTGCAGTTATCAAGAATGTCTGTCTTTTTTTTTTTTTTTTAATATCCTGTTCCAGGTTCTTGGTGTACTGTTTTAATTTTCGCATCTGGAACACAGCTAGAGAGTGGGAAGGATTCCTCTGAAGCAGCAGCCATCTCAGTAAAGATAATGACACCTTAGGTAAGCTTCCCATTGGCTTTATACTAGAAACTGTTTTCTCCTTTGTTTTCTACTTTGCTTTGCCTAAGCAATAAACAATCTCAAAATCTATAACTAGCATGTCAAAGTGCACAAATTCAGGCTGCAAACGTAGCGAATTAATTTTTCTTGTGTAGCTGTAAAATAATGTACTGTTAAAAACCCTAGCCTTCATCTAGAGCTACCATGTGGTCATATCTGATATATGACAATTCACCAGCTACACTCGAGACTGGGAAACAACCCAGCTGCCTCAGCACACCTTAGAAATGTTAATTGTTTAAAGGACAGCCACAATTCTGCTGCCAGATGGTGCCATTAAACAAAGAACTGTGAAMAGATTCATGTAAGGAAGGTAAAAACTGTACAATATTTCTCCCAAAGCTCACATCAAATCTTTTGCGAAGTGTTAGGAGAACTTGGCAATTTGACTTATCTCTGAGAGTGTGCATAGCAACAGTTTTGACTCTGCTAGGGAATTTGCGCAGAATTTTTTCTCTTTTTGGGAGGGAGATATCTGCAGCAATTTTTCTGGATTGCCTTTACCCCAAATTTCTACTGTGTGACTAGCTACAGTCACTCTGAAAGGTGTGAAAATTTGGATGAGGATCTCCACAGGTCTTTCTTCATCTCTAGTAGTATATATTCTCCCCAAACTGTCGACTCTGAAGGAATTTGATTAAATGTGTGTAAGAAGAATAGAAAGTAGATCCATTGCTTTAATGTGACAAGTGTGAAGGTAAAGAGAGAAAGAAGTGATTCAATTTCTATACCAAAGTGTGTAACCAGAAAAAAGAATTGGGATTTTGGAGGGCTGATTTAGGAAAAATAAAAAAAAAAATCATGTAGAAAAAGTTGAGGATTCATGTTGAAAACCAAGAAGTGACCACAGATAGTTCTTCTGGGCTAGTAGGAAAAAACTGTGTAAAGTGAAAACTCAGATAATACTGATGGTGTAAATTGGGCTAGCCACAAGTTATATATGCTTGTGTTTGAAAACTTTGTAGAGAGTTTTTGGTGGAGATATGGATCTGATAGGCCGTAAACCTCCTTCTATGAGGTGCAAGTAGCAGAGTAGAGACTGATGAAAAAAGGCTGGGACTCTATGTCATGTTGACCTGAGTGGTGGCCAAAGGCTTTTGTGGAAAGACCTAACTGAGCAAAACCTTAGATAATCCATTCATGGAAAAATCAAGAGTTAAATGTAATTGTAACAAACAAAGCTATCTAAAACTGTTTAGTTTACCAAGGAGTTCAATGGTTCTTAAGATCTCAGTATGCATATGTTGCAGAAAGGTTGGGAAATTGAACTCTAAATTCTGTTAAAGGAATGCTATCTTGTTTTTCTTTTCAAGAGAATTGTGTGCTATGGTTTGTTTTGAGGCATTTGTCTTCAGTGCTAAAATTTCCTTTCATTTTATAGACTGAATCCTTTAAAAATGAAGTTTTACATAAATTGCATTGTGATTTAACAGCTGCTGTTTAATTTTACAGTCAAAAATACATACATTAAAACAAAATAAAACACCTCCTCCCCCCAAGCAGTAGCATTTGAATGAAGGAGAGAACCAGCATGTATCCAAAGGAGATGATGTCATTCCAGATAAGTATGAAGGCAAGTTCTGTGGAATATTAATAAGGATAGCTGTTTTCTTCATGTGTTAGTTTTGTCCAATAATTGATCTAATCAGGAATCCAAAAGCTGTTTAACTTGAGCCACTAAAATAAATACTTATTGGAGTATAATGCTGACAGGTATTCAGGATCTAATGTATGTGCCCTAATATGTAGGGGAAACATATGTCTGGACTACATGGTTAATCTTTCACCTGGACCAGTAAACAAGCCTTCCTATTCCATCTGAAGGAGGCTGGTAAATTTAACCATAAAGATTTTGACTTTGGTAATATCAATGAAAGACTTCATTGCTTGGCTTAGGGTGTATGGGTGCATGCTAGAAAGTGAGCATAGCAAAGTAATATTTGCCATGAATTAACACTTGACTAAATTTTGGCAACTAGTTTTGTATTTGGTTTTGTCTATTTCCATAAGCAAACTTTATTGGAACAAATATTTGAAAAGAGTTAAATTCAGACTCTGATCCAAATGTATTTGATGAAACAGAAACATATATTTGCTACACAATTGTTTTTGCTCTCCCAGCCAAGGAGTAGAATACCCTCCAAGCATATTACATATTTATTTACAAGGTGAATCAGTAGATAATTATACATGTGCATATTGAAATAACTGGTAAATGAAAGAGTTGTGTAGATGTTCACGGGATGGCGTTTACAACTAAAGTTTTAGAGACTGAAATAATTCTTTCTACGATGGTAGAACAAGAAATGCATTTGAAGAAATTGTAGTTTGTCTCAAATATTACGTAAACTGAGACACTCACATTACTGGATGAATTATTTGTTGACAATGAGTTGTTCAGCTCCAGCTGTGGATGAAAGACAGAACTTACTTAAACTAATCAAAAATTACACAGAGCCATAACTGTAAAGCTTAAAATTCAACTTAGGTGAAAGCTCACAACTAAAAAGAGCTAGTTCCACATGGCTAAATTGAGATAACAATTTAGAATGAGATTCGTTTGACACAGCCTTTGTCTGAACAAATAATAATTGCTTGGAGGGAATGAAAGGGACAAATTTGCAGAGGAAGAAGGAAAATACAAAACGATGAAGTTTGTTTGCACAGTTTTGAACACCAGCAAATGTTTTGGAGTCAAGTAGTTGAGTTGTGGGAGAAGCTTTGGTCATATCCTCTTTTACTGGATGTTGATTGTTTCCCGTTTCAAGAACATCTTTTTAAAAAGAACTCAGGATGTGACATCTTATTTAGTATTTCTGACCAAGGCTCATGAGGGTTTTTTTTTTTTTTTTGGTCAAAGTAGGTGAGATTTAAAAGCACACTCTGAAGTAGATTTTCGTTATCAGTTTGTTTTCTATCTGAGTTCTGAGGTTCAGCCAGTTCTCAGGCTGGCAGCAGAGACATTGACTAGAGCAGTAAAATAGAACACTACATATTCTTTTGTGTAAAAGCTGTAGGAGGTTCACTTTTGGTGCAGAAGACTTGATAAGAATGCCCTATTTTCATCTTTTTCCAGATATCACTGTGTCTGAGCACTCACAATCTCAAAGTATTTATCACCGCAATGGTCTCGTAAAGCAACAAAGTACCACTGTTCTCATTTTACACATGGGGAAATTAGGAAGGGGAAGATCAGGTAACTCCTGCCCACTGTCACAGAAGTGTATTTTGACACAGAAAATTGATTTCATCTTCTCTCAGTAAGCCCATGCAGCACGCACATACCAGAAATGAAGTCATTTGAGGATTCAGATTTATATATTTATTTGCAATGTGTTTGTTAAAGGAAAAGGACACTATATATCTTCATTGCTTTCCAGAAAAAGGAAGTTTGTTCAGTAATAATTCATCATGAATAGTTTTAACAGCTGTACTGACTGTTCCTTTTCTTAGAGAATCTTTCCTTTTGGATATGATTTTCTTCATCTCTTTTTGAGTTTCTAATCCCTTGACATTCTTCCACAAAACTGTGCTATCTCTTCTACACTGGTCAGTCTCTCTTCATCTCGTCTCTCTCACCTTAATGCCTCCCAGCCGTTTCTATCTGGGCTGAAAATGTTGGTCAAATTCCTTCATCTACTTACGAGTCCATATGCAAAATTAATTATAGTAGTAAGCTTCTTCCCGAGTATCTTCATCTCACATTCTTTTCATTTAACTCCCCACAAAATTATGGGGCTCTTTCCTCCCCACTCACACACTTCAGCTGGTTTCTGTTCTTACCCTTCAAACAATATGGGGTCCTTTCCTCTCAGATTCTTCCCTTTGCTCATTGTGGATACTTCCCCTTTCCTCCTGTGAGATGCTATTGTGCAATCCCAGCAAGCCATATTTAGGGAAGATTTGTTGGAAACTAACCATAGTCCCCATGTTTGTTTGAGTTGCTGTCATGTTTAGTCTCTGTCAGGTCAGAGTGATTGGCTGCATTATTGGCTCTCACTTACATGCCTGTGTAAAATACCATTTTAATGTGTTATGAAATATTACTTGCTGAAGTTAATCCATGTTGTAGTCCTGAAACATGAAACCTCTCTTACAGTCATCAAGAAGAATTTCATATAGGTTGTATGCATGGTTTATGGTCTGGCTAGATGCTGAACTCATAATTTTGTACCATAACTAACTGCTTTTAAGCAGAAGTGCCTGACAGAAAAATTCACATTGACAGTGTATCATAACTTTGTTTACTGTGAAGTCAAGTGATAATACCATCTAGTTTTATCTGGCAAGCATTCACAGATCTTTTGCTTCTTGCATGCTAAAAACTACCAGTGCTGCAGCAAGCGCTTCATTGCAAAGAAAGAGTTTAGTCTAAATGATATCCTAATGAGTTATAGAGAGCATGGATTACAGGAGTCCCTTGGGGGCAGCTTTGAATCTGAGGGGGAGTCCCCAGTGTGAAGAAGGGGATACTGTGACACTTTCCTTTAGGTCAGGATTCTGCTGAAGGAAGTCAACCCTTGAAGATGAAGTTTGTCTGAAGAATCAGATAGCCACTGAGGACCTTGTCAGACTTAACCAGGAAAGCAGTTTGGTTTCAGAGGCTGGTAGGTGAAAGGGATGCTGAACTAAACCAGAATGGGAAGGATCAAGCATTACTGATTTATTTTTAGATCTCCCTGAACAGAGAAACTGATTCTTTAACCTCACATTTAGGAAGATGATTCATTTTTGCTTTTACTTTAGAACTTTTCTGATGCTGAGTGATTTCAAGGTGTCTGGCAAAACAGCACGGTGATTGCAGCAAGACACATTTTTAACTCCAGCTTCCCAACATCTCACCCTATTCAGACATCCTTAAGTAGTTGGAGGATAACGTCCATGAAGATGGAAGGAGCCGTCTGAGACTGGTAATACAAGCTATTTCCTGGGGAATGCCATCTTCCTAGGCCTGATCAGAACCTCACTGGCATTTGGTGGGGCATTAGAAAATAGCCTGAAACTTGGGGATCCTCAAAGTTTGAGAAAGGGCCTCCTGCTCCCCTGAGCCTTCTGGCTGTCTGGCTGAATTCTCCTCATAGAGGTGCTGTGCCTTCTGTGCTGTGCACAGGGGTAAAATACCTGCCTACAGCTGCATGTGGCATCTTCATCACAGCATATTGCGTTTTAGAAAACCTGACCAGGTTTTCTGGATACAAATATGCTATTTGTACTGCATCTGTCAGAAGATGCACCCCCCTGTAAAGGTAGGACATGAGAGAGAATTTCTTCATTTACTCATCCCTTTTTGGGGGGGAAGGGAAAAAAGAAAGAAGAATTATCTTTCAATTTTATGTATTGCTCACATCTCAAGCTGGTCCAGCAGAGGGTGCTTTTACACAGAAGATGTGTTATGAATGCAGCTCATGACACCCAGATACAAGTACTCCTGCATTGAAAAACAACAGTCTGACTAGAATTCATTTGGAGCATTTAGTCTGTAAACACAGCAATAGGTTTATTAGATCAACTTTATGATGCAGGAGACATTTGGTATTTCTGATCTGTGCCTGGAGCAGTCATCTCAACATGACTGATAAGGTATTGCCTGATAACAAGATGTTCCCTCTTTGTCACTCTGCTTTCCCAATGGTAAGATATTTCAGTAAGTGCTATAAAGTATGTTCACACTGAAGTATAGCACAAGGTATATGATCTTAGAGGAAGCAATAATCTCAAACCTGAAAAGACCCTATCTATTAAATTTAGTGTAGCTATGCAGCACCTAGATTCGACTCTTTATAACATAGAATAAGTTTTTATTTATTGCTCTGAAATGTCGTTTGATTTTTAAGGTAGTTGGCTACATCTGGAAAATTAAAACTCCATAAAAATTGGTCATTTTTGTAAATAGGACCTTGGTAGTTAAGAAAAGCCTATGACCTTGTTTTTGACTGCTCAAACCTCACTCCTTGCAGCCAGCCCCATTGTAGATATGTTCCCTCTTTCAGATTTCCGTTATTTCCTAAAACTATGCGTCAGACCTGCAAATAGTCATGCACATGCTTTAAAATTGCTCTAACACTCAATTCCCTGTTCCTCCTCTAGTCAGTCTGTGTACAGAGCTATGGGCAAGTTCTTCCTCAAGTATAACTGGGCATTAGAAATTCTCCCACTGAAAAATACAAAAACATAGCTGTTTTCCGTCATAACTCAGACCCACCTTTGCATGAAATAAAAGATCTTTTTTCTGGTATTCCCAGCATGAGAGAAGGTATAGTTCAGACGATTTCAGGTGCACAGTGAGAAATGACAGTTCAACTAGGATGGGTTCCACTGTGGGTCCTGACCCTGGTTTTTGAAATAGAGACATAACTTTCATTTGCTTTGTATGTCCCTGTTTGATGTATATTTTAATCTGCTGGTGCTTGCAACCATTCATCTTCTAAGATTTTTTTATATGCTGCTACTTATGACACCACAACTGTAAACATTCTGGGCAAAGTCATCGTAACTATATTATATAATATATATATAAATATATTTAATTCACTGGTATTTGGATACTACCTTTTTTTGGGTGCTAAAAAATGCATCTCTTTCATTTGACTTAGTTTGCAGCCTGTGTATTCCTTTGTACAGCTTCCCCAGATATGGTATTGTCAAATTTTATTCAGCAAGATGAAACTGATTTAACAAATAAGTTTGAAGAAAAATGTATTTCAGCAACAGAGTGGAGGGAAGGAAGGAAGATGATGTGGGAGATCCTTAAAAATCTTACAGAGAGCACTGTGGAATAGAAAAATGTAAATCTATGTTTCAAAAAAACCTCCTCCTTGCTTTCAGGGTGGTCAGTATTTCTGAACACTTTATTTAGTTAGTTTGCATTTTATTTATTAGTTTGAAAAAAAAAAAAAAAGAACACAGAAATTGCATATACTGATTGGGAAAAAAACAAATCAAAAAAGCAAGCTGAAGCCTTGGTGGACTCAGCAGTCTGCAAGACAAAACTCAATGTAGGTCAATACTTGAAAGTTTGTGCCTGCTTTCATAATGAGAAAAGATGCAGTATCAGAACCAAGATGGAACATGTTCTCTCAGGAAGAAAGATCTCCTGAACATTTTGAATTTGTTGGAACCTCTTTCCCTTGTTAGCACCACCCTGTCATGGAGTAGAATCCATATTTGTATGATTATTGCACAGCCACAAAATATAACTATTTAGCAAAGCGGAGCTTATTCACATATTCTAAATGTCTAATCTCTGCTTCTCTCTACTATTTTCCAAATCCTAYTTTTTCCCTCCTCTTCAGGCATATCCAATAATTATCAATTAACAAAACTCCAAAACATCTTCTGTAAATAAATGAATTTAACTTATTAAACATTGTAATACAGCAAGTTTTCAGTGATGCAAAAATGATGCATCATAATTAAATTTGGGAATCTCTTTTTCAGGTGTCATCCTGGGCTATCCAAGCTGTGGTAGTGGTTTATCCTTTGTCTCTCAGCTGAACCTCAGTAGCAAGACACAAGATACCTCATGATGTTGACAAGAGACACCTGGTCTTATACCTAGGACAGAACACATCAACACTTGCTACTGAAATCCATGTAAATTCTGTCTCCATCACTGGCTCAAGGTGACTATTGGAGAAATACCAGTTGCTTATTAGAAAGTTACTTTTTTCTACCATGCTATGTTCCTGATCTCATATATAACATACAGCCTGTTTATGCTTTTACTACCATTCTGTATAGTGGCTGCCTTAGACTTTTTTGGTTGTTTTGCACTAGTTAAGTATACTTTCTTGCCCATATTTGATCCTCTGGAGTAAAACCTGTACGTTCACTTTTAGAAAGAGAAATTATGGCACATTATTACAAAGCATACAGCTTCCAGTATGTTCAAGAGATTTATATTTCTTAGCAAATGGTTTGTATAGGTTTAGTTTGGAGGAAGAAGAAAAAGAAAAAGTCAGGAGAAACCCTCATTTAGCGTTCCAGTAAAAATCATAGAATGAAGCATAGGGCTGAAAGGCAACCCGAAAGCAAGCTTTCTTCCTGCTCATGGTTAAAGCCAATTGTCTTTATAATAATACTGTATTCTGCTTTAATGTTATATTTTCCTAATATGTTCTTGAATACTTTCAGTGATGAAAACACCATGCGACAGCCTTGCCATACAATCTACTGCAGTAATTCTCTGTTCTTACCACTACCCTGTGTCTAACCTTGAAACAAAGCTTGCAACAAAGCTTGCTATAAATCCTTCATTTTTCCCAAGCATGCTTTGAAATACAGGAGATGAGCTTGAAAAGGTCAAACCACCTGTTTCAGAGCAAAATTTTCTGAATGACCTTTCTCAAAAAGTCAGTTTCTCAGGAGAATCATAGTCACTGAAACTGTTGGGACTTCTGTTCTGAGAATAATCAAGACTATGATCAAAAAATATGATTTCATTTTAGCAAATGAGAAAGTGACAATAAGTAGTATAAAACAGGAGCAAAAGTAAAGCCTTTGTACATCCTGTAAGATGAAAACTAACTTTGAAACTTGCGTGTGCATGAATGTGTATGTATATGTTTAAAAACAGAATTGGTTTCCTTTTCATCTGCAGAGAGGGAACTGCTCAGTGGTTTGTATGATTCAGAAGTTGTTCCACAAATAATGTTTCACAAAGTTCTGAAATCACTCAGCAATACAGAACAAGATGTCCCATCATGTTAAATCATTTTGACTGAAAGGCACTAATATATAAAAACTCTCTCTGCATCTGTAAAGTTTCTTCGTAGCCCCCAGACATTTTTATAAAGAATTGAATTACATTATCTTTTAACTAGATATCTCATTGAGGTAGAGGAAGGAGATCATTAGGAAAAAAGAAGGTATTCAAATCTCAATTGACGTACAAGTAGCTAATGATTGAGTTGCTCTATGTAGCTTAGGAAATGCAGCAAATCACTGATTTTGTTTGTTCTTCATGACACAGAATAGTTGCTGTATTTCGAGTAAATGGGAGTAATTTTTGCCAAGATAATCTATGAGCAGCTTTTGTGGTTGATGCTCTAAGGGAAAAATTATGCTGCAGTGAATTAACTGAAGAATTAGGCCTGCATTACCGCTTGGTACATGGAGAAAAGGAAAAAAAAACCCAGCAAAGTGTACCTGCTATAATACTATCAGAATTACTTTGCCATCAAAATTTGACATATAAGTAGCCCACTTTTGGGCAACGGACAACTGACTTAGGATTGGCTAGCTGCCTAGATGAGGCTTTTAAATGCTAATTCAATGCAGAGGTTTACTACATAGGCATGCAGGAAGCATCTTTAGCACCTTGAGGTTTTCTGGGCAGAGCATGTCTGAGGCCAGAAAGACTCTACTTGCTAAAACTCTACTGTCGTGGGCACTGAAAGAAAAAAAAAATAGGAGGATGAACTTCAACTGCCAGACATTTGCTCAGAGGCCTAGCTGAGCTAGGGCAGTCCTGTAGTGCAGTATTGCTGTGGATACATTGCCTGGCTGGATTTAAGCCCATTGGAAACCCTGCTAGTACTCCCAGGTGCCCAGTGGGCACTGATCTCTTACACCAGTATGCTGCAGCACACCAAGCTCTGAGGTGTATTTACAGGTCAGTAGATAGACAGATAGATTGCCTCTTCTTCTGCATTACTCTTTTTGCTCTAGATTAAAAATAAAAGGGTGAGCAGTAACAACTTATTTCCACAGAAGAGCTTTGTGGCACGAGCAAACAAACTACAACTCATTTCTTGCGAAATGAGGTATTATATATCCCTTAGTTAATGCTATGCTCTTCATTCTAATGATGCTGTTTGATCTTGTTCCATTTGCAAGATCTTTAGTCTTAACAGTAATTGAGTAATGCCCTAGAATAAGGATTGACTCCTCATTTTTTAGTGTTGTCAGTTTAAACTATTTTTTTTTTTTGGGGGGGGGGGGGAGGGAGGAGAGAAATCAAAACCATGGCTATTTTAAAGTATTTTGTGATGAAATTCCATATAGTATTCAAGCTATTAGCAAAGCTCTAAGTATGTTTTTGTACACTATGTCAGATTCCAGCAAAATAAATAACTACATCACATAAAAGAAAAATAGTAGTTTCTATTCCCAAACAAGATACTGTCTTGCTGAAACCTTTGAGTTACATACTTAAGCACAAAGTGAAGTGGAATATTCATTATTTCTTTGATCACTTCATTAAAGATGGAGAAATGATTGATTTGCTCTACTTTGTTCTGGCCTTAACAACTTAGCAAGCTGTGCAATAACAAAGACTCCTCAGAAAGGGGAAAATGGARTTAGAAGGAAAGAGAATGCTAAGAAGGTCTCCTGACACTACAAGTTAAAGCAAAGAAATTTGATTATGACATACACCTAGAGAAACTGAGTGTTTAATATCTCAGGAGGATGGTCTCTTTGCCTGTGCGCTGCCTTCCACATTGTGCTGTCCTGGTAACAGAACAAGCCACTCACACTGTTTTGCGAACACTTTACCCCGCTTTTTACTGGTCCTTTTTGGGGAGAGAAGGATCAAAGATGACTCCCTTGATCCAGAAAAGACACTTAATTCTACTAAAATTCCTTAAGTTGTTTACATCACCATTTTAAATATTATTCTGCAAACTGAGAGGAATTACTAGAATGAAGCCACTGGATCAGTCCCAGGAATCACAGAATTAGCTCTGGTTAAGTTCAGATTCAACATAATGGCTGAACTTGCTTTGATTCTACCTCTTGTCTTCATCTGATAATAATTTGGTTTGTACTGACTTGTACTGGCTACGACAAGCCCCTTGGCAAATTCAGTCGTCTTCAATGCCCTATAGAAATGAAGGGAGGAAGGGTGATTCTGCACAAGTTAACTTGGGCTAAATGCAGCCTGTATTTTCACCCTTCTTTCTGCTCCTTACTCTCTCCACATCYTCCTTTGAGCCAAATATTACTATTTGTGAGAGCCCCACAGTGAACAGACCCATGCAGCTGATATAGCATAAAACTAACCCCACAAAAGAAAAACCTAGTCCTATGGGTGCTGGGCACAACTTTGACAAGAGTCTGTGCTGGGTCAAGGACTCAGCCACAAGGAACTCTTTTAGATTTTCCCTCTCATGTACCATGACAGAAGCTCATACACAAGATCTCTGCCAGTCACGGCTACTGTTGAACTAACCCAGAGCTCTCTTGCGGAGACCGCCTCRTTGCGTAACTGCCTTCCTCTGCCATGACGCACACCAGCTGTCTAGACCAAAAGCACAATGTTTGGGCTCTTCCTAAATTTATCAACAGCAGTACATAATATCAAACTACAAAATRTAAAGAAGCTACTTGAAAGCTAAAAACTTCTAAAGGGAAGAGTTGTACTCTTTGCTGCATTTAATCTCCAGTGAATGGGAGGAAGTTATGGCATAGTTTTTTGCACTTTTTGCACAGATGTATTTTTCCTCAGTCTTCTGAGGGGATACTGTCATCTTTGCCAATTTACACTGGATGAGTGGTTCTTACTGACTAACTGRCTGGCCTATATTATTTACACAGCATGAGAAGAAAAACTTTGTCAGTCTTTAGGCTTAGCAGCTGGGCCTAGTATGGGGCTCAAATCTATTGCCTTGATGTTATTAGCAAACTAGACTGATATTTGTTCAGCTACCAGCTTACATGGGTGCCTCATACCCTGTTAGAAGAATGGATTCCCCAAAGCTACGTTTACTCAAYATGGAACAATTGGCAGAAAATCATGCATTTCACCAAGAAAAAAACCCTGGGGCTAGCTCATACTGCTTGTTCTTTGCAGGTGTTGAGGACTGACCAAAGGCAGGAGTGATATTTGAACCTGMAATGTTGTTTTGTGTATCACTAGGTTAACCTGTCAGTCATGCATGGAATCACCTTCTGGTCTGCTTGCCCAATACACTGGACAAAAAGAATGAAAAGGGAGTCAGGATGAAAAGGGTCAATAGGGTGAGAGTAAGGATATACATCTGAAACACACAGTCTTAGTATGAGTCATAGGGGGACCTGAACCTGAAATACCAGCGTATTAGATACAGAAGTTTCCAACATGCCATCAGTTCTAAGTTGATACAAGTTTTCTTGGCTTGTAGTTTTCCTTCTTATGTTCTTTACTCAGCCAGAGAAATCTGAGAAACATTATCATCATCTCTAGAAAAAGGTCTGTCACCTTATGTGCAATCAGCCAGCACTTSAGTCCTTATCCCACTGCCCTTTTACTTAATAGGGGAAAGATGCTGGCAGGATGCTAAAAAAGCTTACAAGAACCTGCCGTGAGGTCCAGCCTCTCAGAGAAAYCCAGTTAGGAGTAATCAATCAGGTGTCAGGAGAGCATAACCTTGAGCTTCCACCTCTCAAGCCTGCAGTACTTCTGCTCAGCCAGCCAAAGGTGTGCAGGGCAACTAGGCATTAACAAGATGTCCTGGCACAAGAATAGGAGTGAAACGTCACATCTGCTGTGCAGGGCTTTCCCACACTGCAAATCCCTGCTCTGCTTGAGTCATAGCAGACTTGGTTTAAAAAGTTACTCATCAATAAGAGAAACTGCAGGCTACTAGTTGAAGACAGAGTAAGGAGAAAAGGTTTTCTTCATAGATTCTGAACATAGAGCCCTCTCTTTTATATACAAAAATATTCAYGGAAGCAGAAATTTGAACTATACTAATCTACAGAAGAAAAGCAGGTCCACCAGATTATCAGGTGAGTTGCTCCATTGCAGCCTCTCTGGTCTATGGAGTAACAAAGTTTAACTACCTAACAGAAACAGTTAATGTRTTAAGAAAAAATGAACAGGAATGGTGCCATGGGGCAAGAGGCACTGAGCCAGCATTTAGAGAGGTCCCTTTCTCTAGATTTGCCACGGTTAGCGCCTGTAACATTTTCCTGCTGAGTGAGGGTTTAAAGAGCAAAATCAGTTTAAATCATTTACCAGTGTAATTTCCTAGAACTCCATTAAGATGAGTCTGTAGCCAGGAGTAGAAACATGATCTTTTTTAATTTGAAGGCTGTAAGTTCTCACTCAAGAGASTGACATTTTACTAGCTGCTAAAGAAGTCTAGGTAGCAAATTCAAAAGGCTTTCTTTCAGTCATGCAAAGGGAAGACAGGGCAGTTCTCACTCACAGTGACTCACAGTGCTTTTGGTAGTGTCTAGGTAGGATTTGTATCCTACAATGTGTCCAAATTACTGTTGAAATTTCTTTTGTGTTCTGCAGTATTACAGAGTATCCTTGAACCATGCTGCAGTGCAAGATGAGGAACTAGACTCCTGCAGCAGAGAGCTGGCCAGGTTCAAGGAGGTTCTGCGCAGATGGGCTCCCACCACAGGTCACATTTCAGTGGACATGGTGGTGCTGTGGGAACACGGCGCGCGAGTGCCTGTTTCAGTACAGAGACCTGCAGCTTAGGTGAGTGCCCTGCCCCGCTGCCTTCCACCATCTTTATCAAGGGGAAGGTCTTCAGAACCTCCAGTTAATTCCCTTTGTTACCAGGTGCCTAACCCTAATTTTTAGGGATAATATACAAGCAAGGAACCATACTGCCTTTTACTTGCCAATGTATGTGCTTTAAGTGCAAGGTCCTTCCTGCTCCTAGTGCTTTGCAGTGTGCAGCTGCCCACTCTAAGCTGCTCAAYGCAAGACGGCATAAGGGAGGAGTGCAGAGTTACAGAATATGGTATTCATTCGTTTTCATTTCTATTTTCCTACGCAAGCAGGGAAAAATAAAAATTCTTCCCCTCTCAAAAAGGCCTATTGTTTTCTTTTTAAGGACTACATGCCTGGRTGGTTAAAGAAAGGCACAAAGACATTCACTTTCTTACAATCATGCTTATGTTGACTTGTGTATTTGTTATTCTCTCATTTGCAGTCACTTCCTAGCTCCCACCTGATTTAAGCTCTCTTGTCTAGAGAAGCAGGAGTCCTTGGGAATGGAGRCTTTTCCTCTTATTAGACTACCCACACAGGTTGTCAAGCAGGTTTATTCCACTGGAAACTATGCAGCTTAACAGAYGAGTACTCTCCTAGGCATTTTTCCTCTCCCAGCTTTTTCACATTACCTAACTAAACCCTTTCCCCATTGCAGATCAGAGTACCATGCTGCACTGTGGAAGCATGTTCAGAATTGCATCTAATCCATATCCTCCACAGTACAGGTTCATTATAACACAGTGCTCTTGGTGTTTTCTTCAAATTCTGTCCAGGAAACCTCAATAGGGTTGTGTGTTCAAGACATTCGATCTCAAAGTTTAAGCTAAATGTCTCCAATAATCCAGAAGGTCACTACACCAGGAAGGGTTGTTTATTTTGACTTCTGTGCTTGAGAAGGAAATGCAGTACTTCTCACTGAGAACCTCATGCAGAAAAAGGTTTATTTCACTTGATTTCTCTCTCTCTCTCTCAAAAAAAAACCTTTTAATATTTGATTTAGAGTGAAAAATAGTTATCTTTTCRCAAGTTTAGAAGTTAGACCTCAGAGTAACTGTTTAGGCAGCTCAAYACCTCACCTTCTCTCAGACAGGAGGGGGAAAAAATGGAAAAAAGAATAAGAGAAAACATTCCTTCCTGCCTGACATGTCCATCTTGACTATTTGCATGTTTTATGCAGAGCCTGAGGAAGTAGTGCTTCCCCTATCCTGTAACTAAGTATTGTGAGATAGAATATGAAATGACATCAGGACAGTCAAATTAAAGATCTTTTGAAAGCTGCTTCAGAGSTTTGTGCACTGGACTTTGGTCTCTTCTCGCAAGACGATCTGCAYAGGCTAGTAATTTCTCCCTGGTAGCAACCCTAGGCCTTTCAACTCTTCCAAAGTAACTAACYCGGGAGCTTTTGGCTGGAATGCTTACTTTCTTCCTTTCCAAACTGTGACAGTAAAGCCCTAGACAAGTGGTGATTTTATGATCTGGGCCCTCTCCATTTTTAGCCAAGAGTTTAATAAATGAAATGTATTTCTAGGAAGAAAAATAACTGGCTTTCCATTCAGCTCGGCAAAACAGCCACCAAGGGCTGATTTTCTAACATACAGTAGTCCTCATTGCTAGCTAGGTGTCAATGAACCACTGCTGTGCCAGCTGCTGCTGCTGCTCCTGTTTGCTTCCATACTCAGTAATAGAGACTCTGTTAACAAGTACTGGAGGGACTGATTAGAAATATAAATGACACCATACACAGTCCTGCTGTGCCCACTCTCTTGTGGGTGAGAAACAAGCTTTTCAAACTCAAAAGTAAATAACTTACTTGTCCCTGCGCTGTTCYAAGATGAAGGGAAGCTGGCAGCAAGTCTTCACCTTCAAACTGTGTGACAAAATGGAAGCTGGCTCTGGGAAGAGMATAGTATTACTCAGTTGGAAAGTCTTGGAGAAGTCTCAGAAGGAGTCYTGGAGGCCATCATCTTCCACATACTCTGTGTCTGAAGTACCTTTGTCAGAGGGTCTATCACCACACTTGCTAGCTTCTTAGTTTTATTTTCTTTTGGTAAGGAAATCTTAGTAGCCACCAGATGGCTTTCTCCATGGGAATAAGTTTTGTCCCAAGTACGATCAAGGATTGTTTTCCCTTCAAAGATTATTTTAAAAACAGTTTCTCCTAAATCCTGATGCCTCAGGAGTGGGAGGAGGAGTTAGCACAAGAGTACAACTAAGCTTCCCAGAAGTATCAAGCCCAGAAAGCTGAAAACCTAGTTACTTAGGATCTAAGTTGGAGATGAAAGCTATGAAGTACACAATCAGGAAGATTTTTCTGGAAATGCCAAAGTCAAGAAAGTTTCAAGGAAAAAATGCTTTTACGGCTTCTAAGGCTACTTGGCAAAGAGAGGAGGAGTTCAACACTCCCTCCTCCCCCAAAATGCCATGTCTGGAAAGCAGGAGTAGCAGCTCCTTTGGGAGAGCAGTGTGCCTGAAGGAGCCTAGTCCCTCCTCAGAGGCCTGAGTAGAGGGGTCCTGCACATGTCTCAGACTTGACTCTCTAACCAGATGATCCGCATGTTGAGGTGGTCAAGGCCAGGCTTTGGAAGGCCACAGCCAGAGTAGAGATAGCGTGCGCTCAGTCTGGCTCTCAGCACACAAATCTCCTCACATAATATATAGCAGGTTGTGGAGGAAGCCAACTTATACAAGAGCTTACATTTGCAGCAGCAGGTGAACAACGCAAGTTTGAAGTGCAGGCTGAAGAATAAGCCATCTTTGCCAGAGGATTTGGATGTTTTAGTTTTCTTCTCAGAAACAGTGACCTGTAACAGGCATGCCTGGAGGTCACTGTCTATCGACAGAACAGGGTGGGACAGGCTATACTTTCTCAGCTTCAGTCCTAGTCCCACTGATAGGGRAAAAGGGAGTAGAGAAGGTAGCTGCACTGTGTTTAATGACTACACGTACACTTTCAGTGAAAGATTTCCAGATCAGTTGTTGCACTAAGTTCCTTTCAGCCTCTCACTGGCAAACCATACTAGCTATTCCAACCAAAAGTCACTCGTTTGAGCAACTCAGCTGAGCATAATCCATGAAAGCAGGATTTTTCTTTGCTGTCCTCCTTCCTACACGCACTGCAGTGAAACTCATCAATATCCTTTCAAGAACAACAGGCAACCTCTGTTCTCTCTTCACATTTTTTTGATAGGTCTTGAAGAACCTGTCCTGGTAATTTCCTTTCTCGTACATGTCTGCCAGATGACTTTAAAATGAATGGCTGACAAGCTAAGTGAGGACAGCCACGTTCAAGTCAAACATAAGCTAAGTCCTGAGCATCAGAGATTTTGTTAGAAAAGSGATCATGCTTGGGAACTGCAGTCACACGAATCCCATAATTATATATTTATCCTCTAATTAYGGCATCAGGAGTATCCTTTTACATCTTCGAAAACAAGTTTAAAAGTGCTAATGTAATAGTTACTCTGAAGTTCGGCATTTAGAAATAAGTCCTGCTGGTGAAATACATTTTTTTTTACGGAAAAGATCCATTCTCATTCTACTATTTAAATGACTAATGGAGATASTAGCTTAGTTAAAATACCAAAATATTTTCTTCTGGATCTCTATGTGTATGGGCTATTAGAAGTTTTACTAGTTAGTARTACATGTACCTGACTCAAGCTTCAACTAAGGAAGATGCCTGAAGAAAACAYTGAGGAATCACTCTTTTACTAATGCTACCTTTTAAAGTTTTATAGTTTAACTTGACTTTTAAGTATTTTCTCTTAATTATTCCTCCTTCTACAGTGTTTTGATGATTGTTAGGTATATAAGTAAACAGTATRAATAAGGCATATGAATTCAAGAAAGGCTATTTCTACTGCTCTTGCACAATTTACAACTGCTGCCGTAGACATTAATAGATACAGGCAAGTGTGAATTGGAATAGCTCAGCCAATAGCAAGTATGACTGGCAGTCTCACACTTGGAGGTCTTGTGAGGAAGTATGAAGGTTAGTGGGTAATAATATTGTACTGTATGGAATTACTGAAAGTCACCTAAACGAAGAATGCCAGTAAAAAGAGCAACAGAAGATGKATAAAAGCTATCTTGTAGATACCTGAGCAGAACTTTGAGAGAAAGATTAAATAGTTTAAGCTTTAGAGACCCCCTGGAATTACAACCACTGCCTCACCCAGAAGGTCTGTCTTACTATCTAGATTTTTTCAGTCTTTCTAGCTTTTACTGAAACAGTTTAACATGCCTAATTCACACTGATTGTGAAGGTAAAGAAAAGGTTTGTGTACAAACCAGGTTTGGTACCTTAATGTAAACAATGCTGTCAGTGCTGAGAACACATCAATAACTGCATTTGAGCCCCGTGTTGTCAGCTGACAAAAAGCAAAACAACAAACCAACTGACAGCTTTTAACAAACATATTGTAGCTAACAGCAGGCTCACAACTGGCCATCTCAAGCGCTTAGATGCATACCACCAAGCAGTCAGATTCACTGAGATGGGAGTAGAAATACCCCTACTTCCAGGGTTTAGGGGGTGAGCTGGGTCAGTACATTGCAATGCCATGGTCACAACTTTGTAGGGTAATGTGTGCACAAAGSCTTTAGCTAGTCCTTATTCTTAGTACTTTTATTTCAGTATTTAATTATTTGGGGAGATTCCTCAGACTCCCTTTTTCTAACTCCTCCCACTGGAGAGGATATAAATGTAAGGCTGGCTTTGGTATTTCAGAGTCCAGAAATTCACTTYTGAAGCTGCAGATACTCCCAACTGATGATGAGGTCAGTGTGAGCAGCCCTCGTATCTATCTGAGTCTTGCGGTACTATGTGATCCATGTGAACTCGCAGGAAGTGAGTTCAGGTGTTCTTTTTACTATCTCATGCAGCAAGCGACAAGCCTAGTCCTGGAAAAAAACTAAACTTGTTTCCTTTCCCCTCTTCTGCTTTTTGGGCATTACCAGTACCKGATAGAGGAACTAGACAGGGAGAATGATTTATTCAAACTCATAGACAGAAACTCAGATCTTAACCTGTCTGCCTCACATCATTTTCAACAGGAAGAATCTTGACGCAGGAATTGTTGGCTGCATGTAGAATGAAAGTGGGAAGTATTTGCAGAGGAAGGTCTACATAAATGCAATAGAGATCTTAGAAAGGAAGTGTCTCCCATACTGCAAAGATAAGTGAACTATTCTTCGGTGTTACTGACAAGCTTAAAGCAACAACCTGGACTTTCTTTTTAAGCTACCACTATTATTTTATCCAGAAAAAAAAAAAAAAAAAAAAAAAGTGGCAGCTGCAAGAAACCAAGTTGTTCATGCTTGATGAACACACACCACTCTGCAGGTAGCTGACCTGCACTGGGGATTTTTGACAACTGGGACTTTTCCCATTGAGAGAATAAATTCATAGAAGAGTGCAAAGTGCATGCTGCATGCAGAGTTATACAAACCTTTTGAAGATAGCATCAAGAACAAAACTGTATTCTGTAAACTTACTTTATACTTGATTGCTGTTTTACAGCTCTACTTGAAACATACTGAATTCAAAGTTTGCATAAGATATAGCTCACAGCGTGGAAGTAATTCAGAATACCAGCTATATGTTCCTTCAAAAATCTCCTGATTTTTAGAAAAAGTCAGTTGCTACCTTTTCAGAATAGAACTCTGGCTTAAAAGAAAAAACAGCTTGGACTTACTGAAGTTGTGCACTCCTTTAAAAGATCAAACCTTACCCCCTACACCTCTTCTTCATCTTTTTCTTTCTAAAAAGGACTCAACTTTGCTGAGCAATACCCTAGTGCAAAGTGTTTGTGGCTCCAGCACTCTCCTRCAAGCCAGACTCAAACTCAGAACAACCCACATTACAGAAGCCATTACAGAATCAGTAAGGTCAGAAGGGACCTCTGGAGATCATCTAGTCCAACCTCCCAAAGATTTCCTAGTGCTGGTTCCACTGGGGCTTGAACCCAAGGCCTTCTGCACATAAAGCAGATGCGACAACCACTACACTACCCCTCTATAGCCCAGTGCCCTCTGCAGAGCAGAATAACAACTGTGCATGATCCAAATATAAGTCTTTGAACTTTTTTTTTTTAAAGCTTTAATGGCAAGTTGTTAGTATTCTRGATTTAAGACGCTCAAGGAGAGAGATACTCAACCTGTATTTTAACTTACAATTAGCCTGACAAGAGACCAAAACTCTAGATAAAAAAAAGCAAATACATC
Source organism: Rhea americana (assembly GCF_003343005.1). Lineage (NCBI taxonomy): Eukaryota > Metazoa > Chordata > Aves > Rheiformes > Rheidae > Rhea > Rhea americana. Next base: position 2,381,565 of record NW_028185106.1, on the reverse strand, counting down.
TCCCTTTTGATGGGCTACATATATCTAAAGTCTTCCACAAGCAGCAACAGCACAATCCCGGAGCACAGCACAGGGCGATGGCTAGCCTTCTGTCAGGCACACGTGAGGAAGGCTCTGGCTGTACTGCAGTACTTAAATAAACAGAGCCCCAGACCACACCCCTCAGATACTTTTGACAATTTTCCCCTCAAAATTTCAAAATTTATGATGCAATACAAAYGCTGTTCGTCACCTTAAGATGGGAGGTTTGGTATTATCATGTTATCATCGCCTCTATGTGGAGAAGTGTTTTCCTGGATCAATGCCCTGCCATATGCCTGAACTTCCATGAGACATTGGATCATGTGTTGTTTTTCCAAGTTGTGATAGAGACTTTTGGCCAGATACGCAACATCTGCAGTTATAAACAGGCAGGCTTGGGAAAAACTACCTGAATAATGGAAATAGCCTGCTTTTTTTTTTTCTTCAAAATTCTGTTCTCAGTTTTTCTTTTCTTCTTCCTTTCTTTCTTTCTTTCTTTTTTTTTAAAGACACTTGCAGTTGTTTAATTTGATGCTATTATCTCTCAGAGCAAGACCATCAAACTCATTAACATTGCTGTACTGAGGGGGACTGAGGGAAAAAAATCCTTTTTCTGCCCAATTTTTAGTTGTTCCTCCAGTATTCTCCCCCATAGCATTCCTCCCCACCCCATGCAACCCTAGAAGACGGATAGGACCGTTTCCGAAGCCTGCATGCTGCCTTGCCACCCTTTCTTTCTCCGCTCTATCAATCACGCTGTCCTGAGCGAGTGGCCTGGGGCCTCTGGCGATCCCACAGGCAACACCCAGRGCACTGCCTGCAGCTGCACTCTGCAGCGGCGCATGGCGTGAGCAGAGCAAACATCTTCTTCACTGCTAGCAATAAAATATTTACTCTCCTGAGAGCAAAGAGCCTTCACTTCACATGCTGCCCTGCAGAGAGAGGCCCCACACTGAAGTTACGCAGCAGGGAGCAAGTAACACTTGCCCCGCACACTATGACATTCCCACCCAGCGCCACCATCTTCTACTAAAACAGCCACGAGCAGTTAAGCAAATGAAGGTTTAATCTGCTTGCAGCTACAGGGAAGAAAGCAACCCAGCGTCAGTGCTGTGTGAAACCTTGGTARTTTTGTATGAGGAATATCTATCTGCAGCTCAACCTGATGTTCTCAACCTCTGTAAGAGCCATCCCACCCACCAAAATTATGCATCATGTGTAATGATCCTGGCAATCTGCCACATCTCACTTCACRTATACTTTTCTTCTTTTGCTTTGAAACAGAAGTTGCTCTTCTGTTTAGGTCTATTACACTCCTGTATTTCTACAACAGAATTAATACATGTTCAAAAAACAGATTTTGCTTGACTTAATTCACAAAAATCCAAGATCCAGCAGAGAAAATGTCAGCTCATAGGTATCCTCTTGCAGAAACACATTGCATAGGAGCAGATATTCAAGCAGCTAGGGTATAGCAATATTCAAAAGTGTTTAGCTTGTACAAATTTTCTTCCTGCCCCAGGACAGGTATCATACCTGATGGTTTTGTACTACAAGGCTGCCTGCAGTCTTGGAAACAGGGATGGCATTCACTAGGAGCTGAGTTAGGAGCAAGACTTCAGCCCTGTATCTTTGTAGACTTCCCAGTTCTCTTCTGAACACCCAGATAAATGAATGTAATAGCTGTGTCTGAGAGGGCAAGCCCTCTAGATACACCCGCCTTTTCTGTTTTAAGTAAGTCCTTAGAAAACATAGTAATCTATAGTACCCTCAACATACTCCCAGCATTAGCTACCACACACTCAAGTCACATTTTATATCTTGAATCAATTTGCACACGTGGCTCAAGAAGGTCCTGTCCTGCCAATTAAAAATGTAGCTGTACATGTTCTATTTTTTGTTTTCTTTTCACTGAGAGATTAGCCTTAGAGTAAAGCACACTTGTGAATTTCATGGCTTGGAAAAATATTTCTTTCCTAGGTACCAAGCTGGCATGCCTTACCTGCTCTGCTTCCCAGACGAACACGACTTCTCCCATCCCAGGCCCTTCAGAGAGGCTGCAGATGCTGTTCCAGGACCCAAGGGACTTCAGGCATCACCAGGCAACATAGGGTGAGTCTAGGGTCCCAAAATCTAACTGAGAACAGACCTTTCTGAGCAGACCAGCCCATTTGGCAAAGCCTRCTAGTAATTTCCTGGCTCCCTGCAAGCACCTGCCTCCCTCTCTGTCAAGGACTCACTGCCAGCTGTGGAGCAGGGCTCCTCCTGAGTGGGTATTGCTCACGCCTGTGCCTATTCCCAGCCGCTGCTAGGCCCAACATGTCCCCTGCACCTTCTCCCTCACTTCTGTCCATGGCTCATGCTTGAACCATGCTGACTGCCAGATGTGGGACAAATGATGGGATGTTTGCTTGGGACTTAGGAAAGAGCACCTGGTTGAACAGTTACACATACTATGGGACGTAACGTCCTTCCAGCTTATAGCTCTAAGGATGTGAGTAGTTGTGGATTAAAGTCGGAAACTGCACAGAGTTAGATTCATGAAGTGCAGAACCACCTTAAAATGATAATGGTCCTGAACTGCTCTTATCTTCCTAGACATGGCCTCTGTTACACAATAGAAAAATTGTTCCCCAGTAAGCTGTATTCCCAAAACAAGCCATGACCTTATATATCTTACAGACAGCTACTCTGAATGTTCATCAGCCTGCATGTGCCCAGTTTATCTTATACAGATAAAGCCATGTCTGAAGAAAAACTCTAGTGAAAAAGCAAAAGAGGTGAACACCAAAGTCTTTGTTAACTGTATTTAGCTGGCTAATGAATATTTGAGAGAAAGAATTTAAATGCCTTCAGCAGTTCCAGGGCCACCATTAGGGCACGAATGTCAGCATTTTACATCTCCAAACCTGGGGCTGACCAAACTTYAGATTTCTGGTATTTTTAGTAAAAATTAAAATGAAAAAAATCTAATAAAAAAACCTCTTCACAGGTGATCTGTAAAGTTCTTTTGGCAGTAAGGCAATAATAAATTATTACACACTCCACAATCAGTATTTTGTGTTACTTCTTCCTTTATTACAACTTTATCTACTTCCATTTTAATAGTTAGATGCAAAATACKTAATAAGACACACAGCTCAGTTTTAACAGGTAAAATTCAACTGCTGTATCATTTGACACTGTAGTTTTAGCCTAATAATATTTGTCATCCATGAGCAATTTTTGCATAGAAATATGTATTCTATTAATGGTGAATTGTATCAACTTCCCTAAAACTCTTGACAACCAACACCATGCTCTGCAATTTCATTCTTTTCAGAGGCAMAAAATAGTTTCATCCAAATAGGATATAGCCTCAGTGTAATTTTCTTTGGAATCTGTCCTTGACTTAGTGGAGGTGCAGTTGTTGCTGGATGTCAGTGACTGAAGCACATATTGTTGTGGCATATCAGAAGWATAACAGTAAGTACAGTTGCAGAAAGGATTCAGGCAATGAATTGCAAGTACAGTTCAAGGAGTTGTAATTGCGCTGGCAATAATAGTATGCAGACTGAAGCTGATACTCTCACAGAGAGACAAAAAAAAATCCTCATTCACAGATAGTCCAAGGTAGTCCAGGAATCAGGATAAATGTGTGGAGCAAAGCAGTAGAGCTTAGTCTACACTGAACATGCAGCAAAGTCCTTGAAACACTAGGGCCTGGGGCTATGCTCATAATTTACAGCAGAAAAGAAAGCTAAAAAGCTGCATAGGTAAGTACATAAAAAMCCACCATGCTCCAGGAGAGTCTATCTAGCTTCACCTATTTTCCCCRGATAAGTATTGTAGGCAGGTCAACCTACTCTTTCACTGTGGAAGATGTCAAATACTCCCTTCAAGCTTTCACTGGAGAGTGTGTGACAGAGCAGCAGCAAAGGATTTGCTCTTTGACAAGCCCTTAGGCTTTTGAAAGGCTGGAAGGTGACAGAGTAGGCTCAGTTGGAGACCTTGGCATAGGCTTTTTCACATGGGATTCTGTGGGCACATCACTCTGGGAGCTAAGCCAGAGGGAAAAGAAGGCACCAAACTACTCTGAAAAGCAACTTATTATCCAGCTGATGAAGAACATTTATTCAAGATTTTCACATTAAACAGCATGACAAAGCCTCAGGAAACTCCTCGGCCAAGCCCAGCATCACCGTGAAATCTTTGTTTGCTCACACGGATTTACTGACAACTTTGTTGAAACAAATACTTCAGTTTTAGCTTTGAGGAAACTGCTACGTATGAGGGACAAAAGMGCAGCAGACTATGAGGCCGTGCTGTGTTCTTGGACATGCAGGCATGAAAATGCCAGCCCCAGSCCAGGGTGACTGCTGCTCCCCTCCTCTGTGGCCGGGCTCCTGGGCAGGCTCAGCTGCAGCGATGCAGCGATGCCTCACATTTGTTCTGGGCTAGCAAGCGCTCTGCTTGCTGCACTGGCAATGAACAGAGCACTTCTGGGCCTGCCGGCTGGCGGAGGGCCGACCGGCCATGCTGAAGGATAGGCACACTGCGATTGCTATTGCCCCGACACCACTGTTCTTGGTCAGCGGCAGCTGGTGTTCCAGCAAGTGCATTATGCAATTGTGAATGACTGGAGAGACTGTCTGGGTGCGTAGACTTGGAAGAGGAAGTGCCACAGAGCAATCTGTGCATCTGCTGTGTTCCTTCAGGAAAAAAAAATACCTGGGAACCACCGATGCAACCTTCAGTGAGACGACGGGAGGACCGAGCCTAACTCTCCTCCACTAGCCTGCTTGGAGTTGTGACTTGAAGCCATTGCAAGTCAGGACGGCTCGACAGAGGAAACRAGAGAGCACACCTCATTTCTGATAAGATTGGAAAAGCTAACTCTCCACACCCATAGTCTTGCCAAAGATACTGGCAGAGTATATACTCTGTAAGTATGTGCATAAAAGCTGTACACCTTTGTTTACACTGGCTCTTAATACAAGGAAGATTTTCATGCTTCATCTTCTCTCCTACCTCAAATACAGTTATAATCCAGCCTGGGTCACAGGAAGCTGTGAGAAGCYGGGAAAGGTGGCTAGTAGAGCCACGGAAATGTAGTTTCTGCCATAAGCTCAAGAAACCTGTACCACCCACATCCTGTTTTTGTCTCCCAAATCATTGTTATAATTCTTCACAACATTATAATGACACCTAACTTGGAAATCCCTCTCTGTTATGTTACAATCTCTCTTTTCCTCTCCTTGTGATAGTATTAAAACAACAGGTAGGACTTACCGGTCTGCATATCCAATTCCTTCTTCTTGCTGCTCATCTTCCAGGTTGCTCCTTGGCTTTATTCCTGAATCAKTCGTCGGAAAGTCCACTAAGGACTCTCAGTGGCCCGTGTGTGTGGATCACAGGTTTCCCACTCTACTTTGGTCTCCTCCCTTATCTAACGTCCTTACTGTCCATGCTCAGAAATGTGTCAGGGGGATGGGACTCCGCAGGGGTGGAGAACAGTGTGGTTTCTGCAGGGCTATGTGGCAGCCCAAACATTTACATTTTGGGTCCTGCCTCTGTCATTGACTAGTCACATGGTTAGACTCAAGTCACCTTGAAGATTTGTGTCATGACTAACCTCTCAGTAGTATGGGACAGTAAAGCCTTTACYTTCCTTTAGATAGTGTTTTGATTTAATTAAAAAACCTGAAGACCCAAACGAATCATGAAATGCTCTTGCCATTTAGAGAGGCTACGCCCGTGGTTTAGTGTGGGCGCCCGGCTGCATACGTCACGTTGCAGGCAGAGGCACGTCTGAACAGCTTGTTTGGCCGGACAGGCCGAAGGGGAGCTCCCAACAGCACGAGGGCAGCGAGCCTGGCTGGGCAGCGCCTGCCCGGGCGGCAAGCGGGTCTCCCCGAGGTGCACAGGAAAAACTGCACAAGAAGTAGGAAGCGGCACCATGAAGGCATGGAAGAGTAACTGGATCTTGTAACATGGCCRGGTAAAAAGGTGATGTTTAGGGAATAAAGGACACAGGATTGTTCACCAAGAAAAGGCCCATGCAGAAATGTTACAGAGAAGACAGGGCAGTTATGAGCACCAGGACAGTGCTGGCTAGCTGCGCCAGTTGGTGTCTCTATGTCTACATGAGACGCAAAGGAATGACAATTTCAGAAGTGTGTGAAGAAACAGGATGTTTAAGCACAGATTGAACTGCACTCATATTGTACAGACACATTATCACACACAAAGAATAAAAATACAATGCTTCTGYGTGATACWCAGAAGTAGGAGCGTAATAGAGAGRTTCTGGGAAGTGAAGGCCAGAGTAGCCATACGGTAGTCCCACAGCCAGAGAACTGCRCCTCCTTTTCCGTAGCTGCACTTGATGGCAAGGTAGAGAACTAACGGATGCTATAAATCAATAAAACACACAGATATATTTTATTTTGAACCAAAAGTTAAAATTTTATTTGGAATATCAATATACCAAAAAAAATAAAAATAAAAACTTCCTTTTATGTAGTGAAATAGCCATTTGAAAATGGTAAAATAAAGATATTTCTCATACTATTCTCTTCTAGTTATTGTACATGTATTTAAGTTTTTTCTTTTTTTTTTCTTTTTTCTTTTTTCTTGTTTTTCTGAATAGAAATCTATCTTGAGCTTTATGGCTCCAAAAAGCCTAAAGCATGTAGTGGCTCTTTTGAGAAAGCAGATAAGTCAATCAATCAGAGCTGTGTTTTTCAGCAGACAGGCCTGTTTGAAGCTGTCCAGGACCAGACAGAAGTGAGACTTCTCAGGAAGGCCATTATTTCAGGAGAAGATTGTTTAATATCCATTGGGAAAGACATTCTAACCCTACTTCCTCTATGGGGAGAAATGCAGMGTTTTATTGAGTGTTATGATGCACTGGGGAGGCCCTGGGTCCCCTGAGCTGTAGAGWACTTGTGCAGATCTGAGTGTATTTGTGTTTGGGCAGTTGGTTTAAGAAATCAAATCCTACWCTGTGGTTTTGCTCCACTAGACAAAAAGGTCTGTAACAAGGCACTGATCCTGCCCTTGCCTCTCTAAGCAAAAGGTTTCTAAGCTGCATTGACTGCAATGGAGCATTTATGATTGCAGGATCAGGGACTTGTCCTTTAGTTTGATTTTACTAAAATAAACAGAATGAAAAACGTATTGAAACAAAACAGTAGAAACACTTGGACAACTTTGAATCATAATTTTTGCCTTTTAGAGGGTTCATTGATGCCAGGCAGGAAAATATGGCTAAGGACTGATGCCAGGGCCTGAGGGGTGCCCTGAGTGGGGCGTCTTTGCCATTGACTAAACATAATGGGATTCAGGTCTTGCATCACCCATTGGAGCTGGGCTGTTACGGCTGGACCAAAGCGTACTGAAGTCACTGGGCATCTCACCAGTGAGCTCACCTTCAGTAGGCATTGGACCAGGCCCTGAGCTTATGTAGTATGGGTTGCAGTCTGCTTATATTTCTCCCTCTATCAAAGCCATTTTTATTACTTACCATAAAGTATATCTATAATTTGTATATAAACATATTATGCTTCTGTTATCCTGAAGTACAGGACAGAAAGCAAACGCTATTCTTGACATATTGTATTGCACTAGTATGTTTGTATCTGGCACCTGCTTACAAAGACTTCTGTTCCACAGCCACAGTAATGGGTGTCTTATGCTCGTTGTTACTTAAAAACCACCCGAACAGCGATCTCTGAGGCATCATTTTTTTCAAGTAAAACATTCCCCCGAGCTTTTGCTTTTAGTAGAGAAAGACAACATACACTCAGGCCTTGAAGTTCACAAACTGTTAAACTGTGAATCTTCCTCTGAACAGACCCATGCTGTCACTTAGGGGGCAACTATGTAATTAGCTTCCTGCAAAATGCCCCAGGAGGGGCTCTCTCACTCAGCCTTACTCCAGCAGCCACCACATGCTGGGCACTGGTCTATACAACCTGCCTTCCCTCATCTTAAAAAGGAATATAGAGGTGATAATTTAGTAGAGCTAGTACCTGAGCTCTTGGCCAGAAAATACTCTCTCTTGGGATAAGGAATAGCTCGCCTTTGTCGTCTCTCCTGTATCTTGCATTCAACACATTATTCCTACTACTCTGTTTGGTTTCTTTGAGTGATTCCATTTGCATGCTCAGGCCCCTTATCTTGTAAGTAAACACTTCTATTAGTTTACCATGAAATTCTGGTGAGAGATCGCTTTTGGAACCAGTCACTCTTACGTGTTATCAGTGAGCCCAGACAGAAATCATTTGTGACTTAGATATAGAAAAGGTTTGTAAGAGTGCGGCTTGTTGTTTTTTTTATTTTTTTTCCCTCACCATAGGCACAATTTAAAGAAGTTTCAAAATAACCAAATTTTTGATTTTTCATTAACTAGCTGAAAATACTTTCCTTGAACTGTCACTACATAGAAATATTCTTCAGGAAGAACCAAATTCTGCTCTTAGCTGCCTCGGTTCACATCTATTCCAACCTTACTGTTTTCATTTCAATACACTGGACTAATGCCTCAGAACACAAAATACAGACTTCAGCACTGGCAGACTGACCTTATTCTCAATATAACCTTCCTGACTTTAATGGTGAGCCCCCTAACAGTGTTCCCAGTGTTTGTAGTTGGTGTCAAAGGTCCCATAATGTTTGATACTTTAATAAAGTTTGAGTTCCCAAAAATGTGTGTGAATGCAACACAATTACAGCATTATTTAAAGTAATAAGGGGAAAAACAGATTCTGGTAATGAACAGAAATAGTTGAAAGTGTGAACTTTAGGCTCAAACTAGGGGAAATAAATAGGACCCAATTAGCTGTGTTTAAAGCTTGTGACTAATAGGTTAGAACAACTGGAGTATTATAGAGTTGTCATTAGGTTAGGATTGACTGGCTCAGTGCTTAAAAACACATGAGTGTGTTACATATGGTGTCTAAATATTGTGCATGCATTTTTCTTTTTTTTAGGGGAAAAAGAAAGAAAACCAGTGTATGTTGGTTTTGGTCTTACCCTCAATTGCTTTAATGTCAAATACCACATTTGAATCCAGTGGAAAACCTCAGAGGAAAAGCCCTATAGTATAGCAGGACAGGACCTGTGTAAACACATCTATGATATGCCATCTCATGAAGTAAGTGACAGTGTGACGGTCGATTTCCAGTGTGACAGTAAACGTACCCTAATTTACCACTATCCCGTAGGTGTCTGATCTTGCTGCCCCTTCCTTACAGGAATGCTTGACCACAGACTAGTCGCTCCCCCAGGACTCCCACTGAAGCGAGTGACTGAGTTCCTTTTGACCACCGGGGTGCATCTGCACTGCATTTTGAGGAGGCCACTCAGGCTGTTTTCAGCACAGGAGCCGCTTCCCAAGCAGTAAAGAAGGAGCCTGAGAGACGGGTCCTCCGAGGCGCGCAGCTCTGCGCAGCGCCGGGTGTCCGCACTGGCGGTGCACGCGCCACCGGCACGGCCCCGGCTTGCAGAGAGGGGCACAACAGGGAGCGCGCTGAGGTCACAGCGGCTGATGAGTCGCCTCCTGAAAACAGCACAGATGGACCCTTGCGGGCTTTAGAAGAATGAGCGAGTGAAATTCTTGCTCCACTGAAGTCAGTGTTGGCATGGCTTAGCATTTCTGTCCAGTATGCACTTTTTTTTTTTTTTTTTTTTTCCTCTTGTGCAATTAAGCAAAATGGTGTGTGAAGCACGGTGGGTCATTTGCAYGCTTGTTAGCGGCCCATCCTATTTTCTGCCTATGTGAAACTTAGGCTGCATGTCTTTATCTAGATGTGGTCTTGCTTCTTATTTGTAAAGTTTACTGGGCTTTTAAGTCATTAACCTTAAGCTTCAGATTACAGCAGATGCRTAATACAGTTCCTTCCCCTCCACTCAGACAGGAGGAGCTGGGACACACCGGCTCTACTGAAACCACAGTAAGCAAGTCCTCCACTGACTTCGCGGGGTCCAAGATTTCAGCTCCAGCTTCAGCTCCACACGTGGATCAATTATTTCAACCACTTTTGGTTTATTTCAGAGACCTAAGACACACAGAACTGAGAGTCTAAATGGCACCATGGTGGGCTTCTACCAACGCCGCTGTTGTAACTGTACTCGACTCTAATTTTGCCTTTTCCGTTCTTCATTAGTCTGCTTCTTAACCAGGGCAAAATTAAGAAGGAGGAAAAAGGCTTATTGAGCATTATAATTATCTACTACCAAGCTGTATAACAAAATAGTTTACATATTTAGTTGGTTTTGTCTAATATTTCCATGTATACAGTAGTCCTATTAATGAATAGCATATCTTCATTACTGAATATCACATTTTGCTATTTGTTGTGTACCATCAAATAACATTAGCACATCAATAACTTAAATAACACAAATGTAAACGTATTTTCTGCTTCTTATAATTATGATTTTAGCCTACAAAGGCTTTTGGATCTGTTAAGACCATTCACATAATATGGAATGTAACTTTATTTGTTTTTCTTTTGTGTATAATGAGACACCGAAAGCCCTTGTCATCTCTTAACAGGATACTAAAGCAGCTCTGTTTCATGAATGACAGCACAATTAAAGCTAAAAATCATAACTAAAAAAAACCCTTTGTACTGTACAATCTCATATTAAAGCAAGATAGATAATGACAATCTTTTGCATTAGCCAGGAAATGTGATTCTCTGCCACTGGGCTTTTTTTTTTCTTGTTGACAGTTCACATGTGTATATGGGTGTAGTTATAGGTGTGTATATTCTATGCAGAACAGCAGTCCCTATTTTGTTGATCTAGTTCTTCTAATTTAGTTAAACTATCTAACGGATACAATTTAGAATACTACATTAACACATTTAACATCAAGTTTACATACTTGCGTCTTTGAAATACTAGGAACTTTTACACATTTTATTTGGCTTTGTAAGGACTGGAATATTACAGATAACGCAGTCTACTTGTCTTTGAAAGACTATGGCTGTTACCAACTAACTCTCTAAGGTTCAGAGTGAAATACATTTCTCTTTATATCTGTAGCTGACTTGAGAGAAGAGAGTATCTCCTTAAGTGGTCAGTCTGATGTTACAGTACAGATTCTGCAGAGATATATGTATATATATTTAATGAAGGATAATTCTCTCTGGACATTAGAGTTAAGCTGTTGCAGCAAAATCACTCCATTTAGACTAATTTTCTATACAAATCTCAAGAAAAACCTATTCCAAGTATGTTTTGTAGTAGTATCTCCACATGACCAGAGGAGGGCACTTTAAACATCTTTGCACTGCCAGGAGGCAAATGCAGAAGCACAGTGTTATCCAATGTCGCACAGTCCTGTCACGGGTTCCTACCAATGCTGATATTCCTTGTCCTGAAGTTCACAAAAACATAAAATATGTATTGTACCACAGGGCTCTGTTCTGAAAACAGTAGACAGCTATATCACTCTCTTCTCTCTAACTAGGTTTTCTTCTGATTTCCCCCATTTAATTCAGTGTCATTGCAGGTTAATTTGAGATTAACAGATAATTTTAAAAATTGTGTTAGGGGAGTTCTCTCCCTCTCCTTCCTGAACATTCCTCTGCTATTAGCCCCTGGTAATTTAACAAATATTGATTGATTTAACCCTCTATGACATCCTGCTGCAGAAATTTCTTGCCTTTAACTGAAAAATGCACTTGGAACTCTCTGAGATATGTATTGTAACAGTGCATCTTTTCACATTAAACCCTTGTAAAAGTACTGTTGCTCACTACCTTCTGAAAGAGGTGATTGCAGTTTGGATCTGCCCACTTGGCAGAGTACATAGTGGAGAAATCAATCTGTTCGCATTTCCGTTCATGACCACAATGGAGTCAACCACTTTCCATACAGACTTTCAAGACATCCTTTTTGTTTTCATTTTGGCTAAAGGCATCAACCCTTTGTGGAAAAGATTTTAATTTTGAAATCCTACTGTTATCAGAGATTTTTTTTTGTCACCTCTCTGCTTTGTTTTGTTCCAGTTTAATGCTGAAAAATTATTAGAAAGGATATAGAAATTGTTTTTTTTTAAATAAAAGTCACTCTTCCATCCTGGGGAAACACAATGCTTACTTAATATACATTTCTTCCACAACATTCTCTCTCTTCTCTTTTCTTCTTTTTTCTTTYTTTTTTCTCTCTGCTTTGCTTTGCTTTCCTTTCTAGAGCAGACAGGTACAAGAAGGAAGATGTCTTTCATCAGCAGTCCTTTGAGATAGAGTAGATTCAGTGAGTCCTCACCATGATAGGATCATAAACTTACTGGGTTAAACCAAGCTAACTTTCCCTAAGCTGCCAAGTTTTAGCTGCACCATACATATATATGTGTTTCCTTGTGCCATTTTCTTTTCTTATAATTTTGTTTTTCTTGATGACCCTGAGCTATGGCTTCCGTCTCGTTTCTACCACTAGTCAGCCTTCCTTGTTTTTCTGGTTTTGCCRATATAGGCCTCAAAGAAAAAATGGCAGAAGAGCACAAAGTAGCTGAGGTACATGAGAGAGGACCAGATGATGTTCTGAACATGGGAATGGCACTGGCCCTGCTGCATCCAGGAGAAGACCAGGTAATTAACTACACAACCGATCAACATCTGAGTGATCTGTGATAAGGTGATGAACATGGCAAACTTGCGTGAGACTCTGAAGCCAGCAGCCCGCAAGGCATAGTAAGAGTACATAACGGCATGTACTCCATAGTTCATGGTCATAAACCAGCCACCGCCAGCCACCATGTCCTTGTAAGAATACCAAGAATAGAGCAACACAGTAATGTGATGGTACCAGTGCAAGAAGATGAGCTTCTGTTTCCTAAGAATAATGAATATTGTATCTCCTGTAACAAAAAAAGGAGGGGAGGAAATCAGAAACATATTGAACAATTCCACAGTTACTGAATTCTGCAATGCTTTCTTCCTTTTGCTGTCATTTGAGTATACATTATTTTGGAGCACGAAAAACAACCTCAGCTCTTGAACTCAGAGCCTGTCTGATCTGAAATCCAACCTGGCCCTTTTAATCTCTATACAATTGTGGGTAAACAAATATCTACATTTTTCTGTGTGGATAGCTCCTGCATGAAAACTCCATAGGTTTAACCGATAGCCATTTATTATAAACATAACTGTGAAAGTCTGCAGTCAGGTAGGTGAGTGTGTGTGTATTATCCTTGACCACGTGATTGTCCATTATATATCGTGACTAGAAGAGAAATGCAATTTCAATAGAGAGTAGACAACTAAAGAGTAAGCAGCACAGTGTCCCTTAAGTTATGATGTCCAGATTTAAGTCAGCATTTCCAAAAATGAATATCTAAATGTAGCAACTAATAGTCTCATTAGAACTACAAATAAAAATGATTTGATTTCTAGAAATGAGGATTTTCTTTTAGGGTTAATGAAGGTTAAAGATCCTTAGTAACTTTGAGGCAGAGCTTAAAGTAAAATGTTGGGCTCTTACGTTAAAAATGCAGTCAAAAAATGTACAAATCCATGCTAGTGGAGAGAGATGCAATCTACCAAATGAATCAAAAAGTTTTTTGTTATACCTTTCGGTGAGAAAGTGTATCATTTTGTCACTGCAACAAGAAAGTCAAGAACTGATGAGCACTGCGATGTAACTCTAGGCCGAGATTATTTCGAACAATTAATTATTATGGATGTTACCTTTTACTTGGGTGTCTAACTTAAGCATTTTTATTTCTTCCGCTGTTAAACAGAAAAGTGTGCACATGCTGCATGTGTATAGATTTGAAACTTTCTTTAATGCTGACTCATATGGGAATAAACAAGAATTAGTGAGAGAGTGAACAAATTTGCCTGGCAGATTCAAATCAAATGYGTATCTCAACTGAACCTATTTCAAAATAACAGAGCCTTATGAGTTACTATGCAAAAAGCTATTGCATATGCAGCCTACATTATTGAAAAGTACGCAATTACCAGCAACAACTATTCTGGAAGCAAATTTGGTTTATGTTGAAATGTTACATATTCTTTTCTACAAATCCAACGTACTATAGTAGAAAAGTAAGTTTTATTCCTGTCTTTTTCATCCTTTTGCTTCTCTTAATTGCATGGAGCATCTCAATTAGATATAATATGCATATATGCATGCTTCTTATTTTCTGTTCTTATAGACCCCGTGATTCCAAAAAGACCACCAAGGTTTGAATCTGGCGCCTTATTTYTACATATATGTACCTCTGAAAATCCAAATCATGAACATTAATGATGGGGGAAAACAAAATTGCTTTGTCTGCACAAGGTCTTCAATAAGCCATAATGCTTCTGTTCACTTCATTAGCTGCAAGATGTTGACTCATATTTTCATAAATAATCATATGTTCATTTATTGTTGACCTATAGTTTTAGCTGATGTTTTCCAGTTTTAACAAAACTAAGTATTAGTATTTTTGCAGTAATTTAAGCAGCTGGAAACCAAAGGATTCTGACACAGCAAGATAACTRGTGTTTGTTTCTTTACAGTTTTTATGTTGATGAATTGCTATCCTGTAATTTGCTGAATCAAATTCTCTGCAGAAAGAAAAAGCCCTATTTTTGCTGTATATTTGCACATAGTGAATTCTGCAGGGCTTTGTGGTTTGAGTAAGGGCATCCTCAGAAGTGAAAGCTGGAGGACTGCTCAAATACTGCCTCCTTCCTCCCATTAAAATAATCCTTTCTTACACACTAATAAGCCATGCAATGACAACACATACAGGCTAGTCATTAAGTTGGCTTTGGCAAGCATATCATTTGTATCCTTACAAAAGAAAATGTTGGAGAGACAGCAATTTATAAAAATCTGTATCATACTGGAATCAAGACAGCAAAAACTAGGGATAGTATGGCAAATCGTTTTTTATTTGGAGGAAGCGGAGAGCCACAGCTTTCAAGGTTTAGAGATGAAACACATTACTGTTCATAAYTGTAGGACTACACACATATTTAAGGACAAACACTTCAGAACTGAGACAGAATCTGACTTTAAGCGTCTCGCTGAAATAGCTGCTGTATCCTGCCCTTCACTTTYGTATCCAGTCCATCACAGGATGAGTGACTGCAGATAACGCTACTCATGTTTGTCTGTAATCACTGACAGCTTCAGAAATGATCAGACWGGCCTAGGTAATGCTGAAGGCTATACCAACATATTCTGTGTTGTGGGATGAAGATATATCACAAAATTTTTGTGGCAAGCAAAAGCGATGTAATATTCCCTCCATGTTAGCATCATGGCCATTGAGTTGACTGGTGCCTTAGGCCTGAACCTGGCACCTACAGAGCTAAAGTGCGAACTCGTGTAACAGCAGACCCCCAGCTAGCAGCAATGCTAGACTCATATCTCCTGCTACAGACAGAGGAGGGCTAACAAACAGAGTAATAAAGCGCATGAAATTTACTTGCTGGCAGGCTCAGGTATAAAATGGAGAGGGTACATATCCCTGGCAGACTGTTGCAGAACTGAAAAAAATCTCTGGAATTCAAAATATAAATTTAACTACTATTTCCTGATGGAGCCTTCTTATTAGCTTTTCCTGGTTTTCATTCTTCCCACAGGCCTTGTTCTATGGGGAACGACAAAAATCCTCAACCCATGGCCACTTACAGATGAATACAGCAAGTAGAGCTGAAGCTCTGAGAAGGAATGGCAAAGCCTTTTGCCACATATATGATGCCTCCCTATTTTGAATCAGTGGTTGATATCCACTTGTGGCTACACATAGCTAAAATCTGTGGCTGATGGGTAGGCTATCTATAAATGCATTAAAGAGTTTTGAGCTGAGGTCCTCAATCTTCAAATATACTGCAGCTTAGCTAACTTCACATTTGAGGACTCGGACCTACATGTTGTGTCACTTGAAACTAGCACCTTCCTAGGTATGCTGACAGATATTGTACTGCTAAGAGAAAGCTCAGAAAGTTGAGCTGTAATTTCAGCTTTGAAGGTGTATCTAAACAAAGTACTCTTTGCAGACTTTATCTGAGCAACCTGGAGTATATTCAGTGGCCATAACACCTCTGAGAATGCACTGCATAAATAGTGCTGCCAATTGAGGGACTTTTATCTCTGCTAAATTGTTTTTAAGACGCAGTCTAGAAACAATGACAAAGACCTAGCTATTTTCAGGATGACTGGCTGAGAGGCAACGGAGAAAGAGCACTGAGCTTGATGGCATCTTCAGAATGGTCTCTTCATTGTACTTAAGTGAGCCTCACCTCAGAGACACTGTGGCACAGTGAAGATCCTGATCTGCTCACCTCCAAGTCGTTTCTCAGAGCTTTTGGGCTAATGTCCACCTGGGACTTGTGTACATGCTTCTCCTCTGCATGAGGGTGCTAGGGAGGGGGTATAGACCACATCACTCTTACCTATTGACTGTCCTGCTGTGTATCATCCTGTACAGTTTATTCCTGTACTGGGTTAAACCTTTTCTCACCTGAATTAAAACTGCACTAATACAGTAAATTAATAAAGGGGCTGAGAATGATCTCATTCAACTGCTCATTGCTCTAACTTCAGCCAAGTTGGACTTAATCTCTATAAACTAAAATATGCAGAGTTGGTTTTATTTACTTAGTTTTTCTAAGACTGAAAACAGGTTTCAGCAGCAGTAATACCCTTCTCAAGTTTCCCGCACAAACATTTCTGCTTTAAATATGCATGCTGAGGAAAAGAGAGAGAAGGTACTCACCTAGTTCAGGTGCTTTGCTTAGCACAAATGCATATGCCCAAAATTTGCTGACAGGTCCATTGTAAAAACTCTGGTCACACACTGACTGCTTCAGGCCTTTGGTCATCAAAATGTACAGCATATAAGCACCAGTTCGAACAGCACCGAATATACTTTAAAATACAAAGAGAAAATGARGAAAGTTCAGCAGGTGCATCACATCTGCATGTCATCATTTCAAATATTTATAATAAAAAACTCATAAACATGCTGAAGGAGTAACAGTTTGAGCCAGCCTTAAAACTGGAGTAACTCCACTGGTTTCTAGGAAGTTCTTCTGAATTCACATTTGTAAATTGGAACTGCAGTAGTATCCCCTGGCAAAAATCTGGAACAGTAACATCAGTGTTTTTTATTTCATTACTACAGGGATGATTCTTCWGTTATCAGGAGCAGTAGGGGTTATCAACTTCAGCTGAGAATAACTTGCATAGTTTTGCTGCTGATGGCTGGAAGGTTACAAGAAATGAGTTAATAAACAGTTGTCACCAACACAGGACAAATTCCCTCTTCTGATAGCCTCAGTTTTACCTTGTCTCTCTCTGTGCTTGTTACACCCACAAGAGCCCTGAGCAGACAGAAACCAGGTAGGACACACAGACTTTAGTGGGGAATTTGGTTTAGGGCTGGAGTTTCAGATGACTGTGGTCTTGGTGCATGTTCTGACTTTGTGTTTTATCTCTTAACAAGTCATTGCTCACAGAGGAACTGACTGGCTGAACTCACTCACAATAAACACTGATTCACCCTCACCTCATCAAGGACAGGTGGAAGGTAATGGTGTTCTTATCTCCCCTGTAACTGCTCTGTGCTCCTGTCCTATTCATGAGTCCTTGCTCCGTCTTGGTGCTTTTCACAACAATCTCACAGCAGCAAGCAAACCACACCACCTAAAATGGATGTATGCAGATACACGTGGACAATACAAGTTACCATTTATGCAAGATAAGTGAAATAAGGAAGAATTGTAGATTCTCCATCATTTGTTCTTTCTTTGTTAAGCTCATATCTTTAAAAAAGTGTGTTTTAAAATCATCAAGGTAGCCTCAAAATTTGAGGCCTATGGCAATTCTTACGGCACTTGGTCAGACTAGGTGGTTCAAGCGAGCCTGCTGAGCTCAAAATCACTGATCAATGTTTTTTATGTTATTTGCATAAGGTTTTTAGATTTCCAGACCTACTGCACTGACATACCCGATCAAACCTGACTGACGCTAAGGRGCAATGCACTTCCCTTGCTCCTGTCCACCGGAGGCAGCTCTGTAATGGGGTGCAGTACCATGCAGCTCTGGTGTTCTTTAGGCTTTACCAAAAGCACCACATTTGGGGCTCTGCAGCCTCCTCACACATGGGGAGAAATGTTGACTCCTGATTTCTGCACTGTTACATTTTGATGCACGAGGTTTGATCATTCCATCAGGAAATTCCTACCAACACTAAACATTGTTTAGGTTTCCTAAGAATCTATCATCACCAGCTGCTATTTGTATTATGGTATTTCCTCATGGGCTCTATTGCCAGATGAGTTCTCATGTGCTATGTGCAAACCAAAAAGATATCATTCCATGGTACATGTTTATGGATTTCAGGAGTTTAGATGAGGCTGCATTTCCCATTAGCACTGCCCAAAGCAATGTATATATCTGCAGATTCAGGCAACACAGCAGTTTCAGTCTCTTACATATATTTTGGATTTATCCATCCCTGCGAACAAAAGAAAAACTGCAGTATTCTTAGCACCTGTGCAGTCTACAGCGCATCTTTTCCATGTAGGGCTCTCCTCTCCTAGAACTGCTCTCTCAGCATGCTTTTCTCATGTCTTTCTGGGACTGGTCCTTTTAACTCGGCAGAGACTGGCTGCCACAGCCTGCAGTAAGTGTGAAACTAGGTGGAACTTGCTCTATGTATTCTCTCTAGCATTTAACACATGCTCTGTATTCTTGGGAGTTGCATTTCTCACTCCCAGGACAACAGGCAATTCTGACAGAGACGTGATCTGATCACTTCCTGAAGCACTAAACTCAACCTGGCCAGGGCAGGCTGCTTCTTGCTCTTGTGTTTTGGGTGGTGGCAAAACTGGGTGGAGGAAGATCAGGCAGAATATCTAATGATGYGCAGTCAGTAATCTAGTTCTCCCATTAGCAAATTCCTCCGTGCTGACATTAAAATAGGAGAAAAGAGGAAATTTTAAATTAGGAAATCAAATAGCTTCCAGCAGTATGCCTTTCCTCATACAGAAACTGTATTGCTCTTTTAAAAAATCATGGATTATTAAAGTTTTAAAACCAAAGAGGATTCTTTGCCACGAACACAAGCTCAGATGAGAAAAGGACTGGTTTAAGCAACAGGCAGAACGTTGACTTAACTGTAAGTGCTTCAGTGTGACAACCCCTGGATTTAGTCTGGAATGATAACCGAGCTGAAGAGTATTTGCCTTGTGGGGATTACAGTTTCACTTTACTCTCCTTGGGATTACGAGGATGTAATTCTTCCTGTATTTCTGTTTTGCTGCTACTGCAGAGCTCTCCCTGGAGTGTACATGCACACACACACACACACACTTTTCTTTTCTAGTTATGTTAGCATTTTGTAATTTTATAGCACTGAGGCTTTTTCTGGTTCTGTGATTCTAGAAGAAGTAACTGGCTACTGTTCTACATGGTGTGAGTCAGACTAATCTGAAATTTTTATCAGTAAAAAAAGTCACATTTTAGCATAATTCATAGAAGGTTTTATAAATAAAGAAGATGGCAAACTGGAAACAACTGATTCAGTTATTCAAATGCACGCCTTCAACAGGTAGCCGTTTATGAGAYGTGTTGCATGCCAAAATACTATCTTGCCAATAAGCACACATCACCTGAGGAAAAAAAAATGTTAAACACATGCCTACAAATATGCTTTGGACCCAGACAGACAGAACCTGCTTTTTGTGCCTCCACCACTTATCTCATTCATTCTGTAAGGTAAGCTCAACTAACAAATTTATCTCTTGCAAAGACATGATGTGCTGCAGAGTGATGATACTGCTTGCTCAGTAAATCACTTCCGCTTCATTTTGTCCTCGCCCTGCTCTTGCTGTAGCTATTGTGAGGCACTGAAACGAACTGCTTACCAAAGCAGTCTGCCTAGTGGGAACCATCCACAGGGATTTTAGCAGTAAGGTTGCAGTGAATTACTGTACAATTACAGCCTTTTGCAGCTAGAGAGACTGATCAGAAACACGCTGCACCGGCTAATGCTGCTTTCTCATCTGTTCAGACTCAAAATGCCCTACATTCTTTTCCCTCCAGGCAGTGACTTCTCTGGTAGACTAACTGATGTCCAATTGCTATTCTAGTGCCCATATTATGATCAAAATGCATCAGTGAGTGAAATACAATTAATACTGAGCTTATTTTCATATTAGGGTCTCAAGACACATCACATTTACGGATAAGGAGCATAAGACTTTTGAAAGGAAAGCATTTTAGAAGAAGGGAGACTGAGCCACAGGGAGCTAACTGATGTTACAGAGCAAGACAGAGGTAGACACTAGCAACTGAATCCTATTTACTACTTGAAGTTTCCTCCATGGTACGTAGCAGAAGGAAGTGAGGCCCTTGTTTCTGAAAAGACTGAAAACTTTCCACSAAATGGAAACTAATACTGTTCCGAATGCAAATGAGGTAAATAAAAAATATGTTAGCTACAGGTTACAAGTTCAAAGTGGGATATCTTTAATTTTTAAAGYATCCCATCATGCGTTGTAAACTGTGCATACATGACACCACCAGAGAGCAGCAGGGAGCCCACAGACAGCGAGACCAMGCTATTCCCTGTGAGTGCAGGGAAACACAAGGATTTCAAGCAGAGCCTGCGTTACTCAAAGGCGCAGGTTATTTAACACTGGCACCAAACAGAGGAGCTCAGCTGGTTTGACCAGTCTCCGAGGTGTCAGACTACCCCTTATTCATAGGTGTGTTGGGGTAAGACAGGCACCGAGCCCATCAAGCACCTAGTTGTGGTGCTCCCAAGGTGTCCAGGTCCAGCTCTAAGCCCAGAGGGCCTGGCTGGAAGAATTAAGAAATTTTACTTCTGCCTCAGCCTGCTTCTGCAGCGATTCAGGGGAGCCTCAGCCTGTGAGTCAGTGYGTGCCTGCCGCGCTCGCGGAGCCACTGGAGAGTGCGCTGTCCCCGTGAAACCCGAATGGCACAAACTCCCCTCGCGGGAGAGTAAACATTCCCCACTGAGATCGGCTTACTCGCGGAGTTACACACGTCAGCCTGCAGCCTTCTTTGCTATACCAGTTATGAGAAAAAGGCTTTTTTTCTTTTTAGAACACAAAATATTTACAGAGGAAGCTTTCTGAATTAGAAAGAAACRTTTAAAGGTCAGGAGCTAAAGAATGTGGAACTTTTTAAAACTTCTTTTGTGATAAATCAAATTTCATTCATTTTTAAGGTCCATTGAATTCATTGGTCATCTCGAGTTTCCTTTCCACTTCTAAAAAGCTTGTTTCTTAACAAAATAAAATGGCCTTTCTGTGCCCTGTGGATTTAAAACCTGCAGTCCTTATAAAAGAGCAACAAGTTGCAGTGCTAGTGATGTGGAACACGAAYGCTGGCTACACTAATACCTCTCAGTCTGACAGGTCAGCATGGCACGATGCTTTGAAAACAGGCTTTGAGAAATCAGTTGCTGTAAAAAGACAGAACATTTCTGGGCTTAGCTGAGCAACCGAAAACATAAAATATGAACAGATACCGGAAAAAAATGTGCAGAGAAAGCATCTGTAAGAAAACAACTCTCCGAACTAAGTTTCTAAAAAAAGAAATGCAGCTGAAGTTACCTTTGTTAGCTAGCTCTGAAGTCCCCAACTGGGAATTGCCCCTGAGTCTGAGTTAGTAAAGAAGCTCAGACGGATGCTCAGGACATTACAAGTGCTATGTGCCAATGTGGGCCCATCTCCACGTAAAGGAACTACTGGCCTCACATTGTACAGCCTTGTTTGCTTGTTGTGTGTTATTAATTCCTAAAAAMAACTTCATAAAAAGACAATAATCTTGCATTGTTATAGGTATTTTATAGTTCTTTGAGAGTACTTTCTTTTCCTACTGCTAAGTGCAAGCTTCTTTCAGATCATTCTTCCCTTCTGTAGGCCCGTGAAACGTGGTCCGAGAGCACCAAGGGATCAGGGGATTGACCCTGCCTGAGCAGGAGGGTTGGACTAGATGATCTCCAGAGATCCCTTCCRACCTCAACCATTCTGTGATTCTGTGATTCAGCAGGTACCAGACAGACGGCGCAGTAGCGGTAGGACGGGATGATAACTTTCTGAAGAAACCGATGGATTATGTTGCCTGAAATCAAACTGTTTGCAAGAGGTTTCTATCTCCCACAAAAACCTACTTYGACCATGTTAGAAAGAGCAGTAGTTTTGGCTGCCATCAACTGTATAAAAAATATCTAATTTTATTAACTGCCTTTCTTCTAGTTCCCCCAGGATATGGCTGAAGTGAGGATAATCTGTCTTTAAAAATGAGCTCCCCCAAAAAGGGGATGTCCAAATTAAAGTGGTTTTCTGAGTGATATATAATGAAGAAAAAGATAATACARCCTGGACTGTGTTGACTAGAATTATGGATCAACAGTCTGGTGATTTTTACTGGTTACTGGGCACTTAGTTAAAATATATTGCTTTAAATCCTTTTGTGGGTAGACTTACCAGATTGTTCTAAGACTGGGGAAGAATTAAAAGCCTGACAATATTTAACATTTCAAGGGTCTATATGATGAAAAACGACATTCATTCCCTTGCAGGGAGGGGACTGCAAGGTATGCCATGAAATATGAACCTGCTGACATATGGAAGCAAAGGGTAACTGAGAAATGCATTTTCTAACTAACTGCCCATAAACTCATAGGTACTTTGGCACATGTTTGCACTGTTTCCCACAAAACTAAGGCGAGTCCTTCGGGCCCCTGTTCTCYACCATGGATATACACATGAACATAGCAAAAGGACAGCAAAACTAATCAGAATTTGCAATTACTTTGCTACAATATATAACACACGGGGTAGTTCTGCTTGTTGCCTGGCTAGATTTCCTTACAACTCTTCCTTCTTTTTCTGAATGAATCACAACTTACTCTTTCCCCCCTCCCAGTGATACACACATTCATCTACATCTAGTCAGCTTTGCCAAGGGAAGGTGGAAGCATTATTAATTTTGCTGGTCAATGTGCAATATGTGATGGTGCAATATAAAGCATATGCTGGATTTTCCAGATGGAATAAATCCTCCAAATAAGAAAAGGAAATAATTAATCCTACGACARTTTTGATACATAGTGATATTAGAAGGCTGTYGGACTAACTAAATGTTATTTCAAAYGTGAGTCCTGTCTCAGTTTACCTTGATTTTATTCACATGTAATTCCATTAAATCCTGGGTGGGTTGTATTTAAACAGGCGTAGGAACTCTARGGTCAATTTAGGCTTATCTGTGATTGCAAACACATGATTTTTTGCAGTATAATGAGAGTTAAACATACTCTACCATGAGAAACCTTAGCTACTTGATCACTAATAAACAGGCAATGACTGAAAGATACCATTTAGCTGTTCAGWGACCTCTATGGAATTAATGGATCTTGTTTTGATCTCAAGGAATTAGTGAGAGTTGTYGTTAAGTTAGTACAATATGATATGTCCTCTAATATCACAGAAAAGCAGCCTAGTGAAAGATCTGGCATTCAAGATCCTAAATGGTCAACGTGACACAAGGACAATATATATGTAATATGTATAATTTACTTCAACTGACTAGGAGAACCAGCTTTATAAGTATACATCTTGTCATTAAAAAATATTTTGCTTAGTCTGTTGAACTGAGGGTTACATTTTCCAAATTAAATGAATCAGCCTATTGGTCAGTGAAAGATACACAGTGATATAGTATTCATCTAATGTACACGGTTGTAAAAGGATAATACTGACTACGTATTCAGTCTTTCTTAACTCTAAGTGTAACATTTATGAGGCATTTTATAAGCATTTAAAAGAGAAGACTTACTAATTAYGAGTTACCTTGAAATCCTAGAGAGACATTTTTTCAAGTTGTAGCTGATGAACTGAGCCCAATTGTTATTTTTATAAGAAATAGCAAAGAAAATTAGCATAATTAGGCTATCATTTCACCATTCTCTCACGTTTCTGAGCTGAATTCAAACAATGCCAAGRTTAATGATGGAGAGAGGGAAACACAGCCCTGCAGGAAGTTGTTACACTACTGTTTTGTACCTCCCAGAACTGGTCCAGATACCTCTTAGAAGTACTCTGTCCTCTCATTAAACACTCTTGTGATGAAAAAGACCTCTCTATGCTCTCCACAGAAGAGATGTATCTGTTGCCTTACCAAAATTTCTAATGCATCCAGCTTGAGCTGTCCCAGAAGAATGCCTCAATAATATTTAGGGCATCAATGCCTATTCTTCTAAATCAGATATCCTCCCTTGTAAAGAACTGCCAAGTACAAACCTGTTTTTACGTCTCTTCAGGTTCAGGGCAAAGTTTCTCCAGACCTATTCTATCTATGTCGGCATTTCAAAGGCCCTTAGCACAGTGCTTTACAGTCCTTAGTGGCTTTTGCTCTCACAACAGCCTAGTAAGGTGGTAGGCATAAGACTCATTTCAAAGACAGAAATATCCTCTAAAAAAAAAAATCTGTGTCTGAGCCAGGATGAGAACTGATGAACAACATCGAGTTGTAGTTCAGCGTCCTAGCCACTAGGTCTGATTGATAAAACCAGACAGAGATCTAAGCTCACTCTGTGTAGATGAAAAAGGAAATACTGARTCAACATATTAAACACACTCCATAGGAGGCATTTTCTTCAGAGAGAAATAAGACCTACTGTGGATTTTCATTTTTTTTTCACATTTTAGAGTTAATCTCTAAAATATTCTAAAATTCAAGTCTTAAATCCTCTGCTTTAATTACACCAGATTGACTGCTACCTTTCAAGATAAATAGTTTATAGACAAAGAAGTTGTTACTACACTTCTAAACATCACATTTTCACCATTTTCATGTCTGATATGTTGGCATCATGCTTTCAGGACCTAAAAATACATAGTCATGCACAGGGATACAGCACAAGTTAACAGAGCTGTTCTGTCCTAAGAACACAAAAAGCTGAAAATAGTACCACAAGGCTATATAAGAATAATAGGAGCCTTCCATAAACTCAGTCACACTCTTACGTACTTTTGATTTCTCCTTTTCCTGTGACATCTGTATCTAAAAACTTCAAAAACATTTTTTTAAATTACAAAAACAGTCTTTCAAGAGTACTTACATGCATCTCATTGTTTAAACAAGAATGTAGAGCTCATTTTTCTTAGACTACTTGTTTGAAAGGCTGTAAGGCATTTATATTCTTCACAATAACTAAAAAATTGTAATTAGGAGGAGCATCATTTTCACACTTTTTGACATATTTTTGCCTAAGAAACGGTCCAGGTCTCCAGAACTCCCTTAAAGGTTGAAATGACTAACACTGCTATTTCTATTTGTAATTTTATTTCTGCAGACGAGAGAACATATTTGAAGAACGCTCATTTTCTTCAAGAAGTTATATTTGGTGATTGTGGATGAGTGTGGTCTGTGGCTGTGGCTTCTCCCTGCACTGAGCTCTAGCCTGYCACCCCGCAGCACGGGAGATGCTCTACCAGTCGCTCTGCAGACAAGCTGCTGCCTCCCCTTCCTCACTGCCAGCTGCTTGTTCCTACCGCTCTGCTGCCTGCCGAGTTGTGCTCGCTCGACTGTTTGCATGGCCCTGCTGTTTAACTGCACTGGTGAGTGATGCAGCTAAGAAGGTCTCTCCTCTGTTTCTTTTCAGATGTATTATTTCCTTGCTTTCAGCCACAGCACAATCACAGGAGCCACGTGAGGCCGTGCTGTACTCCAGCGGGGAGATGAAGCATGGGGAAGGCAGGAGCCCTTTCAGCCAGCCTCGACGCTGCAGAATTCATAACGCGGCACTGTGCTCGGAGCAGCTACTTTGCTGTGGGAATTCATTTAAAAGGCACTTAAGACGTTGGTTTGCATCTCAGTACKGAATCCGGCCTCAAGTATGCTTCCTTTAGCAGGTGACAGAAAAGCCCAAGGCTAACTCAAAGCACAGAAGTACAATTAAAATGTAGTTAAGAACGGTGCGGGAACAGTAACAAAGCAATATTAAGTACCATCCAAGTAAAATATTCAGATCTCCAGTGCTTTCAATAATAGATATGGATGCTTCTAAAACATACTTAGATAAACAGTTATCATCTCTGCGAGGACACTGGAACATCCAGGATGTAACAAGCCCACCAACAAAAACTTCCTTCTAGCATCGTCCTGCCCAGCTGCTCCTCAGCCTCTCCCTTTCCCACCTCCTGAAGCAGATGGGTTTTGTTGCTCGCCTGCAGGGTCCCTCACCCTTTTTGAAGGTGATGCAGTCCCCCTCAGAGCGGATGTTAAAAAACAATGTTAAAAAACAAAGAAAGGAAAGGAGGAGGTGAGGAGCACCATATGCCTTTCTCAGTGTGGCGCTCACTTATCCTAAAACCTAGCAGTCAGCAGGACTGAAAGTGCATCATAACGGGGTTCTCTACTTTTCAGTGTGTGTGAGTGAAGGCTGTGCTGAGCTCTGCAGTTTTCCTCACTGTTTTTGGCAGAAGAATTTTCTTTGCATAAGTTCACGCATACTTTGAGGTTTGGATTCAGTCCTATCAAAATCTCAACCGAAAATCCGAAAGAATTCCTGTTCCATCTCTAAAAAGAGCCCAACACTAAACCTAATGCACAAACCCGGCCTTTCAGACAATCCTAGTGTATCTGATCCAGATGTCTCATTTGGGTTTCCATTTGGGAACATAACCTGAAGCCAGGTCAGTTCAGGGTGATTTAAAAAATGCGCAAATATTYTGCATGGCGCTAAGAAATAATATATCATTTGTGCAGGCTTATATATCCATAAGCAAATGCCTACATGCCTGGGTGGTTATTACTTTCCCATGTGAAGAATTATTGGGAGAGAAATGAAATACATTAAAGTGACAGTTTAAAGTTTTCAGGTCAGGGCAGGTACAATACTCCTTGCATTGGTCTTTCTCCCCCCTTGCAATAAATCCTCCAAAGCAGGGCCAGCCCCTTCAGTGCTCCACTTGTCACTCTTAGGGGCTCCCTGATCTCCCACGCTCTCCTGACACTGCATGGGTTCCTGCAGGTGCTGGCAATGGGCCCGGTGCTGGGCTACAGCTCTGGTCCTCACGTCCCTTCCCTCACGTCCAGAGACTTCCTCATCACAACTCACCTGGCTCCCAAAACCATTTATTTGTCCTTTGTATTGACAAAATTGGAGAGGGAGAAAAAAAAAAAGCTGAACTTCTTTCCTTTGCATCCGGGACCTCATTAAGCACAAACAAACAGCGACATCTCTGCAGGGCTGCGGATCAATGGACACTGTCATCTGGCAATTTTAATCACATTAATACCACAGCAGAGTAAAATCCATCTGCTTCTCCCTTGCTAAAGTGGCAAGGCTCAACACATCTGCCAATTGCTGCAACTACCACTTGGAAGGCTTATTTATGTGTGGATAAAAAAAAATCAATCTACCACAGCTATTTTCTTCCAGTCCTTCCTCATTTTACCTGAACTCCCTCTCCAGGAAATGCAATTTGATGCCCTAAACCTGCACTCTTTATGATTGGGATTAGCTATATTCAGAGAATCCGGAGGAACACAGCAYAAAAGTAATCAATAAAGTGAAGTTTTGTGAGCTAGTGGAAGCACCTGCAACAYTTAGAAAACTAATGCCAGGAGTATATTCTTGCAAGCAGTCTTTACAGCACATGAAACAATCAGTGGAGTTAAAGAGGGTTAWACTTGCAGGGAGAGTCTCTTATACAGAGCACTCAGTGGTTACACATGGCCCATCAGGTTTTCGAAAAGAGAAAAAATAAAGAGCAACACTCAGGCTGAAGGGCAGTTGTTCTCCATCACCACCCTAGAAAGATGAAAGAGTAACATAATTTGCTTACAGGGAAAACTGTAACCATACGCTGCTGAAGAACACATAACTTGCCTTTCCAGGAACAGAAAATAATTTTCAGCTCTATCCACTCTTCTCAGCTTCTCATTTAACTTACAAAGGGWCAATTACAAACCAGTCAATACTAATTGATATCATCAGTTCTTGCTGTCCTCCACGTGCTGTTACCTGAAGCTACTCCGTGATTATCTAGCATTTCGGAGGTAGGAACTTGAAGGGACAATATTTCTTGAGGAAAATGATCATTTCACAAGCAGTAGCTCACTATTCTATCATAAAATAATAGTTGGAGTTTTTTTTTTTTTTTCATCTGAAGATCCCCAGCAGCCTCTGAAAGCTGTATACTCAGTAAGGTATTTTTCTGTCAAGAAACATTTCTTAGTTCTTAGGTATTTTTGTCAGCAAGTGTGGACTGTGGATAAATTACCAAAAAAATTCAATTTTCAGCTTAAGCCCTGCGTTTGGTGCAAAATCTCATAAGAATTAAGGAATCCATTTAAGSATTTCTAAAGTAGCCCATGAGGGATTCATAAGCATAGTGTAGCTCTTAAGTAATCCTTAATGAATGCTTCAGGGGCATTTGAACTTGTTCCTGTGTCATTACTGAAATTATTCTCAGCAGCCAATATTATCTGAAGAAAATTTTAGAATAACTGTAATATTCCTGTGATTTAAATGATAATCCAAAAAAGTGGCATATCTATTTCTGCAGGATAATTTAAAGATTCTTACAGGATCAAATGTATCAAGTTGGTAGAGTAACTGTCATGTAGAGCATTGAAATGTATATCCAGGAGTTTGAAATTATCCTACGCAAATAAAGCCAAAAAGTAATAAAKTAAAAGATTTAGAAGAGAATCAAGCCAACCAATGGCGTTAGCAATCACTAAAGCTGTAAAACAGGCAGATAACAAATTAAGCAAAATCTAAGTTGCAGGGAAAAACTAGCATTTGACAGAATAAAGAAGGCTTAAAGAAGCTAAAAGTTATAATACGGCTTTAATGAGCTGCTGAGATCCATAAATGCAATGGTAATTGCAGGCCCGGAGTCACTGCTCTTCCCTTCTGCTGGTCCTCACCGCGGCTGTTCTCCTACAAGCTCCTCGGGGTCCGGACTCAGGACGCAGAGTGATGGAGCAGCAACCTGGGCGAGCGGCTGACTAGCACAGGCTCGAGGAAGCCCTGGTGCTCAGAAGAAGTGTCRGACCTGCGGCGTGGCGGCAGCCTCGCTACGCAGTGCCTCTGCGTCCCTGCGTGAGCCCGCACCTGAAGGATGCAGAACGCGGAACTGCTGCCACGCAGGGGGCAGACGGGATGTCTGATTTCTTCTGAGTTACCTACTTTCTCTCCAGTGCAGTTCCCTTCTTAAGCTACCAGACACTTGTTTTTTATTCTTCAAACGTATTTTTCAGACTGCTCTCCATTTAAAATGGAGAGGAGAAGCCTACTCCCACTCGGCCGTGTTCGGAAAATGACATTCATGCTGCGTGGTGGCCCACAAGGACCCATAGGCTGCGACAGGATGATTTGATGAGTAAGGTATAACTCAAAGTGGCAAAAAGAGTGGGAAAGGGAATAGGGGGTAAAATTAGTGTAACRGCTTGTTTTCAAATAAACTCACTTTCCTAAGATGTTCAGCAAAAACAAGCAAGCAAGCAAACAAGCAAAACAAAACAACAAAAAGGAACTTTTTCATGGAAGAAGGACCACTTGGCTGAAAAATAAGAGATTTTGGTAGGAATCTTTTAGCCAATCCTACCCATATCTGCTGTAAACTGACAAAAAAATCCAGGTGTCACATGAAACTTTGATTTACTTTTTATAAGGCCTGATTAATCTCTCAGTGAAATTAATTTACTTTCAAAATTAGTTTGGCAGATACAACAGCACAACAGAATCCAGTAACAGCAGAGCAAATGAAAARATGAGTTTTCAGGAAAGGATGAGAACATCTTTTGTCATATGGCACCAGCAATAGCTATAATTCTTGGAATAAAGGTATTGTCATGGGATATTCTTCTCAGTTACAATAAATAAGGTATATATTGGAGATATATCTTCTTGACAGTACTACAATTGCTTTTAGTCCATATACTTTTATCACCTCTCTACCTGTTTTTTTTAATGCCAACTTGTATTTGTTTTTCAATTTATAAATTCTCCTTACATAGCACTGTTTGTATTTCCCTACTGGGATTACAGTTTAGCTTTCAGAAAGGAAATTTTTCTTCTTAAACTGTTATGTCCCATGCAATGGATTTTTGTCTTTTCTCCAACCATTCTATTTGCTGTTCATCCAATTTCCTACTTTTACTCCAAAATGGTAATTAAATTTTTTCCACTATTCTATTATATAAGAGTAAGTATATAAAAATGAACACAGTTCTATTGAAATAAATGGTTAACTAGGTATATGTTAAGCATGTTACTAACCTAGGCTCTGGAAACTCAGTCATGTTGAGAATATGCATTAGTGCACTACAAACACAGGGCATGCTTTACAGTAAATTCTCATGCTTTTAAGTTCATAAAAGAGAAGATAAATAATTCACCTTAAATGTTACTTACTAATCTAATGTTATTTGGCAAATATTCCTCTTTCATTAACTCATTTTCTCTTCAAATGTATTTTCAGAAACCCATATAAAATCTCAGAAT
Organism: Rhea americana; assembly: GCF_003343005.1. NCBI lineage: Eukaryota > Metazoa > Chordata > Aves > Rheiformes > Rheidae > Rhea > Rhea americana. Next base: position 2,351,045 of record NW_028185106.1, on the reverse strand, counting down.
ATTTAAAGATTTTCGATGAGTTGCTCAGCAACATATCAAATTAAGTTGTTTTTTAACCTTCTTGACAAGACTTTGTGAATGGCAGATCTTGAGATAGGATGTAAATTTGAATCAATTTTCATCCATTTTCATACCTATAAGCATCCTACTTTGATTATATTTCAGAGTCACAAATCCATGCAATTGAAATCCTTTTTAAAACTTATGTTCAGTCCCTTCCATTCTGTTCAGTTGAGGACAGAGTTTTCGATACATATATTCATCTAGGATTATCTTGTTGGTAGCTCTCTGCAGAACAAATCATGTACCTTTCTGTAAGATGTTGTTGTGCTTGCAGTAACAAATACTGCAATTACAGCAGTCTCATAAAAAAAAGTGAGCCATATTCTTCCAGTGAGACTTTGTAGGTTTGTCTTTCAAATACAAGACATATTGCTGCTGGGATACTTTGCTTTCAAGGCTCCTATCAGTTTTGCTGTGTATGTGGCAAACAGATAGTGACTTATCAGCTACGTTTGATAGCATTCCTACTACTTCGAGAAAGAATCACTTTTAGAAACTCCTGTATTGTCATTAATTAATTTTCAGCATTCCTCCAAAACATAGCTGAATTAGCATTGGAGTCTGAATGGTGTCAAATGATGATAATAATACTATTACTGCGTGGTTTGGCTAGACAAAAAGGCCTCACTCCATCAGTCTTGGTTAGGTTTAGCCTCTCTCTGCAAATGCCTGTATCTCATCAGTTATTTTGGCTTCTTCCTCTCATGTATCGACATGTGAATATTCCTTAGGGAAGACAACATTTTGTGATTATTAGTTACAGCCAAGATCCTGATTCTTCTATTGGCAGCACTTTAAGAACGGAGACTGAGTGAAAATGGTGCCATGCTGTTGTCTTGTGTGAAGACAAGGCAATCAAATACATGTTTAAGCTCTTTGATAGCAAGGCTACCCATACACAGACTGCAAGGCCTACAAAAGGAATTACAAAAATCCAGCTGAGATGTAATGAAAACTAGAATTAACGACTTCATATCCCTCCGTGAGAGTCCCGTTCCCAGCTTTGCTGATTCCCAGAGATGCCAGCATGGTACTTTTGATATTCTGTAACTAAAAAATTCTTTGGTGTCAATGATGACCCTTACCTGATTTTCAAAGTGGCACAGAATATGGAACTGGCAGCTCCAATTAGTAATGTTTTCTCAGATTTTAACCCCAGGAAATATTTAGAAATGCAGAGCTGACTGTTGCCTGGATGTGYAGGTGAATCAGCACTTGGGGTCTTATGAGACTGAAAAGCAAACTCTTGTGTCAGCCTCCTAACGCTGGATTCCCACTGACGGGAAGCGGCGCACGTCCCAGGGCTGCGCCCACCGCACCTCAGCGCAGAGCTGCGCTGAGTACGAACACCCAGCTCCCTTCGTTAAAGTGCATAAAGTGAAGAAAGAAGACTGAAATCATTTCAGGCAACAACAAATCTTCAGTGCTTGAATCAGGTCAACAAGAGTGCCAGGAAAGAAGAAAAAAGGCCCTGAACTAATTTCTCAGCAGAAGAGTTTAAAAAATTATGGTTTCATGGTGGTTGCAAAACAAGAAGAAAAATTTGCTGTCATTGCTCTTATAAAAATTTTCACTGAGAAGTGATAAACCTCTTCCTGAGACAATATGTTTGAAAACAGAAGATGCTTCCAAAGAGAAATGAAGCTGCTTTTCTGTCTCAGAAATCCTGCTGGTGGCCAGTATTGACATAAAATTCACTCTTGACCGAACTCCTGAATTCTCAGCAAGCTCAGTAGGGTGGTGTAGTTGTTTTGTTTATTTATAAGCATGGCAAGTTTCCTGCTGTTGCTGCTATCACATTTAAATGATCTTGGCAAGAAAAAGGCATACGGGAGACATTCTGAAGAAGGACCATGTCATTGCCTGGCAGACAATTGCCTTTTTTTAAGTCTAGAACACATTTTTCCAGCCTCTACTAAGTGTTACTATTTCTGAGGATACTCAAAGCAGGTAAAATGGTAGGACTTCTAGGAGAAACGTAAACAAGTGCTCTAAAAAATGTCTTACACTAACCTTGAGACAGAATACTCAAAGATCCTTGGACAGATATTTCTTCCTCAGTACAATCACTCAAGGCAGATACATACATTATGCAGAATTTCTGAAAGCTATAGTAAAAGTCATAGCATTTCCACAGACTAGAAAACTAAAGAGAAAGTCCTTTCAAAGTTAAGGGGTGTTTTCCTAGTGCTATAGTAAGTCTATAGGCAGAACAACAGCTTCCACATTGACCTTCAGAGGAAGCAGAAATGTCTTTCAGGCCAAGCATAAACAGCTAGTTATGCGAGGAGTCAGGAAAAACAAAAAAAGACTCAAGCTAGTTGGAAAGTTTGCAGTATTTGAAATCTAGTTAGTACAACTGGCTAGGAGAGTCAGTAAGGCTGGAAGGGACTGATGGCCCCAGAAAGGGCGCTGGGAGTGAAACACCAGGAAGCAGATGTTCCAATTTACACTTTTTATAAGAACTCTCCAGCTCCGGTTTTAATGAATACTCTGCATTTCCACTCTTTTCCAGTCAAGAAGTCAGGGTTTGTTTTTGTTTGTTTGCTTGTTTTGTACAGGATTGCATGTTACTGTAAAGGCTGCTGAAGACTCATGTTCAACCTTACTATAAGATTGTGGGTCATCTTCTCCCCTCTCTGCTTCACTCTTCTGCATATTAGCCTGATGCCCAGAAGATGCACAGATCTTACACCTCTCCTAGAGCTGTCATTCTACAAAAAGCTCCTGTACCTAAATATCAAATGCAGGTATTTAGTGTCGTAAAAATGGAAAGAAAGTTCTGTACCTTGGGGTGTTCTTGCCATAAATATAAAGCTCTAGTTTTCCAAATGCAGCTATACGTTTTTTACAATTCACTGGTCCCCACTAGCAAGTCCAGCAACTTAAAACCTCAGTGTTTCCACATCTTGCCTTTCTGTTCTTCTCTCTCCTTTCCACCCCTGCTGTCTCATTTCCAATGTACAAAGTTTAGGGAATGTCACTGGAGCTGYGGCATTTAAGTGGAAGGAGGAAGCAAATACTAAAATTATGAATCCCTTGCAGACTGCACTCTCCTGGCAACTGCTTCATGCCTCTACAAGCAGAGCTCAGCCCTAATGCCTGAACTGCAGGGCACAGGGAGAGGTGGTCACTGGGGTAGGTTCACCCTACCTACTGGTTCACCTTCTCACTTCAAAAATATGACATCCACATAAAGCAGGTCACACATCAGATATTTCTTATGATGATAGTGGGAAATGCCACTTAGCAAGTAATTAACATGTTGATTTTGGTCTGAATGTTTTCAGGCCATCTAGACAACACTTCCTCAATGCAGTTTATATTCCTGCTGTTTCTTGATTAGAACAGGTGCTTATGATTTTGGGAGGAGATAAAAAATTAAAAAAACCCAAAACCCACACTGTGAATTTCAACCATAGATCTGTCTCAGGTAATGTGATTTTAGAAATCATCAGAGTGATCTTCTGCAAAGGACAGTTCTGAAATCATGCTACCTTTCCTCAGATTGGGAATTAAAATACAATTGCTTTACATGTCAACTCATTTCCAACGGCTATGTTTTATTGAAAGTGTAATTATAGTATGTATTTTGGGACCCAGATGGCTACAAATCACTTTACAAACTGATCCACAAAAGAAATGCCATCCACAAACCAGTTCAACAGTTGCTGAAATTCAGCTGTAGCTAGAACGAAAGATGGCAATTGCTTACAGGACCTTAAGAGCACAATGAYGCTATGTTAGACAGATAGCGAGAAACATAGCACCAAATGGAACTGGAGGGAAATTATAAATATGCACAGTATTAAAATTTGTCTAGAATTCTCAAAGTTCTGTCTGCACTAAGATGCTTTCTTTTTAAGGAAACTATGAATTATTAAAATCAAGCCAACATAATCTAAAGTTTTATTGTTAGTGTGTCCTGGCTGGATGAGGCAACTTAAAATAAATTTCTGCTGGAGTTTTAGAAAGTGCCAATGTGATAGAACTATTTTGGAGAAAAAAGTAAAAGAGCAAAGAAAACCAAACGCTAGTCTCCATTCCTGCTTATTTTCCTTGTAGAAACTCCCAGGTCAAACTATTTCTGTCCTGTGAAAAATCACCCACCATTCACTGCTGCTCAGTGAGCAAACCTGTCTTACGTACTTGTGAACTAATATAATCAGCAATTATTTTACTGATATTATAAAAAGATAAAGGTATCAGTGTTTGACATTGGTTTACAAATTGCTTCCACAGTGTAGTGTGAAGTATTACTATAAAATCCTCAATTCTGTGTACTGAATGTTGTTGGTAAATTGTGTCAATATTCTGTGTGTTTGTAGAGGGCTATTATTATTAGCATTTGTTCATGTGTTTACTTATCTTCAGCCTCATTAAAAATGAGTATGTCAAACAGATAAAATGAAATTCAGGTGAGTCAGTTTTACTCCTGACTTCAGAAACTATAAAGAATCTGAACCTGGCTTTCCCCATACTCAGTGACACAGCGGCAACACGACACTAATGAGCTGGGCACCACAGCCTTTCCTGTGGATCCAGCCTTTTGCGATACGCACAAGCTCTTCATGACGGAATAACCAACACCCAGATTCTGATCTCATTTACAGTAGCCTAATTTACCTGTCATCGAGGTAGTTACTCTAGGTTTACCTCACTGTAATGGAAATCAGAGTCTTGACTAAATATTCTCTATATACACCTATATAAATGTCATGCTAACTAGTAAGTGAGAACAAGCTTAATATCTTAATGGGATTATTTCCATTTTTAGCTTGCCTGGTAAATTTGGTGCAATGATATTATGTGCTTTCTCTCATTTCCTCACTTTACCTTCACCTTTGCTATTCAAGAGTTATTAATTTCTGTCCTTATCAAATGTCATACAATCTGGGAAGTCAAAGAGGACCATTTCAATGGTTCAACCCTGAATGACAAAACTAAAGAAATGCCATTTCTGGATGATCTTCTGGTCATATTAACACTCTTTTTAGGGCTGAAGAACCCCAAGCTCTTTTCACAGACTATTGACAAAAGCTCTTGGTGCAAAGAAATGCCTACCTGAAGACGGCAAGGCTCAGGGACCAGAGCACTAGTGGTTTCCTCAGTTCAAATTTTGCTCGTTTGTTCATTAGGTGCCGACCACCAAATATAAAGGCAGCATACAGAGCTGAAAATAGGAATGATTTCTTCCTGCAAAACAAAAACAAAAAACAGCTGTTAAATATTTAATTACTATTCATTGCATAGCAGAGTCACATCTGTATGTAACTGTCAAGTGCTTGTGAGTCTCCTTGAAAGGAAACTCTTCTGAAGATGCTCCTGCAGCCTAGTAGAGATTATTGTTATCATATAAACCTACGTCCCTGTGCATACGTCCAGGTATTCTTACTGCAGGCAAAGCTGACCTTGGGGAAGCTTTTCCTGAAAAAAGAACAGCAAAATTTGGCTTCCCTTCTTTCCCAATTTATGAAGACTGACCTTCTGTGAAGAATAGTATAGCTGTTACAAAGCCCATGTGGGTCCTTTGCCTAGATACACTTCTAAAAGCAAAACATGGCTGACATTTGGACCAGCTGATYGGGTTTTGTGGCTCAGTCACCATTTTTGTATCATATATTGTTTCCTGCAGGCTTCTTGCTAACTGGCATTTTTTCCCCATTATTTYCTCAAAGACGACTTTTAAGTATCTTCAGCAATTGCAACACAATATGGAGAGACTCATAAAAAGCAGAGAGCCACCAACTAGAGGTCAACAGCTCTATTATGCCACAATCCTACTGTGTGGAATCGCCCTGTTTTAAGTCCTTCTTGCAAGTGCTGGTTCACTCTATATAGGAAATCCAATGAATCTGCAGAAAAGGTCAAGCACTGCTCTGTTAAGGAACTTCAGTGATACTGTTGGAATTGCAAGCTTCATTTTTAGAACTGCCTGATAGTAGCTCTGCTCAGCAATGATCAGCAGCAAGCAACTGAACTCTGGCATTGTAATTCGTTATAAATCTACATTACAGGTCAAAAATAGATTCAGTCTGGGATCCCTTCCCACACATCATAATATCACACTGGCTAATACTTAATGATGCACAACATTAATGGTGGCCTAACTGGGCGGGTATATATTTAGGAATAGATTTTTCTCTCCAGAATCTATTTTTACCTATACCAGTATTAGTGGAGTATCTAAGAAAAGCTGTAGCTGTGTATTTGTTGCTGTATTAGTACAAGGAAAGTACATGCAGCCCTCTGCAGAGATAAATGAATTTGCATAAGGATGAAAGCGAAGTAGCAGCATCAGTCCAGAAGACAAGCACAAACATAGGTGGTCTAATTGTGGTGGCAACGCTTATTACAACTGGCTTTCGAAAACCACATAGTCTGGGCCCTTAAAAAAAAAATTAATTTTCACTTCTGTGTTCTTAACTTCCACAGTGAGGAAAGAGACTTTATCACCACACTTAATAGCATGGAAATAGCAACCGATACCGAGTTGCGTGCKTCTCGCCCTGGCTGAGGGCAGTGCAGCCAGCGACTGTCATCGGGCAGGCAGAGGAGGTCTGTGTTGAGCCGGTCCCCGCAAGGACGCCCAAGCACGCGAGACCCGTGCAGGAGGCCTTGCCGGTGCAGAGACCGCAAGGCAGCACCGCTGGGCAGCTGCCAGCAGGACACGGGGAGGCAGGCTGGCAGGGAAGGATGTCGGGGTTTAAGACCAGTAGCTAGAAACATTTCATGGGTAGGAGGGAAGGCAGGAAGCAGTTTGATCCAATTCTGGATCAAACACAACCAAGATTTCAAAATGAAAAAAACCATCAGTCTGATTCAGTTATCCATTCAGGTCTGTGCTCAATTTGACTCTCTCCTTCCTGGGCAATACCTCCTATATATTTACATCAAATGACAATTCACTTTGGTTCTTATTACTAAAATTATTCTTTTGAGTTTAGTCAGTTGAAAGAGGTTTATTATACTAAATGTTTAATATTATACTAATTAAACTACATTATACTACATAATATACAGTATACATTCCTATATATAGTAATTATACTACATTCAACATTGTACTAATTAGAACAGATAATTTTTAGGTCACTTTTAACAGCTTTGCTCAGCATTATTTGCGAAGATGGTAATTGTTATTGCAGCTGTATCCAGCTCTGTATTGGTGGTGGCAGACATGAGACGATGTGACTGCTCTYGCGCTGTGAACTGCGGAGAGCAGCTGCCGGCAGTGTTAGGCAAGGAGGGATGCAGTACTGCTACCTCCTGTCAGAGGCACGCGCAGTACTGCAGAAAGACAAGGCTGATTTTGAAAGCAAGTCTCTTCTTTGACAAGTTCTGACACGTTCTGACACCTTTCACTTTTGGCATGAAAAGGCCTTTGAATTTCCCTCTCTTTGCAGCATAATAACGACTAAAAGGACTGGGTAGTCCAGATGCTACAGTTATAAAGGGGCAGCAGAGGCTTGTACTTTTAAGATGATCTGTTTAACTGCATTAGATCGGTATTAACCAGCTTCCTACCAGTGATTTTATCACGGCTTTTGTGAAAGGTTCATTACTACACTCTGGTTCCTAGTGATCGGTGCTACAAAGCAATGGCAATCTGACAGCATTCGCTTATATCTGACATAGTTTCAGCCAAAGGAGTCTAGTACCAGATAAGCATTTTTAAAGATAAAGTTTTGGAGTAGTTCCAGAGCTCTGTAATGTTTCATTACTATTATCTGAAGAGAAACTAAATACAACAGAACAACAACAAAATAATTTATCTTGAAACTAAGAAGTCTCCCTAAGGAATTCCTTAGCGAAGATTCACATSCAATAACTCCAATGTTAACACATTCATATGTTTGTCTTCAATTCCGTTCTGCAGGGTAACACAGTAGGCATAAAGACAAGGCTGCCAAATCCTCTACATCTTTCTGGCGTTTCTGTTTCTCACAGTTGTCTCCCACCTTCCTACATTTTCAGACTTCAGCCACTAAGTACTATCTATATTGAATACAACTCTATGTTGCACTGCAGAAAATTGCCAGTTCTTTTGCCCCAAAAAGCGAGGCAGGCGAATTTTCTAGAGAACATGTAAAATGCTCTGCTCCGTCTGGGTGTTACTACAAAAAAGGATGACAGAGTTTGGGGMTAAGGGCTGAAAATGTGAGGTGGCTCTTTGGAGACTGGAGAGCAGAGGTGGCCTTAAGAAGCAAGGGGACAAGCAAAAGCAGCTGACAGTGAGGGGAAAACAGAAAAGAAAGAATGAATGGTAACTATGGGAGGCTGACAGCTATGAGAGACGTGAAGCTGGGACTAGAGGAAGGGAAGGAGCCTTGAAGTGTGAGAGCAGGTAGACAAGAAGCACATGGATAGGGGAATACTAAAAGAGGGCTATGTACAAAAAAGAAAGTATTCAAGTGCCTTAATTCTGCATTACTCCAACACTGAAATGAAAAGCAATGGCTCAGCTGCAGTTTCATGGCAGAACTGTCCAAGCTCATGGGCAGCTGCTTGTTTCCTTTTGCAACATATGGAGCATGAGACATTTTTGTTGTGTCCACAACTAGGACCTTATATAAAGGAGAAACAAGGCATTGATTTCGCCCAAAGTTCTGCTTAAACATCATCAGGACTTTGAAAGAAAATGTTTTTCTCATTAAGCCCCTGGAAGGTTGAACATGGGTACAGCAACAAACTCAAACTACCTACACTGAAGGTAGTTTTGATCACTCTCTTAAAGAAATCCTGTAGATGGTATTATCACCTGGGTCACAGTTCGTAGCGTCTGATTCTCCCTTTCCATTGTGTACACCGAAGATGGGTGTTTTGTCTATCCAAGGTCTGATGGACAAAGGTTTAGACACTGGTATGCATTTTAGAAGYTTAAATCCCTTATCAAGTCTAGCCCTAAGGAAGTGGAAACGAGACAAGAAAAAAAAGGAAAAAGATTAAGAATTGAGAAGAGGGAGACAGAAAATTGGGGAAGAAAGACGGAGAAAATCCATTCCACCAGAAACAAAGCTTCTTATCATTCACAGGCAGAAGTCTTACCCAGGGGAGCCCATTCTGGCATCAAGAAGTGGCAAAGAGGGATCAGTCATCTGGCTTAAGGCAGCAAAATGACACACACAAAAAGACAACAAATTAACGTTGAAAGAAGTCAATGGTAAATGGAAAGGTCGGGAGTATGAAAACTTGTCTCCCCTCCCAGAAATATGTAATTCATAAAATACTGAACGTATAAAAATTACCACAGCATTCCAACAATAACAGACCCAAACCTTACAGTGAGCCTCATACAAAACAGTGCAAGACATTCTGGCATCTCTGATGTAATGTGAAATAGCCCCGAATATTGCAGTGCCTCTGAAGGAGGTGTTTTCAGCCCATATGCACTGTTGTCATTTTTTCCCCCTGAAAATAGCTGCCTGAGTCATTACTGTAGAGTTATCTAATGTTAATGACTAAACTTATAGAGACATAGATATACAATACAAAATCTAGTATTTCCATAGGAATTTCTTTAATTGTTAAGGAAAAACCTTATAGAAACTCGCAAAGGACAACCTTTGCATAGATCTTTTAACTATCCCATAATGTGTAATAAAGGATTATCCCCATAATGGCATTCTATAGCAATAGTGAAAAACTGGAAGAGTGTTATCTATCTTTAGTTACGTTCTGCAGGTTTTTAGAGACTTTTTTTCCAAGATGTATTTACTTTCCATATGCTGAGCTCATTCTTAAACTCATTAGCACTTCTGCATAGGCTATTAAGGGAGCAGAACAGGTAAAATAAGCACTGTAGTAGCCAGAGGAGAATGCTTCTGTCAAGTAAACAGGCAATTTCAGACTCCTGATGTTTTTCTGCTGGCATCTTTCATCACTGTTTCATTTAATTCTAGAAAAATAAAGATTTTACTGAAAAAGAGAAAAGAAAAAATGAGGATGCTTGGTAAGATGAAAGATAAGATACTTTTTCTACAGGTTTCTCCTAGCTTTCAACAGGAAACAACAACCAATTGTGTTTATAATTGAAAAATTGAACTTAAAACTCTAATTTAAATGCTTGACCTGAACCAATGTGAATAACACAGCATAGCCATGTATGTGTTTCACAAGCATTTAACAAGCAGCGGCTGTTAGCCCTGGCAAAGTTACTTTCTCTTTGATGCTTATTTAAAAATCACACATTCAGTATGTATAAAAGAAGTGTGAAAATGCTTCACAGTCTCTCAGTGTTTCTACTTCTGAAATACTGTCAAAGCAAACCTTTCTCTCTCTTCCCAGATACAATGACAAAACCACCAAGAAGAGATCCAATATGTGGATATGACAGATTTGCATATGAAAATATGACCTACACTGCTGGATTTGATTAGCATTTCTGCAGTTATTTCCTGTTGCCCATAAAAGCCTTAATCATTGAGAAAGAGGAAAATGCAAAAAAGGAAGACCAGTCTGATGCACGTAGTCTGATGCTACAGCTAAATATCCCTTGACATTTCTATTTAGAGCAGCAGCAACGAACATCACACACACATGGGTGGGTGATTCACCGGTGACGTTCTTTCACGTAATGGGCTGCCRGAGTGCGAGAGAGTCCACAGGGATTTGGTTCGTACTGATCGGCTGACCGATCTGGTATCTCAAGTCTGCCTTTCAGAGCCTGCTCAGACCTTCAGCATCTTTGTGACAGACACGTAAGATGCACGGAGGGCTGGGATGCTCCTCCAAGGTCGGGGCAGCTCTCTTGGCACCCCTTTCTGTGCTGGCAGCAAGAAAAGCAGAGGCCAGGCCTATGAATCAAGTCCCAGACAGGGTCTGCTATCCCCCTGCCTCTGCCCTTTCACTGCGATCCTGCTCTCATCACCACATTTATGTCATTACTCTAGTAGCTGCATTATTGTTTTGATTCCTCAACCCAAGGGCTCAGTCCTGCCAAATATTCTCAGGCARTATTCTGGCACAGCGAGGGCTGTTGTACTGCAAATTTAGGATTTTTCAGTAGTAGAGAGAAGGACTTGAGGACATACAGAGAGACCTAGCAGAACTTGATGACTGGAGTCACAGAAATGCAGTTGAGTTTAACGAGAACAAGTCATGGGGACTTCTGTGGACACTGTCAGTTTTGAATAACTTGCCATTTTATGTCTTGTAGGGGCACCTCTGCTCTCAACAGGAGCACCATGTGCACTAATAGTTTACTTTAGGCTAGAAGTAGCCCTAGTCCTCCACTAGCCTGTCCACCACTAGCATCACTTCTAGGAAGGCCGGGTCTGGGGCTGAGAGGCAGCTCACACCTGAGTCTCACCTCAGCACTGCACTCCAGCAGGCTCAGGAGCAGGAAAATGCTCCCAGGTCATGCCATTGGCAGTGCAGGCAAAAGTCATAAAATTACAGAGCAGAGAAACAAGTGCAAGGCAGTGTAAATGCACAGTGGAAGATGTCCTACAGCTCCCTGATGATTGTATCTGTTTCTTTTAAATGTGTTTATCAGCAGTTCCTCATGGTCATGCTTGTAAAATATGAGTATTACAGAGTATTAGCCATAAACTAAAATGTATGCAGCCAGGGAAGAGAAAAACAACATTTTTTTTTCTTGCTCTTTGTAGTGGAAAAATTTAAGAGAAAGGAAAAGTGGAGGAAGTGAAGTTAAAATTCAGGGATATATATATATATATATATATATATATTACGATAAAAGAGGAAAATACAAGTCTGAAGAATAAGAAGTCATTGTTCTTTAAAACATCATATACACTTAATTGAATAAGCCATAAACTCTTAAAAACTTATAAGCTACAACCCCAATTATAAGCATGAGAGAAAATAACCCCTCACATTGAAAGCACTTCAGAAAACAAAGCCAAAACCCTTCCAAAAGCTTGGGTTTTGTAACCAGCTTACCAAAACCCTGCTACTGCTGAAGGCAAATCAGCTCCATCTCTGGCTCTGCCCCAGATTTCCTCCACTTTAAAATTATATCTAAAATGGGGACCCACCCAGTGGCGTTGGTAGGTGATAGTGTGCTTGCAGTGATGAAATCCATCCCTGCGTTTTCATCTAGCCAGTGCAGCTCGCAATGGAAGTGACAGCCTGGCGGCCCGTGTTTCCAGGGTGCGCATCCTGTGCCAGCTCCCACCCGGCTGGTCTCACCGCGCTTGTCCAGCCCATGCTCGAGCCGCTGCTGCCCCACCTCCAGGGCCCCACGCAGATGGGAGCGTGCTGTGTAGCTGTGAGAGCGGACAACCATTGCCTCATTACCAATATTAATGATAAGCAACAACTATGTTTGCATAAAACTCCAAGAGTTATGTCACCAGAGTTAAGAGTTGAATCTGGGCTCAGAATACTTGCAGGAACTTGCAAAATGAGGACCATCACTGGCCCTGTTAAAAGCCTTCAGACCAGTTGTAGTCACAGAAGCTTCCTCTCAGCTCGGAGTCTGTTAAATCCATCTCTATCGCTTTGACAACCACTTAACTCTTACACTAAGACTTACGGTGGTAAGACGTATCAGAAGCAGAGTGTCCCGTTGGAGCCACTGTGGGTTTCTCCAGGCTATGCTGGGGCTTTCAGACAGGCGCTGGAGAGATGGCAGCGGGCAGGGCCGATAATGTAGGTCATGGACACTGCGGCTCTGATGAAAAACTACATTACTTTCACTTTTAATTTGTTCTGTGTACATTTAAACCTCTGGCCTCTGCAGGGAAAACCTGGAGCTAGTAAATAAACACAGCTGCAGCTGAATCTGGGGACTACTAGCCTGCATCTCTCCCAGTCACATCCTTTCTGCCTGTACCTGAGTCTTGCCTGAAGTCGGTTCACTGAGACATCTGAAGGTGGAGGTTATGTCGTACAGATACAGAATGAAAATACTTAGATCTCCATATTGCCTTATTCATTTGATCTGCTCTATCCGATCAAATTAATCAATGGTTGTGACATTTAATGACAAGTTTCCATTTAAAGCAGTACATCAACATAAGACCTTCAGATCTAGGAAGCCCCCTGAAGCAAGTCACACATGTTAGTTATATAGACAAGCACTGCTTTAGTCACTTCTTTGGAAATATATATTTATGTATTTAACAGGACACAAACCAACACCCTATAAATAACACATCAGTAAGAATATTTTGATAAAGCCACTTTTGCCCCTGTACCTGCAGGAAAGCCTATGCACCACAGCGGAGCTGTCAGTTCTCTCCACCATTGCAAATGCAACTTGTAAACAGTCTTAGTAATAATGTCTGGTGGATCCCAAAAGGTATTTAAATAGCAAAATAGTATTCACTCAAAATGACACATGGAAAATGCAGTGATTGCAAGCAAGCAGCAGCTTGTTGATTTTATACGCGTCCTAAAAGACATCCTCTCCAGCAGACACTGCTCCCTTCCAGCCTTCTGCAATACCACCGGAAAATGATGTTGTTACAACTGTCAGTGGATTGCAAAACACAAACAAACAAAAACGCTTTGATTTTTCTGAGAGGGTTCCCAGCCAAAAAAGGCATGCAAGATTCTCCTGCGAAGCAGAGGGTAACCTTAGAAACAGGGCCAGCCAAAAGTCATGTACAAATAAGCCCTTATTTCTAAGCTGTGTGACTACCTTACGGGAAGGATCACTTCGTAACTCTTTCAGTGCTGGCAAACATTAACCTATCCTTGGGGAAATCAGACTGAGAAGTGTAATAAATTAGAATGTACACTTACCATCCTTCTCCTCCCTGCCTAAAGACCCAAAATGATCTATACCGATCTGACCAGGAGAGCARTGTCATTCTATGGCCTAGGTCTGATTAAAAGAGGATTTTGTACTAATGGAGCAGGGGAATACAAACATCTTGCTTTCCCACCCAGTAAATGCCCATATATCCTGTGGAAGAGAAGGAAGGGAACAGTGCTCACAAAAAAAAAAGGACATTTTGGATACAGAAGCAAATGAAGGAATATTTTCAGACCTCCCTTAGTGAAGAAAGAGCAGGTCACCTAAAGAACAGTTATCTATTCTGACTGGTCCTGCAGCACTTTTTGATACATGATGTCAAGGACTGCTCGATGTATCTAATGAAAATCTTCAAGGGTGTCTCACCCTTGTCTATTGCTGAGAGGAGATGAAGCGACAAAGGATGCTAAGGAAAACACTGCAGAGAACCTGGACCTCACTCTCGACTGGCAGGAAACTAGCAGAGATCAAAAAAAAAAAAAAAAAAAAAAAAAAAAAAAAAAAAAAAAAAAGAGTAATCTTGCCATAATCTTTTCAACCATCTCTCTAAAACCAGGAGCCCTGCCATACAGCCCTTTCCGTTCTTAACCAGCTGGGAAGCAGGTCAGGACAAATATGATGGTGTTTCAACAGTGTGCAAGGCTTGCAACAGACAGTTCAGGGTAGCTATGAAGCAGCTTTGCACGTTGTTGCCTCCTTACAGCACAGTGCTTTGCAGCTTGGCCAACATCAGAGCACTTAGCCTTGTGCGGTAGCTGCCTAAGTAATAGTTATCAGATGGTATCTTCACGAACTAAAACTTCACCCCTCTTTATACCTTTCATTCCCAGCAACAACTTCATCCTCAGACTGATATGTCAACAAATTTGCTGAAGTTTTCAATCAGCCATGATTCCTATGGCATTGATCATGGCCTACAGCTTCCCCATTAAATCCAGAATCCCTCTACCTCTAATCAGTAAGATTAGGGCCTTTGGCCTGTTCTGTTTCAAAGATAAAGAAGGTAAATTTGCCTGAATCCAGTTCAACTTATTTGAGAAGGGAATGTAAAGCACCATGAGAAATACTGTGAATGGTAAACCAGTTCAAGTTTCTAATTTTCTAACTATTGTCAGAGTTTTCAGGATCCAATTCAGACAAAATTTAAGCACCACAATGCCATTCTTAAAATCTATAGTGCAAGTGGGGATGGGACAGGAACACGACAAATGTTGTATGATCACCAGCATCCACTCCTGAATTAATACTGCTGACAGGCTGTTTTTCAGGCATTTACTGCAGAAGCTCTACATGCAGTCTTGAACCAGCCTGAAGCAACAGGGATACAGCAGCAGGAGTGGCACAAGGCTGTACAAAGCACACGGCATTAATGTGGCTTATCTATATCCTATCAGTGGTATGTTTATGACAGCTCGTTGTGGCTTTCCGCCTCTGTCTAAAACTTCATGCTTTGAGCAGGACCCTCAAGCTTGGAGAGACCCTCTGTCTCTCCTCGGAGCTGACAGGATCTACCCGTCTTCCCTAACCAAGTAGCTCCGATCTTTCTCTTTTCTTCCAACTGTGAGGGCTCGGCTGCCTATCTCCTGCCCAGAGTCACAGCCTCATCTAATGAGATGGCATACTAAACAGCTTAGCAGTATTTCACTTTCACAGTATAAAGAACCCAGTTTACTAAAGGATTAGCAAGTATAACATTAAAGTGTTATAYAGATAGATGGTTGCATTTCATCTCTGCTAAATCTTGGTCACAGAGGACTTGCKAAAATATGGGAAATGCCAAAAGGAAAGAAACCACAAACAAGCAAGGCAATGAATCTGGACGGTGGTGGCAGTGGCTGCACATACGCTGCACACGCACTGCTGCAGGAAAAAGACTGAAAGCAGGAGCAAGCAGTAACTGACATCCAGCTCTTCTTGACATGCAGACAAACAGACCGAAGGAAGGTAATGTACCAAACAGTTGAAATGCAGCAATAGTAAGAATTTAATGACCGTGGTTGTTAAGGAGCAAAAGAGAGAACTAGATTACTGTAAATGCATAGGAAAGCCTACTAGCATGCCAATGATACAATTTTAGATTTTTTTAAGCAGAAAGTAGTCTCCCATGAACTTAAGGTAATGGAATAAATGATCTGGACTGCGTTTTTCATAGAGGTCACATAACCAAAGCCCGTTTTATACCTTTAAATATATTCTTTTTGTTATCCTCTTTCTCTTTTTTCTTTCTTTTTTTTTTTTTTTTTAAATCAGCTTGTCCACTACTGATTACTTCTGTAACTTGTGGGTTTTGCGCAAACTTCTCTCCTTGGCATGTTTGCTAGTTATGGCTGGTCCATAAAGAAGTTAAAAAATTGTTCTTGTAAAAAACTTGCCTACTCTTAAATTATTTCCTAACTTCAGCCAGTACCTTGCTGCAGAGCCTTACAGCTTGCACATGCTGAGCTTCGGCACTTCGATGCCTCTTGCTAAAACCAGCGCAGTCCAAGTGCTCTAGTCCTCACGGACGGGGCACTCTGGGTTCTGTGCAAGTGTATTAAGTACATACTAGCAATAGCTTGCTTTTACAACTTTCTCTGCTTGGGAAAGGTAAATGCTATCTCTGTGAGTGTGATAATCATCAATACAGCTGCATGTTTGCCACAGAGCTAACATAAGTGCCCAGAGAAAAAGTTGTAACAGTGTTTATTCAACTCGTTTTTCCACTTYCAGGATAGCCTAGAGCAAATGGCATTTTGCTAATGTTTACTGCTTTCCATTTTTTCCCCTTTAACTACAGTTTGCTTTGAGATTCATGAGTTTAAGAGCTGTCTGCTTTGCTGTATAATGAGGATCAGAGAACTATGCAATTACTCTGCGTTTGGACCAAGATTTCACTACAGCACAGTTTCCAAAAGGCAGCCAGTCTTCAACTCAAAACACCAACAGGTAAGAATCACAGAATGGTTGAGGTTGGAAGGGACCTCTGGAGATCATCTAGTCCAACCCCCCTGCTCCAGGAGGGACACGTAGAGCACACTGCACAGGATCAGGTCCAGGCAGGTTTGAGTATCTCCAGAGAAGGAGACTCTGCAACCTCTCTGGGCAACCTGTTCCAGTGCTCTGCCACCCTCACAGGAAAGAAGTTTTTCCTCAAATTCAGGTGGAACTTCTTGTGTTTCAGTTTGTGCCTGTTGCCACTAGTCCTGTTGCTGAGCACCACTGAAAAGAGTCTGGCYCCATTSTCTTGGTACCCTCCCTTGGTATTTATAGACATTGATAAGATCCCTCTCAGTCYTCTTTTTTCCAGGTAAACAGGCCCAGCTCTCACAGYCTTTTCTCACTGGGGAGATGCTACTGTCTTCTAATCATCTTTGTAGCCCTACGCTGGACTCTCTCCTGGGGAGCCCAGAACTGGACACAGTACTCGAGACGAGTAGAGCAGCAGGTTCACCTCCCTCAACCTGCCAGCGATGCTCTTCCTAATGCACCCCAGGATACCAYWGGCCTTCTTGGCCACAAGGGCACAWTGCTGGCTCATGGTCAACTTGTTGTCCAGCAGGACTTCCAGGTCCTTCTCTGCAGAGYTGCTTTCCAGCAGGTCAGCCCTCAGCCTGTCCTGGTGCATGGGGTTATTCCTCTCTAGGTGCAGCACCCTGTACTYGCCCTTGTTGAACCTCACGAGGTTCCTCTCCACCCAATTCTCCAGCCTGTCCAGGCCTCTCTGAATRGCAGCACAGCCYTCTGGTGGATCAGCCACTCAGCCACTCCTCCAGAATTTACTCCTGTTTTAAGAACTTTTATCAGTGATTCCCTTCCTTCCATAACACCATTTTTTAAAATTTTATTTTAATTTGTCTGGTTCACTTACACTGTGAGCCAAGACCCAWGTCAACAACAAGTTACAAATCTTGCATCCACCTGGGCCCTGGAAAAGCACCACCGTGTCAGTACCAAAC
>NW_028185106.1:2294529-2332731 GCF_003343005.1 Rhea americana | reverse complement strand
TGCCGCTTTGGAGATCTGTGTGATTACCTCTGTACAAGCAGTCCTGCGCGCCAGCTCACTTGGACGTCTCTGATGTGTCCCTTCATTTTGCGGTATAAACAAGCCTTACGAAAGCTGGCGTTTGGGCACTGACCCCTCCACATGCAGAAGCAAAAAGGCATTAGCTGCCACCTCTGTTCTTCAGCTGCCCTGGAAACTCAAAGCTGTTTCTTGCAAGCCTGAATCACCTATACGCTAGTGAGTGCAGAGAGAGGAATGGAAGAGGAAGGTCTCACGAAAAAGGTYGGAGTTCCCCATCCTCTGTGGAAAGGGCACAAAGTCTGTGCTGCAGCTGCTTTCAGCCCGGCAGTTTCTCCAGGTGCTCAGCCCGAGCCGGCAGCGCGGCTCTCCGCGGGCTACAGCCCCTCGCAGGCGGCAGAGCCCCCCGCACGGGCAGAGCCCCTGCGGCGCTGGGCCCCGGCCTGCAGCTCCCAGCAATGCTGGCCTTGCCTCGCTCCTGAGCTGAGTCGGCCAAGTGTAATAGGTTCTGCCAAGCAAAAAACACATTCAGTTTTGTGCTGAGTTTGAATATATTTGTTTTGAGCCATTGGTTCACATTTTAGCCCCTGTAGCTACCTCATATATCAACAAAAACTTCACATTCTCCCCTCTTTAGACATCTAGACCATGGCAGAGACATATCAAACCTACAGTTACAGAAATTTATTCTCTTGGGGTTTGATTTTTTTTATAAGCACRATCTTGAGCTTCTCATCCACATTTCTGAAAAATACTGGCTACATACTATGGCCTCCTCTCCCCCCTTCCCTGACAGCTTTTGCCCTAGATAAAACAAGGGTGTCATGTGGTTAAGTGCCAGAAGATGGACCTAACTAGGCTTCAGCTGCAGCTGTACATGTTCTTATTACTTAAATCAGCTTGTGTTTCCTTGTTCTTCTGTTTGCGTATTTAAACATAGTGCTAATATACACTGAATTCCCCACAGCACGGTGACACATTTTATTAATGTCTCAAAAATGTTCTTGGTTGCTTGGATGGCAAGAAGAATAAATCCGACTTCTACTTCCCACTCATTCTTGTTAAWTAATACCATTGATAACCAAGTAATACCACTAATAGTAATACCAACAATATGTTAAATAAATCYGTTAAATAATAATTCAAGAAACGGGTTAACTCACCAAATGTGTAAATATGCTGGAATCTGACCCTATGTAACAGAGACTTAATCCAGCATCATTGCTAAGTTTGCATTCAAGGTAGGAATGCAATCTTACTTTCTTTAAGTAAAATTACATTAAAATGTTTTGGCCAAACTTGGAGCTCATGCCCTGTGCCAGGCTTACCTACTAGAACTTCTAAAAACTACAGAAGACAGAAGGTACCAAGGGGTGAGTGTTTGGGAGTTCCCCAGGACCAAGAAATTTCTATTTTAATTAATAATAATAACAAAAAAAGCCTCACAGTGAGGGGCCTAACTGTATTCAGTGGCTGCAGTTATCCAATAGAGTAATGGAGAAAATGTTCTCAGGCAGCTGCTTCTATTTTCCACCATGGTATGCAGAAGCATTTTAAAACAGTTTAGGGGTGGCATATTAAATAGCCTTCTGGCATATGTCCTACAGTCAAAATGGAAACGTAAAAGTCCCAGTAAGAAACTTAATCATCCTGCAGCTAATGTAACTGAAAAGCCCAGGATATAGGCTTGATGGTGGCATGGGAGAGATGCTGGCATGACTTATTTTTGCATCTGATCCAGTTTGGAGACTGCAAACAGACCTGGGATATTCCCTATATCGAGGGCTCCTGAATCCAGCCAGAACAGAACTGACTTCTGGCAGAGCTGCAGCAGAAAACAGTGCTAGAAAACACAAACACGAGGGCTGCTTCTCCGCTGAAGCTGTTCAGTCGCTTCCAGAGTGAAACTTGTGAGCCAGCCAAACGGTTTCTCCTGAGCAAGGTTTTAGACCCGGCGCCGTGGCTCTTCCCTTATCCGGGTCGAGGCTCCATGTGAAACGTCTTAGCTGTTCCAGGAGCTCAGTCCCCAAAGGACAGGTAATCCAGCCCAGTGCTCTAATGCTTCAACCCCCAATTTTGTCTATAAGGAGCTGTCGATTTATTAATAACTCTCTGCTTGTCCTGAAGCTGTTCAGCCAGTTCAAAGTGAGCTGYGCTCTTGACTTAGCTGAACAACACAGTTAGTGGCAGCTTTTGCACTGGGGACAAGATTATTTGAAAAGTTTCTCTGCTCCCCCCAAACGAAACATTTTGTTAGAGTGCAAAACTGGGCTGGGGATGTATTTGGCTTCGATGGGGGTGAGCAAGAGGAAAGGCAGACGGACAGCGAGAAGGCTGCGAGCTAAAAGCCACCACTGCCAGAAAGGCGGAAAAACTGTTGTTCCCAGCGCCACACTGGGCTGCGGCTGCGAGCGGGAGCTTCACGTGAGATAACTCAGTACCTGACACTTGGTTTTAAACTRTCATTTTCACGGTGTGTCTGAGGGCAAAATACAGGGCTCTGCCATCTTTCCCTAAACTGTCATGACTGGACTGAAAAACAGAGAAGAAACGCGGAAAAAAATCTCAAGGAAACTAAATTCAGGTCATGGCTTTGAGTCAGGTCAACCAGCTACAGAGTAAAGGCAGGTCCTTTTCTTTCTCTTCTTCAATGCCAGACTTGTTTAATGAGACTCTCCTTGGCAAATTTTCTTCTATAATTAACAAATGAAAAGGAAACATACTGCTCTGCATTTAAAAGAATACCACCACTGCCTTACACAAACCATTTCCATTTCTAAGACTGGGAAAAGGTTTTGCTGCTTCTGCTTAAACAAAGTGTTTTCAGCCTTGTTTTGATTTGGGAGAGAGAGAGGGAAGGGGGAAACTAGTGAGTGTCTTAAATGATTACAGACTTTTGTGTTTATATTAAATAATAAACACCAGCAAAACAACAGTGAGAAACAGTCAACAGCAAACAGACTGGGACAAATCTGTCACAACAAACATAGCTGATGGCTAATCACACAAAGTCTGAAAGACCATCTTCAACTTCAATGTGTGCTAGCCACATATGCTTTAAATAATAATAATAATAAAAACTATCTTGATGCCTTATATCGGCTCTTACAGCTCTTCTTTCCTACAGTTCTATTAAAAAGATCCTGGCAGGCTGAGTTTGCTTTCAGTTTGCATGCAAGGGGAAGGCAAAGAAGGCATGTAAGCTCTCTGCTCTTCTTGGCACCAGAACAAGCTGATAGACACCAACCATGAGTTTGTTCAGGCAGTAAGACAATTCCCTACCATTAGGACACCCAAACTGTGGCAGAGTCTACTTTCTGAGTGCAAAAAGCTTACGTGCTTGTAACATAGGGCTTAACAAGTTTATCAAAAAAAAAAAAATCATAAAGAATGCATGAGATGCCTCATGATCCCACTGGTCTCTCACAAAACAATATTACTCTGAATACTCCAGACACTGCTGCCTGCAGCCCGAGTCACATTTCTAGGATGTCAGTGATGGAAATGATCTCTAGGATTACAGACCCAGGACAGGAAGGACCTGACAGAGCTTCATACAGCTGGGCCTAACACACACAGGTGGCAGAGAAGTTTCACCTCTGCTCTGTTCCAAGGCTAAAGCACGCGAATCTGACAGCTTTACTGTGCAAAAGCTTCTCCCTCACTCTCTGGCAGTTCCTCCTTGACCAAGCGGTGCCAAAGCAAAACCCCCTGAGGCTGCAAGGCTGGGACCTGTTGAGCAACCAGTGAAACCCTGACAGAGACTCTTGCACATTACTGTCATGTACAAACAGCAACATGCAGCCTTGGTCTGCACAGAGACCTTCCTACGAACCACGTCCTGAGGAGCTCTGCAGAGCTGTCAGAGAGGAAGAGAAATTCAGAGAAGACAAGGAGGAAAGAAATGCAAGTCTCCACACATTAAAGGACAGAAAGAGTATGTCTGGCCTCACGTGGACACACAGCGGCTGCCACCCATTCCAGTCACTGCATCCTCTTCTATATCCCTACCATCCACATGCAAAGGCTGTTCTCTGACCTGAGGGTCCCTGAAGGCAAGGGCTGTGTAAACCACTCTGATACAGTGCAGGAGAGCTGAGGCGAGGCCTGGGGACATGTATCTTTGCCCCCGGACCCTGCGATGGGCTGCAACGGCTGCAGCTGCTCTTTCAGCTTTTGCAGCGGGGATCCCAAAACAGTCCCTGGCAAGGCACTGAGCCTGTCTCCAGCACACAGCTCTGTAGGCCCAGCAGGTTCGGCTGCACTGATAAATACTAGTTGTTCAAACCAAAATAAATAAATTAAAATCACATTCCTTTGGGGTTGCCTCATAAAAGAACTGCATTCTTTTTATTTAACTGCTCTTCCCTTCCTCTATTTGTTCGTTTCCCGTTGTGGCGGAATGAAGTATTTCAGTTCACCTGAGAGCAGCTGACACACAGTTCCCCAAGCCAAGCACAGATTTGCTCAGCACTTCGCCTAAATTTAATCTCACTAGTGGTTTAAAGGGCTCCATTTTGGAAGGAAACATTACTCCAAAGTGAAACGTTAAAGTTCTTCCTTCAAAACCTCCCTGAGATGCACCTGCTTGGATTCCTCTTCGTTCTTTTCTCTTTTGCTGAACTGCTTTGCTGCATCTGTGCATTGATTTGGCTGACAACACCGCATTGCTGGGAGAGGTAATCTATTTGCTAGCCCGTTTCTAGTAATCTCTCCTTGACCATCCCAGGTAAATATGCCTTATGTAAGTAGAGCAGGATTTTGCTTGGCATGGTTTGGATCAGTGGCATTTGTTACGTGCTGCCATGGAGTAAGAACAGAGAAAAGGAGTCAGGATTTGGCCATATACTGTGTCTGTGGAGAGGAGAGGGAAAGGGTGCCTGACTAGTACAAATAACAGCGTTTATCTGAGCTGAAAGTTTTGGTAACTAAAGCTTTTACCAGCTGATGCTTGGTAACCTGYATCACAAGTCTTTGACAGTATCAACCCAGCTCCCAGGGGACCTCATAAGGGCAACACGGTGCCAACAGCAGTTGGCAACCTCTGTCCTCTCTGCCGAGGCTGCTGAAACACCCGAACGGGAATTACCTGAATCACTCACTCGGCACCAGGTTGGCCCAAGTCACGGTGGAGCTGTGCAGAGAAACCTGCGTGGACAACCTCCATGTGCCAGCGCAAACCAGCAGGGCTGCCAAGCCAGTCTCTTTCCAAGGTATAAATTCATACTTAGAAAAGCACATTCTGTGCTCTTCCACATAACTCTCTATGTATGACCATAAATATATCAAGAAAGCATTGCACTAGCACAGGCTACTGCAACTTCTTGGTGGGGGAACCCCTGCTTAGGGCGTAAGGCAGGCAGAAAGCATCTATTTCTACAGCCAGGAAATACAGCTCAGCAGCTCTGAGCCAAACTTAAATGTTCTGCAGGCAAAGCTGCTCTACTGCCTATTAAGCATCAAATGTATTTGCATCCTGTCCTCTTTATCAGCATAGGCCTAATGGGAAATAACAGAGTGAGAAGGCCAAAACACTGCCAAAATACATGGGTGAAACAGCTGAGCAGCTAGGAGATTGCACCTGTTACTGCGGTTAGGTCTGGTCTGGGGCTCAGTGGTATTAATGGAAAATTCCCTGCAGTTTCAGAGCACTTTGGGAAAGCTGCATGTTAGCTGGTGCATACTGGTCTTGTCATTTGCCACTCCTAGTTCAGGCAGCAAGGCCTGAAAGCTTTAACAGTTACCGTTTAATTTCTTACTCCTTCACACCACCTCCCAATATTTTTTTCTTAATTGAGCAGCCTTTCTTTAGGGGCACGTCTGCATCAACTTTCTATCACTATCAACTTTCAGAGACCTCTCACGAGGCAGAGATCGGCCGAGGTAGCAGGTCCCCTGCACTTCCTAAGGTTCCTTGCGCTATCTGTAATGTGTTCAGCATTGCTCTTTGCTGCTAGCTGGCTCCGTCTGCAAGACTGCCACTCCCTACGCGGGTGGGTTGCTTATATCTGTATTGCTTACTAAACGCAAAAGAAACATTTGAAAATGTTGTCCCTTATCTAAAATGCATATGGCCCAGTTTCCACAGGTGAGTTAAACAAGGATACCTGAGGAGGGGAACTACGCGTCTGACCGTACGTTTCTGCCTTGGTAACCTGAAGGAGTCRGTTCAGGTCATTTACTGACTACGCTTTCTGACGACAGTCATTGGCAGGGAGTGGTACAGGGATATCGCCGAGGGCTCGCCTTCCTCCTGCCTCCTGGAAACCGGGCTTCGCTCACGGCCCGTACCTGCGCCCAGGCGAGGTCACCCCGTGCCGCGCCGCGGCTCAGCTTCCTCGCCACGCCAGCCGCGAAACCCAGGCCGTGGAGGAACGGCCTGAGAGCCCGACGCTCTCTACTTAAGGAAAGCACAGTTTGTTTCTTCTCTCCTCGTTTTTCGCCCGTCCGATGTGCAGGACACGGTAAGGTCAGCCTCAGCGSGCTCGTGCAAGACTCCGTCTCCACTGAGACGCTGCCTTGTTTGTGCTACAGCGCTGCATTGGTAACTCCTGCCATTATAGCCACCCCCGTGCAGGTTTCCCTTGCAACAAGCCTTTAGGGTTCRCCTGCAGAGCAGAAGTAAAGTGAATCTTACTAAGAGCAAAGGTGACTAAACTTCACCTCTGCTTTATAAGAACAGCTTGCTCTATACACCAGTGTGTCATATGTATAYACTCCCTTGCTAACTTCACTGCAGTCACTTGAAGTATCTCAGTTTAGTTGCACAGCTGTAAAACAAATATATAATGATATTTCCGTTGTCTGTCTTGTCTTCTTACACTGCAAGTATTTGGAGACGTTGTCCATTGCGATGCGTCTGTAACACAACTGGGTTTGCTAGAGCTTGTTAACAGTACAAAACCCCAAAACAACACTGTCAGGGGTGAGACCTAATTTTTCCTCCTAACTTCTCATACCTGGGCTGAATGTCACAGCATTATGAGGCCCACAAGGACGTTTTAATATGGACACATACAGTCTCAAACTAGGAGTTACTTTTACTGTGCACTCRTATACTGTATTTTCCCTAAATAACAGTGGGCTGTTGGCAAGTGCACCTCACTTCAGGCTGTAATTACTTTGAAACTGTTTCATCTGTCTTAAATACTTGTGTAACCTTGTTACTGCTCACACTCTTTAATGCTTTTATCGATCTCCAGAAACGGGCAGTACGCTGTAGAGACTGTGGTACAAAAATAGAGCTGGTCTCATTCCCACCTTCACTTTTTGCTCCTTTGTGGGCTGGAACGGTGTCCAATGGCAAGAACCAGCAGAAATGGATTTATGACCTGGACCCTCCAGCCTCTCATCTTAGGARACACAGACATGTTTCTGAGTTGGTCCGTAGGGCAAATCATTTCCCATTGGGCCTAGGATTATAAATGCAGCACTCTTGGATGATTCTTAGTGAAGAGCTCTCTCTTTGGGGTAAATCCAGTCAATCTCAGTTGCAGCTTAACGGTTTGTAAACCACTGAAAATTGCCWAAACCCCACTTTTGCCTACCCCTCCTGCTGGGCCTGTGGAGCTGCTCCCCACAGTCCCTCCACGCACCGGGAGGGCCAAGCCGCTTTACTGGCCCCGCTGAATGCCTCTTGGACCACAAACCCCATGACTTTGATTTTCCTCCTCCGGGGCTGCAGGTGCCCCCGGGCGCGCGCCCCGCAGCGCCAGCCGAGCACCGGCGGCTCCCGAGAGGAGCGGGAACGGAGGGAGGCCACTGCGTCCCGAGGAAGCAGCGCGGCCAGGAGCAGACCTTGCGGCGACGGAGGCACTCAGCCTGACCCGACCCGCTGCGCTGGGTATGGGGCGATACAGCAGGCAAATCCATACGCTCCCGGCTACCTGGAGTCATTCCAGCGCCCGGCTGCTGGATTAGCACTCCGGGGACAAGACTTGCTCTCAGACTTTTACAGGCTTTCCTCGAAGGGAAAAAAAAAAAAAAAAAAAAAACTGACCGCGTCCTCAATCATAATCTGGTGCAAAAATTCCCATGCAAATCACTTGAATAAATACCTTGTGGGCTCTGATCACATTTTCTCTGTATACAAATGTCTTATTTCTACATATCCAAACTACTCTGGAAGCTGCGTTTAGTCTGATTTCGTCCAAGCTCCTGACGAGCCCCAACCTTTTTACCTTGCAGACCTTCTCAGTGTCTATCCCAGGAAAATGACACAAAATGGTGCTCAAGACTCTCTTCTCCTATTCAAACACACTTCTGATTATTCATTTCATTAATTAATTGCATTAAGGAACTGCAGCATCAAGCATACCACATTGTGGACACATCTGCATTCTCCATTTTAATAGCTCTTCATGATTTGCAATGCATTTTTCTCATTTACAGCCAGAATACCTTTTCCTAATGCCAACTGAATTTATTCAAAAGCACAGAAGTCAGTTGCCTTTACTACTGACAGACGCACCTCAATGTAATTAGTTTCATGACTATTAATGAAATAACTCGTTTGAACTTTTGCCACTAAAATGTTAATGAGTAAGACCGGGTAGTGGTTTGGTAAYGGGATCTAGATGCTCTTACTTCCACAGTTTGTTAGTTCAGCTCTGGCCTGTTTCCACCATGACCAAAGGTCGTTACTACCTGAAGACTGGTAGATAATCTGCGTGACAGGAGTCGGTGGTGGTAAGCCAGGCTTAGCAAGAAACAGCCTTACAATTTGTTCTCAGCAGAAAGGCAAAAGGGAGAAAGGTCACCATGAAGTGCTACAGTTACGTATCTGTGGTGAGAAAATTTCAGTCCTTAGGACTGATTCATCCAGAGCCTTTCACCAGCAATGAATTCAATGAAGGCAGAAAAGAAATAATTTGAGCTGAAAAACCTTGTAGATTTTTTGTGCAAGATACAATTAACCTGTCTGACTCACCACTGCAGGTTGTTTGCTTTTAGCGCATTTCTAAYGAGAACTGGAAAAATAAATAAACACTAAATCACAGAAGGATCATACTTGATGTTTCAAAGTTTTACTAAGTTGCTAATTAGGTTCAGAAAAACATTTCATAGGTGAACTGTGCTGTTCCTCAGCTCCTGGTATACTGTTGACTATAAATGCTATAGCAAAGCAAAAGGTTACGCATGGCATTCAGTAGTGGCCAATACGGATTGCATCTTCTCACCCATCTTCTCTCTTTGGGTACCAGTACAGTTCAGCCCCATACACAAGCACATCTAAAAATTAATAAATGCACACTGACAACAGGCTAGTGCAAGCCTTGAGAATTATTTCTATCTCTTCACTAACAGTAATCTGTGACATGAAGTAAAATTATGTGCTCAAGGACATGTGGGAATTGGGACTGATTAAGTTTTCATGGGAGACTTCAGGTAAGACAGGCACAACCTAACTACTCAAACAGAAATTCAAACACTTCATCCAGGCTGGCGACCCATCACCTATGACTGCACATGGGCTTAACCTAGCTGACATGTCTCACTAACAGCACRGTATCTCCAGCACCATATTCCCTTTGATTGCTACCTGTTTTTATATTGACTCAAAACATGAGCACATAAGAATTCTGAACAAACCCTCTCCTACAACAGTTATTATTTTCAGCCAAATGGGGAATATTGTCAATTTGCTGATTATAACTCAAATGCAATTCTCTAGCTTATCTTACCTTGCCACTTCTTTCTTTGGGCTCCTAAGAACATCCTTTTACTTGGACTAGATTATCTTCTGAAAGAGACCTCATGGGAGACAGTCTCACAAATCCTCACAATTCTTCTTGGCCATGATGAAAATGAAAATTGCTGAGCAGTAACTCTCAATGGTGACCCTGAACCTCTGTGGATCTGAGTGTATGATGGGTGCACTGGATCTGATGGTATGATGGGAGCACGCTTTCAAATGTAGTTACAGGCTACAGTTTTTGAATCTCCCATTTATGCAGAAGCAGGATAAATACAAAACTTGTAGCAGGATGGTTTTACATGAAATTTTTAAAATAGTGACCCAGGCTTACATTTCAGTTTTGCATGTATTTTTTGAAATTATATAACTGAGATAGTAATTCTAGCTCATTTTTTCTTTGAAAAAGGATCACAACTTGAATAGAAGTCAGCCATTAATTTACCTGGGCAACATAATTTCACTGAGCTGTCATATATATACATACATATATATATATATATATATGTACACATGACTGGGTTTTCATTAGCAATAGGCAATATATCAAACAAGCAAGGAGAATTTATTGCCCAGCATTGCCTTAGATTTCACAGGGGACAGTGGCTGTACATGCCTGCATTTTTCAGATGTCAACAACTTTGCACCAAGTCTGATTTTTAGGGCAGGGTTGCTTAGTACTTTTTGCAAGCCAGATTCTTACATGCTGTTTCTTATTAGTAACCTAACGGGGAGGTATTAAAACTATTAGTCGCTTTGGAAACTTYGAGCTAGCAGTACATACGTGAGATTTGGTGTCTATGTGCAAGTTTGAAGGGAAACTCTTAACACTGCATCCTGCAACCCTAACTCCACAGTTACCATTTCTAGCTTTCACACAAAAGTACAGATCTTGTGCACAAGATCTGAACATACAATTCATTAATGAAATACAAATCCTCCAAATGCACAGCAGTATATACATATGTGGTTTTGCCCATGTATTTCCATCTGCCCACTGCCTTGGGGGAAGGTACACGCACATTCTTTAGTAATAACCTGGGTTGTTTCATTTGACAACAGCTCACCTCCGGTTGCAATATGGAGTAACTCTGGTGGGCTTTAAATAAACATCTCACTGCTCTGAATCTGCAGCAGGCTCTCTTTGGCAAAACCCTCAATATTAAAAGAAGCTCAAACCAAAAAATCTCCAWCTAAATGTTGTATCTTGATGACTGGTGAGTACCTTTATCTATGAAGCCACACTGTTGGTYAGCACTGTCATTTTAAGTGCAAATATCTTTGAGTTACTTGTTTATGGACTTTAACACTTAATCCAGCTAGATTGCATGGCAACTTCCTACACATATTGATGGTACCAAGGGAAGGTGACAGAAGGATTGCCGCAATGTAGAAAAACTGATTCTGCCTTAATTCAGGGACTTGATAGAAAAAAAGTGGCCTTTTATTAGCACTGCTTGAATATTCTGTTTTGGCTCTCTAGAAATGGGACAGTACTTATATTTTTCTCAAACATCAATGTGGCACTACTTTCCTACTGACAGATATTTTTGCTGTTACAGTGTTTCGGATTTTTTGTGTATCTGTGATTCTCTTAAATTGGGCTCCTTTGCACTTCACACTGACGTTCCTGAAATAACTTTGAAGAAGTAGTAATGAGCCTCCCCTTACTTTACAGGTTCTCTAATACAATGTAAGCAGCTTTACAAGGCTTAGCTAGTCTCTGCTGACCTAACTGCATATTTTCCTCCTATAATAAACTAAAATAAGCAGCCTGCTTCCAAAATGACTAATTACCATAGTGATTTTGTTATTTTCTTATTAAAAGAAAATCGCACAGTCTTTCAGAAAGYTAAAAGTATTCATATCAAGTGGCTGTGGATGAGATTACTAGAAATCTCTCATGTTGAGAGGGATAGATTTCACTTTAATAAGTAAATCAACGTTGTGCTAAGGTCGCTGCATTTCTCTCTCTCTCTTTCTCTCCACTTTTTTTTTTTAATTTTCTAGCAATCTAGGCTTCTTGCTTTGCCTTTGCTTCATCTTTATCAAGAGCGGACATTGTGTTCAAAGCCCCTGACGGCTGCTGCGCTTGACTTCTTGCCAACCAGCACGCCGGCGTTTATATAGGATCTGTGTGCTACTGAGTCACTCCGCGCCCGCAGAGCGCGGGAGGTCACTGGCTGCCCGCTCGGCGCCCCGCAGAGACGCTGCCGGCAGCCGGCCGCGCTGGGCAGCGGCTTTTACGTAAGAGGCAGCCTTGGGCCRCATGCCTGCCATAAACTTCCCTGCCTTTGCTGCAGAAGAGGCCAGTAATTTTGCTTTTGATTAAACACACGCATTCAGAAGAGAGAGCTTCTCAGAATTTACTCTCTGCACAATTTATGTCCACTGCACTGTAAGAAAGGGAGAGAGGAAAGACTCTCACATTGCTATATATACTGTATACACTGACAAAACCAGAGCATCCTTTGGCTTTACCCACTGCCAACACGTTTTGTTGCAAGAAAGAAAAAAAGCTTTGCTCTGCACAGCTGGCACACAATGGCCACAGTATTTTAAATTTATCATTTTCAGAGAAAATTCTGTCTGGTTAGTTTGGACAAAATTAAAAGTAAACGAACGCAACCGTCCAATGGGAAGCGCAAGGCAATCACAGTCATAAACATTCCTACATCCGCAGTATATTACGAAACTGCGTAGGTAAAAGATTAAACAAACATTTGGGCTGATCCCAGGGTCTAAAATGAGAAAGAGCGATGAAAGAGATGTAGCTCTTTTGAAGCACTTGTTACGTGGCCACAAGCTTTACCCCCCAGAGGTGCCACCACTAGCACTGATGACAAACGAAACGGTACAAACGGAAAACTGTACAGGGGAGTTAGATCAATATGCTTTCCTGACCTCAAAAAGTTTCACTCAAAAATTCTGAAAACACAACATAAAAGCCCTCTAGACAGGAACTTACAAAAACACATCCTTTCTGTGAAGATATGACCATCTCAGAAAGAACCCCTGCCAGGAAAAACTACTGAAAAGGGTAAAATCTTCAAAGATGGCAAAATGTTTTGCAGTGCTCTGACTGTGTAGCTTTCTACACGTCTACCGACCTGCTCCGTGTGCGTTTGTACTAGAACAAGCAGGACAGTATTTCCCATTTTAATTCAGTCATTTGTTTGTAGCTTAAATGCCAGAAGGGACCATCATCTAAGATGAATTTCTTGGTATTGCAAGTCCTTACGTTTAATCTAGTAACTCCTACGCTGAGCTCAGTAAGTTACATTTGGCTAAGGCATATCTTCTAGGCAGACATCTGCTCTTGAGTGGAAGAAATTCAGAGATACAAATGTACCAATTCCCTTAATAATTCACTGTAGTGCATAGTAATACTTGCTACTATTCGTAATTGCTGTGTATCTGGCTTCACCTTTCAGCCAGAGACTCTTGCTTGGCCTCCCTTTTCAAGGGTGGAGAAGTTGCAAAAGAGTTCATGTATGATTCAAAGGCTACTAGAGATGCCCCTTGAGGAAAAATTTTATCCTCGAGTATAAAATCTGGTGATTTTATCAAAAATATAATGAGAGGTGACTCAGCATATTAACACCACAAAGGGGAAAAAAAAAACCAAGCACTAAAGAATTCCCAACAACACTATTGAAATCTGCACACTGGAAATATGCAGGACATTTTTTTCAATATCCCAAACAATCTTTCCTATTTCTTCCACTTCTGATTCTTGCAATGTCAACAAKGATGTTCTCTGGAAGGAAAAAAATGACCTGTCCGAAATACTAACAGCTAGTGAACAGGCAGGTCTTCTATAAAAGCTGTTTGAAATCATGAGACCTCCAAACACTCCTTTATTTATAATCGAAGCTGTAAGCACAGGCTAGTCTGCTCATTTTCTCTGCTAAGCACTTTACCAAAGATTAAAAACATAAAGAAAAGCAGAGATTTCTTCCTTTTTGGCTATAAAAAACAAAGACCAAAACACTCATGAGCCGAGTGTGACAAATGCGACAAGTGGAAAATGGACAACTTCCCCAAAGGTGCGACTGGAGGACAGTCTCGGCATATCTGGGGACAAATAGCAAAGGAGAAAAACTTAAGAGAGCTGCAGTTAAAAGTCCAGCACAAGACCCTAACCATTGCCGCCTCAGCCGCCAAAACCAAGGCTGGGAACGGTTCTAAACAAACAGTAACTCAACACATTTTGAACATGTCTTTCATGTATCCTTTTCAAGGTAGGATGCCTGGCAAGAATAATCAAAGGATATGCTGTACAAACAACTCACTATGCARTTTCAAGGTGAAACTTTAGTTGCACAAAAATATAAAGGCCTTTGGCTTTGTCATTACAAAATCAATTTTATCTTTGTACTCTTGCATGTTTGAATTTATCTTGATTGTGCAAGAGAATGCATCACTTGATTGTGCAAGTTCAGGCAATGTGACATTTATTCAGCAAATACATGTAAGAAAATGAACTTTTAAAATGTTAGATGCATAAATGTAATAGTTTGCTTTCCTGTAATTATTCCAGCTTGTAATTTAAATACCATTCCTCCCATACAACTATGCATAAAAGATGAGTTCTTCATTGTGCACAGATTTGAACGGCATCGTTTTCTGTAGTTGTGGATTTATACCTATCCAATTCCATATTTCAGTTGTATGATCATAAAATGCTGTTTGGTGAAAATCTACGTAGCAGGAATAAAGTGGGACTTCTTATAGGAACTTATAAGCTCAACCCCTACGTCTTCCACACACAGCTCACCAATATTGAGAATAACCATCTTCCCCAAAAGAGTGCAAATACCACCAACAAACAAAAAGAAAAACCCCTGCAGATTTTGAATATGGCATTTGCTTTTTGTTCTTTTCTTTCTGTGGCTTATGGAGCATCTTGGGCACTAACTCCCCAGCTGTGCTCATTACTTCATTTTTTCTCTGCAGAAACTGTCATTCAGAAGTTTACACATATATATCCGTACAYACCCAGCTACATATGGAGAATAATCCAGAAGTCATTACAAAATCCTCAGCTTTTAATTGCAGACTTTCAGGGGGCCTTACAGAACCACTGCCTGTGCCCTGCTCCAGATTACTACTACATACTTCTAGAAAGACCTTGGTCTTTTGGGGCAATTCCAGAAGCTTTCAAGCTTGTGTACGTGCAATCACGAAATGCCCTCTCAAATGCTGCTGAGCTAATGCATCTATGAGGCTACATTAAAGGATGGTGCAATTCTGAGATATTTACCACTTTACCTGTGCCATCTTAAGAGGAGTGTGACACTATTTAAACTGACTTCTGCTCTCTCTTCCTCTCAGTCAAAAAAAAATGGGTATATCAAGCAGTTGCCAGAAGACAGCTGAGACTGCTGCTCAGCTGCTCTGCTTTGGTTACTGCTATTAATTATGCACAAATTCCTAAGACCTTCAAGGGTTTATGGATATCTTGATGTCCTAGTTACATTTTGCTGGCTCTTGGTAAAGCTACAAGGGATTTGCCTGCCTCAGGTGGCCTTTCCGTCTTGTTACTGTGTCATTAATGCTGCCACACGACAACAAGCCCAGGGCCCCAAGGCTCACAGGATTAAACCCTGTAATGTTCATTTGTCAAAGACGGACAACGTCCTGCGTGCCAGAAGGGCCAGGGCAGGCAAGTTGGGTTGCCCAACCCTTTGGTGCAGCCAGGGCCAGTCGCCGCTCCTCGAAGGAAGCCTGCAGCGAGGTGCTGTGCCCTCGCATTCCCTCCCGCCACTGGCGGCTGGCAACGCCGACGCCATCTCTCCGCTCCTCCTCTTGTGCAACCTGGGGCTGAAGTGAGCCCGCAGTATTTTTAGATGTCAAATCGAACTGACATACCCTTCATTACACAAGGCGGGTTGACTGAATCAGTTCCAGGAGGTGTGTGTGGAGGGTCGCCACGTAAAGTCAACACCTCCCATGACCAAGGGTGCAATTAAGRGGAAAATTCCCAAACATCTCAGCCCACAGTTTTACACAGGAAATGCAATGAAAATAGAGCAGCACATCTCTTCTCTAATTGTTTCCTGTTTACATGAACCAGAGAATTGAAGGTATCCTATAATGGCAATCACCATAGCAGCTAAGCCATGCGTAGGTTAATTAGATCTGCAAAGAAAGGTTCAGACTAGGCCTTGAAGACTCTCCTCGTCCTCTCTTTCACCTGCTGAGATGAGGTGTTTCAACATACAAACCCCTTCTCTACTGACCGTTCAACCCATTTGGGTTTAGCAGCTTGGGAACTATGAYGAGTGGTACAAGAAGATTAGACCAAATACAGTGAATTCCTCCTGGCCCTGTAGGAAATGTTGGTTTGAAGTCCTTCGCGACGGAGATAATTTTCTAAACCTTTGCATGTTAACCAGGAATCTTTGGCCTTTTGTTTTTTCTTTCTATAATCATTCTCCAGTCTTTCTGCTTATATCCCGGCTATGTAAATTGTTTAAACTATATTGGATTAAACTAAATCTAATACAGAAATGTGTAATCATCCTAACAGCAATTATAAAGAACAGACCTAAGCTTAAGCATTCATTATGTTATTATACAATGACATCAACATTTGTCTTCTGTGAAAATTGTGATTGTCTAAAAACGTCACAAACCTGTGATTTTTCTCTCTCCATGTAGGTACTGAAGTGCAGAGAAGAAAAGATTGATCTCGGTAACATCTATGCAATTCTGAAGGCCTGGGACTTTGGGGAAGAGTGTCCAGTGTCTACACAACTTTGTAGTTGGGAGTTGTCCATCATTCTCCTACTGCTAGATAGTAAAGAACAGAGTTATTGTAATTCTGTGTTGTGTACTCCAGACTTGTCACATTAATCTGTGCGGCTTACTATATCGCATGGTACTGAAGGATAGCTTGAGTAAGAGCTGAAATAAGACTTTATCATCTGCCAGAAGGCTACCATTTAAATTCAGTTAAGTTTGTCAATACATATAACTCATGTGTGAAGTSTGCTACAGAGCATCCAAATTTCCACGTCATGTTTTGAAGTTTCCTTATAGCCACTTTCTCAATGACTTGGCTCACTCATTTTACCTTCTTCTGTCTGTAGAAATCCGTGGCCTTGGGGAAAGGCCTTTGCACCTATGTTTGTTCTGCTATGTCTATTGTGTGGTTAGGACACATCTGTGGACTGGAGAAAGATGAAAAACTGAATAAGGGAATAAAGCCTTAATGTCCCAAGTAAAATGATTATTTTATAACTAAACGTCAATTCTATTGGAGATTAGCTGTTAATAGAGAATGTACAACCATATACACATTGAATAATCTAAGAACAACTGCAATCTTTTCTGGAGAGCTTTTTGTGCAAGGTGAGCACATTTCACATCTCATTAAAACCTGAAAGCGTTTTTGTGCTTTCTGTTTCTGCAAGTCTGTACTTTATGCTTCACTTCCTACTTATTTGACTTAGAACTTGGTCCTGATTTATGAAGCTACCTGTAGAAAAGCATTAAAGTGATATGCTGAAAACCGTCCTAGTACATTACAATATTTTTTTTCCACAGCCACATTGCTATAATGACATAGCTTTAAKAAAAATTTTAATTCTCCAAATTAACCTCTTATCAAACTTAATATATGATACCAAAAATGTACTGTCGTAATGTATTGCTATAGAAGTTATGGAATAAAATTATACACAAAAGAACTGACAAACAGTGGTTCTACTTTCCACATGAAAAAAATCCCCAAAGATTTGACGTCTTCTCTGAATCCAGTAAGATGAATTTATCTGAACTTTAAAATGTGCAGTACGTAAGAGATGAATAAGAATCAAAATCAAAGATTTTCAATATTCAAAAACTCTAATATAGTTGAAACCTACATCTTTTACTTTGTACATGCATATTTGTATGATCTTCATTCTGAGGTGAATCAGAAACAGCTCCCAGAAGTCAGTGAAATTATACAGCTTCACGCAAGATCAGAACCAAGACTGATATGTAATAAAAGTTATGCTATAAAACACGGCATATGTAGACTGCATAATGAAGCAGTAGCAGGGATTGATGCCTATGTGTCTTTGACTGTGGGTGCAAAAGTTGAAGGTGAGGGTAGAAAAYCCAAAATTGTTTTTGCAAAAACAATTGCAAAATATTGGTCATTAAATTTAGTTTTGAGCAGAGCCGTAACATTAGGGCATATTACGATACCACTCAAGGATGATATATTCTCCTACTGCTCAAGGTTGGTAAAATGATGTTTGTCATTAGTGTGGATATCACTACAGCCTACTGGATAATGCTATAGCATTATCCATAKAACATAGAGTAACCTTTGGAGAAAGTCTATGTTAGAAATACAGCTATTCATCTCGTTYGAGCTGGAAATCGGATAACCATTTAAATAGTTAAATGCCTACCGAGATAAGATATTTCAGAGAAATAGTTATGTAATGACACAGCTGGACATCTCTTTCCACAAAGTACTAGGCACTTTGCACAGGTGATGACTGCTTTTCTTTACAAGCTAAACATCAAAAGATGTTTTAAGCTACACAGATCATTCCCTGAATGAAGATGGGAAGTGAGCAATGAAAGTGGTAGAGGAGTAAGAGTGGATATAAAATTCTGCAGCTTTCGGCCAGACGAGTTTCACTGTACACTCTTTATTCACAGAACACATGGAGGGAAAATTCTGTAGCCCGCCCTGAACTAATAAACTGCCAGGTGGCATTTGGAGGCACATGGAACTACCGTATACTTGTAGAAAAAACAAATTATGTTACTATTTGCAAAAGAGAAAGCTTTGTACAACTTCTGCAAAAACTGCAGCACAGGTCTTACTGAAAATACCAGAACTGGTGCTTCTGTTTGGTGCAAAAGTGGTTGTCATATGTGGGTGGAATTAATGGACAAAATCTGTCAGATGGAAGTTACTACAACAGGACTGCAATACATCTATGGGGATGGCCACATCAGCACCTCTGTATACTTAAGCAAAGTATTATGAATCTCTTCTCTTGTTAAGGAGACATTCCTGTGCAGTTGTACATGGTTCTGACAAGAACCACAAGAAGTATCTCTCAAAAGAGACTAATGGCCATTTGGAAGATGCAGGTTGACAGTTTAGCTACAGCGATACAGCTACAACTCCGAATTAGCCAGGAAACCATCAGTAATTACTCTTCAGAGAAGAAATACTGACTCTGTTTTTTAAATACAGCAGGTGTGTATGTAATGTGCCTTTAGTTTAAAACCTGACTTAAAAGATCAAAACATTTGAACCCTGGAGTACCAGCAAACCCTTGCTAGATTCATTTTTAATCACTGCAAATCAGAATAGAAGTTGTCAGCTACTGGAGGGAAGATTAACTCTAATGTGGTCCAGAAACTCTGAAACTTAAAACTGAATTGCTGGAGAAGCACTCTTATGTCTAAAGAAAAGACGTCCAAATAAAACCGAAGAAAGGAGTGGCTAATACTTGCACTGCTGTGCTGCAACCAGCAGCATGTTTCTCACTGGGGCTCTGAAGAGGGTTGGAAGCTTCCAGAGCTTGGTTTTGTTTCAGCGAACAAGGCTGCACGGTCTGTTGGAAAGCTGTCCAACAGCTTAGACCTCTCTAACAGGTATAGTGTTTTATGCCTCATTTGCATCAAACCAAATCTGCTTCTCTCTCTCCACCAGCCGTTGCGCGCCCGCTGCGTGCCTCCTGCCTGGCAAACGTGCAGGTGCCCTTTCGCGTGAGCCAGCRATGCTGCTCGCAGCTCCATCAGGCTCCTTTTGCAGGTGGTTTTAAATCCCAGTCTGAATACAGAGCTGAAGGCTACACCAGTAGCCTACTTCAGCGAAAATTTCATCCAAGTACCTGAGAAATACAAGCTCTCTGCCAGAGAGCTGCCAAGTCTGAAACTTTGACAAGTATCAAAATACCATGTAGGCCAACAAGTAGTACTGGATTAAACATAAATACTATACACCTATTAAAGCCATGAAACCTAACTTAATGACTAACTTAATAAGCTCAAACTGCTTTAAGATGTTTCAGTGTGCTTGTAAAATAAACACTTGGAAAATCTGGCCTAACATTAACACRGGGTATTTTCTTGACACTGCCCATAGCCTGAAGCTTCTTCAAGAGGTACACATCACTTGGCATTACCTTAAACAGAAAGCAAAGTGGCCAAGCTTGTGCAGGAGGATAGATACGGCATGAAGCTGTAGAGCCAGCAGCAGGGAAGCCAGCCATGGTAGGAAGTGTGTTGGGCCTCCAGTCTGCGGGGATACGCCGTTAAGGTAATCAAGCCTTGTCCTCACTGCTTAAACGAGTGGATTTGAAAGTTGGGTGGCAAGGTCATGTTTCCTATGTTAAACTGCACATAGCTGGCTCTTCAGTTGTGTGTTGAAGCTACTATTTATCCCCAAAATTCATCATGCAGCTGCAGAAGGGGACATCAAAATGTTACCAGAAGCAGGTGTTGCAGTCTGTGGGAGAAGAGTTCAGTTGCTGCAGTCCACCACTGTTCGAGCCTTCCTGTGCCAGYGCCACACTGAAGAAAAACTTATTGCTTATATTAGGTGACAGAAACGAAGAAATATATTAYTAGAACAACTCTCAACAGAGTATGTAATACCACTTACTGAAACAGATAAGCCATATTTTTTAAAGCTCTCGTATCACTGTCTGTTCTATAACTGGTTTCTGTTTAGCTGCATAAAATGAATCCAAATTTATGATTTACAAATACGTGATGCCAGATGTTCTTTGCCAGTAAATATAACACAAATTCAGAGGAAGCTGGGATAGAGGAGACAGACTAATTTAATGGAAAACATGCAGCTCTGCTCATCATTCAGTCCTCGCTGCCTAGGCCCATGATGCCAGGCACTGTTTTTGCAAATCAGTAAGAATAAATGGAGGGAGTACAAGCCCACAGCCTTCTAATAGTCTTTGCAAACACATTTGGCCCAATAGTATTCAGAACTAACATCAAAAGTATAAATGCAAAACTAAATGAAGCTAGTCGCRAGTCCTTAGCGTTGCCACTGAAATGCCTGGAGAGCTTTCAGAGCTTGGTTCAAGAAGCTGACAGTCATTTCTGCTATGAAGAGACATCAAACAAGAGAGAATACCAGAAAAGTTGCATGCTTAATGCCCTCAGAGCTTGCCAAAGTCCCTATGTGAAATACCAAGATCTTCAGATCTAGAATGTCTGTTTACAAATGCTAAATACCACTGCTCTGACTAGACTTCAAACACTGAAACCTGCAGTAAGAAATGCCATAAATATAATTTAGCATAGGCTTTAAATAAAGAAATCATACCTAAAAGCAGAGAAAGGCAACACTGTTCATGCTGGCCTTCCTCACAGCAAAGCTGCTGTGCTGGGGCCCTCGCGCGTGCCCCCATCCAGATGCTACTGTGAAGACCCACGGCACAGAGGCCACAGCTACAATGTGCAGGGGATTTCAAAGGGGATGTTGGGAGTGCTGCCTATCTACTCCCCATGTAAAACAAAAGTGATGAGCAGGACAAGTCCTACAGGGAAAAAGCATACTTCATTCACAGAAAGGCTGCTGCAAGGTAATGCTGCGTGGTACGCACTCCTGGGAACAYGTACGTAGTGCTCTTTGAACCGTAACAGAAGAAGTCGCCTGCTAATTAGCTTCCTGGTAATTGGCTGTCAATGTCATTCCTTGCATGAGGATTGCTGGGAAAACATTGGAATTATCTGAGCAAACAAACGAGTGTTTTGTGACAGCTGCTTAATGAGGTGAGCTTTGAACCAGCCTTAAGCAAGCTGGACAAAAAACTACAGGTGGAGAAAAAAAATAAACGGTCACCTCATCAGTAGAGACAAGATAAACACAACCATCAACCATCTGAGATATCCATATTCAAGGCGTTGGGGACGTAAAAAGGAAAACCCTGAAGACATAATTGTCTGCACATCCTAACTTGGATCCTCAAAGTTTTGAGGAGTGTTGCATAAAATSAGTGCTGATGGTATTTGGTAAGATATAAGAGAAATGAGCTGTACCTCCAGAAGTACACAAGCATTGCACATGGTGAACATAAACCCTTTCAAGTGACAAGAGAAACAGTTGTTTAATGGCTCTGGGTGCAGATCAAAGTGGGAAAGGCACTAGGGCTGCCAGGCAGCAGATCTGCTGTAGCTGATGCTGGAAGGAGGAGCTGGACAACTCTCTGCCAGGAAAAGGGAGAAGGACCAGGACCTCGCAGGAAGCAGGGCTCTGGAGTACTCACATCCCTGCTGGGAAAGCACTACAGCAGGACTGCAACAGCCTGCCAACTTCTCTGCATTTCTCAGTCCTGTTTTTATACAGTGCCTGTTCTGTTCAGCTTGAAAGTTTTTACAGCCACAGCTTGCCTGTGTTCCTGTCTTTTGCAGGTGAAATCACGAGTCTGGTTTAAAATTCAGCTTTCAAAATAGCCRTTGGAAGTGGGAGCCCAAATGGCAATAGAGCCAAATCCGGTTGGTGGTTGCGAGTTCCTCAACAGAGATGCTGGGGATAACCCTCTTGTGGGAGCAACATTTCACCACTGTCCCTGCCATGCGTGGGCTTCAGGCCCCTTTATTTTGTTGCTATTATTCACTTGCAGGTGAATTATATTAACACTTGAATCTAAATGCAGATACCTCCCACTCCAATCTGAGACAAACACAAACACTGATTATACAGTGTCTGGGCACAGCCCTACTAAGAGATAAAAATCAACAYGTTCAGGGAACAAGAAAGAAAAAGGCAGTGCAAGAGTGAGTCAGCAAATTCAGGCAATACGTTAGGCAGGCGAGCGTTTCTGAACTCCCTGCGAGATTATTAATACTGCAGACAAAGTCAATACGTGCCACCAGATCTCCATCCGGCGCCGATAAATTGGACCATATATCAGCYGGGTGTTAGGGCCTTCTTCCTCTGCAAGAGGGGCTATTTATTTCCACGTGGTTTTGAGGAAGACTTTACCGGAGATTTCTTCCATTCCCTCCCCAGCTATGTCTAGGAAAGGAAAAAATCTACGCTATGTTTAGGAAGATGTAAATGTGAGCATGGAAATCCGGTAAAGCAGCAGACGAAGGCAATGCTGCTGTGTCAAGCGTTGTAATAAAATTACATTTTCAGAATTCGCCCGTTCACTTTGCAGAACGTAAAATGCTCTATTGAGCCTGTTTACAAATGAGGCCGTGTTCTGGCTCGTCCTCTCGTGAGCAGGCATTTCTGTGTAAAACAAGCTAGCTGGTGCCCCAGAGTGCTCTAGCACAGCGCCACGCGGAGCGGGCAGACCTGTTCAGCTGCACGCAGCTACTGGCCACCAGGTCCGAAACTCTCCTCCCTCAAATCACGTAAATAACAATCAACTTCACCAATTTCATTGGATATAGCTTGGAAAAGCGGTGAGTGCAAAGAAAACACATGGTTCAAAGATAGTAAGCTTTATAAAAGTCAGTGAGTTTCAAGTCACTAACAGTTATTTGCAGTTTTTCTCATCTAAACCCTGTTATTCTCTCACTTTGAAAATCACACTCTAATTAACTCATGTTCTGACACACTATGGCACCCTGAAGAGGCTGCTTGTAAATGATATTTATAAAGCAAAGGCTATTTAATACCTGCTTAACATACATCCATGACCTTCAAACTGCCTCCTGCAAGCGGCCACTCGGTGACTTGACCCAGGATTTCTTTCCCCTTCGTTTGCTTTAAGGCTTTGTCTAGCCTGTGGCTGTTGCTCCAGCATGCAGGAGGATGCACCCTAAACCACCGCTCACATCTAAGTGGCCTCAGCCTTGGGGAACGGCAGTTTTACTCTGGAAGAAGGGCATTTGCACAGGGTTGATTACACATAAGCCAGTTCTAGTCAGTATCCCTGGAAAAAAAGCCCTTTTCAGTGTAATCATCATGACTTCCTAGTGATMCTCCATGTATCACCATTTACTCCATACCTGTGTCCTTCATTTCTGTCCCTCCTCTCTTTTTCATCAGCATTCAAGCAGAAAGCCCGTGGGATGGCTGCCTATTCARACGTAAGCAGCACTCATAATCTTGTCTGAATCAAAGCTGTGTCTAAGGCAAGAGCCACCTCACGTACTCACGCACAAAAATTTAAATGCTATTCTCATTCAAGTCACAGGCAAGACTCCCACTGTCTTGAACGCATCCCAAATGCCACTTTTATTAGCAAAGGTCCTTGGAAGTCTGTAGTTCCCCGAATGGGCGTCTTACCTATTCTTTGAACAAATCAGGTAAATCAGGATAGTCCAGGAACTAGACCGCAGGACATTATCACAGCAGGCTGCAAGATTCAGTTAGGGAGAGATGTTTGATTAATTCACAACCTAGAGCTTTTGCTTGTGACAAAATATTTGTCCCCATTCACACAGCTAGAAAGAAACCTCTCAGACTCACAGGTGCAGCCTGCAAGCTGCCTGACCTTCAAGGAGCAGAATTTAATCCAGTATCCCAGTAAAATGCACCATCGTACCGAGCTTATGTCTGGTGTGCTTCGGCCTACCGTATGTGCACTGGGAGGCTCTCCCAGCGTTGCAAGTCAAAGTCTTACTCTTTGTTTTGGATATGACTTCAGAGCTATAGGAAGAAATTCTGTCACTGCAAGTTGGTAGAATCAGCTCTCCGAAGGCTTTAGGTGCTTTGGAAAACCTCGCCCCAACAAGTGCACGTTGATACTTTTTGAATTTGTGAGCATTACTCATGATTGGCTTCAAATGAGTGAAATGAAGAAACTGCAATTTTAAATTCTGCTTTTCTTAGCAGAATCAGCAGAAGCATCAGCAGAAAAAGAATGGCATTTTTTGGTACTTTCAGCCTAGGCTCAGGTCATGAAACATACAAAACCCAGCAGACGCTGCTCTGGCGAGACTTCCAGTTGCAACGGATTTGAGCGGTCGTCGGCAGCCGTGGAGGCTGTGCTGAACCTGCRCTCTCAAGGCTTCCTTCCTGCTGCTAGAAACGCTACTTTCTACAGCTTTCTGTCATAAAAGTATCTAAGTTGCCAAGAAYGTGACTGTGGCATAGAGTTGTAAAGGAAGGAGTCTGGGCCCTACCAAYGAGAAAAAGCATGCTAAAATACAATTACTCTCCATAGAAATCCAAAGGATGGGACTATTGTCCCTGTTYAAAAAGATGCACGGCTCTCGATACACAAGATATGCAGCTTGATACAYGACAGCTGCTTGAAATCCCATCAAATCAGGACTCATTCTTGAAAATTTAAACAACGTGAATGAGTTAAAGATGTCTGAAGCCAAATTAATGYTCCCTGTAAATAGACATAACATCATCTATTTTAATGGAACTGTACCTACTTTTTGCTAGCAATAAATCAAGACCATAACTAACAAAGTCRTCAGGACAGGGCCTACGGAGACAAAAGACTGGAACATAATCGTAAAAGAAAAGTGCAGGCAAAATATCTGTGGTCTATTAAAAGCCTCCCTCAGTTATATTTGCAATTTAAATTGATGCAATTGAAAACGGCTCACTTTATCAGAGTTCATCTAGAACCAGAGGACCACCCTAAATATCTTACGTACTTTACACATCTACGCTGCAGCCACTCGTATTTCATTGGGGAAGATGTTTCCTGACAGCCCAACAGCTGAAGCCATGGGACTGCTAAGGCAAGAGGCACGTTTGGGAAGTGGGAAGACAAAGCCTGTGCTTTAATGCTTTCGTGTTGACAYGGGACAGATACTGACAGATCCTTTTTCTTACCCTAATCTATCTTTCCTCTCGACCAGGGCAGGTTACTACAAACAGCACAAGAGTTCTGCTCCTTCTGCATGCACTAAAATGCTGCATCAGCTCTTAAAATTGCTTTTTCTACCTAATGTCTGGTCTGCTCATTTTATCAACCTGGTATGTATTTTTCCTACAGGTAGGATCAGAGTATCTTTTCCAATTATTCCATTTCCAGTAATGACCATTTCAAAATATGTGTATTATCATAATCATTTTATGCACTAGATGCTRTATTATATTTACCCAACAAATACAAGTTGAGCACCTATATTTCATGCACTGAAGTCAACAGAAGTTTTACTGCAGATATTAATTAGGATTTTGCCAATCAGTCATTGGAAAGTGACTGTTAAAGGTGAGGTTATGGGAATATGACATGGGTGAGGAAAGGCACAAACTAGCATTTCTCTTTACATATAAACACAGTGTAACATACCAAATGTTACAAGTCACTTTTAAATCTCCCCTAGTATTTTGTCTAAGGTTGGCTTAAAGTTTTGCAGGCTTTTGAAGAAATCAACATAAAAGCTTAAAAAAGTAAAATTGTAGATTCCCAAATTACGGATAGTGGTGTGTATGGGGGGGGGGGGAATCTCATTATCAACACTTTATTATGTATTTCTGTTCTCTAATCTCTTCTGGCAAAAAAATGAGGGTGGATCCTGTGCAGCGCATCTCAATCCCTGGTCAGAAGGCACTTCACTTTGCCATGTCTGTTGCCAAAAGTCCTCTGTGTGTAACACTACTTGTGTTTGCCAGTGATTTAGCTGCTGCCCTATTACTGAAATGAAGGGGCCAAGCAAGTCCACCCAAAGGTGGCAGAGGGACTGTCCTAATGCAATGCTCTTTATGTTCATCTGGGTCAGCGGAAGAGCTGCCGGAGCTGCCCAGCGGCGTGAGCCCCGCACTGAAACGGGCTCCAGCTGGTTTGCCCTGTGCSCGGTGCTTTGGGCACGTTCCTCAGTGCAAGCACGTGGGGCTTCCTGCCACCAGCACTGCTGGACTGGCTCCTCTTCAATGGGAAAGAGAGAGAGAAAAAATGAAAGAGGGAGAGGGAAAGGGCAACAAAAAGAAAAAAAAAGTGGATATATGGAAAAAGAAGAAAATGTGGAGAAGGATGATTGGAAATCACTATGGTCCAAATCCTGGTTTCAGTCTCTCTCCCGTGAAACAGTAACACAAGTGTCCAAGCCACTCAGAAGCCTACAGCAAACAGAAACAAGGATGTGTCTATGTGTCTCCTGGGGCCCTGCCTTTCCCCTGCAGTTCACTTTTTTGATACACTCTGTGATGGATTTTCTCGGCACCTGGCAGCCTCCTGGGAAGCCGAAGTGGGTGCTGCGGCTGGCCCGGCTGCCAGGCGCCCCGGGGTATCTGGAGGAGTCTAGCAAAG
This sequence comes from Rhea americana, assembly GCF_003343005.1. Taxonomy (NCBI): domain Eukaryota; kingdom Metazoa; phylum Chordata; class Aves; order Rheiformes; family Rheidae; genus Rhea; species Rhea americana. Next base: position 2,305,857 of record NW_028185106.1, on the reverse strand, counting down.
GCTCACACTGCAACCACCATTTGTACGGGGATGTCGTTACACAAGGACAACGTTTCCCAAAAGCTTCAGGACAGATTATCAAAGCGTTTCAAATCTCAGGAAACCAATTTCCTTCGTTTCCTAACACGCAAAGGCACCCTGGGTACAACGGTCTTGTGACAGTCCTGCTGCAAGTGTTAACGTAGAAACTCTTTGCGTTGGCACTGATATAAGAGCAGATGCCTGGAAAACCGAGATACACATTTCAGATGTGGTGTTAGAGGTTAGTGCATCAGGACAGATTAATRAAAGATTTTTTTCAGTCCTATAATACTCTTTTTCCCCAAAGTGTCYCAGAGTCCACACCACCATTTACCTAGACATTTACAAAACCAAGACTGAGGTTTGGCTACCTGAGGTGYGCCTAGTCTTAAACTAAACCGAGAAGCTGCTGGGGGCCTCACAGGATAGATCTTTTCATCAYGTAGTTGGGGATGAAATACTGCCCCCTGCAAATGGGAATCTCTCCTAGCATTGGATGCCAGGGAATTTTAGAATAAGTTAATTATTTCAGCATAACTGCCAACCCAAGTAGGATTTAAAAATAATTGATTTCACTTTACAGTGTTTACAGAATTCTAAAACAGTAAATAATGATTTAGCAAAATAAACTGTCAGTCTGTGTACCCAGAACCACTGCAAAAGGAATGTCGCTCCCAGACAGTTCTGGTGTGACTCATACCAAAAATAGTATTTTCTTTATCAGGCATGTGATATTTAAGCACATAGGACTGACGAAGTCAGATCAAAGGTTGATGTAGGTCAGTATCTTATCTCAGACAGTGGTCAGGAGCAGTATTGAGAGGTAACAGGGCAATGCCCTCCCAAAATAATGAAAGTAAAACATTGCGCACCTCTAAGCGCTTGTACTTCTCTACCTGCTTACACCTCTTAGCTAACCTGCTTCGTCAGGGATCCAAAATCAATGTTGCGCATGTTAATTAGCAGCCCCACTTAACACATCTTTGCGACTTCAACCTCTGTGCAGGAGATGCAGCGAAGTCACCGGTGTGTTTTATGGGGTTTGCACCACCCAGGCGTGAGCTGGGGCTGCCTCCCACGCTCGCCTGCTCCGCGGCAGGGGCCCGGCACCGCCGCTCAAGGCGCCAGCCAGCACCGCCCCGCTCCATAGCTCCTCATGCATTTGCTCACCAAGAAGGGCTCGTTTCCCCACTTTYGGGGCAGGGCTCCGGTGCCCAGGGCAGCTGGCAGCGCCGAGCACTCAGCGGGGGCATTGCCAGGCGAGCGGCAAGCAGCAGGGCCACTGGAAAGCCCCAGGCCGGCGAGGTCTGTGCGGTCGACAGCGCTGGGCAGCCACCGGCCCGGCAGCTGTCGGGCCAAGGGAGCAAAAGTTTTGGGAGAAAAGGACGCAGCAAAAAGAGACGAGCGAATCTAGACACCACCGACGGCATACAGAACAGCGGGGAGTTCTCTACATTAGCTGTCAAGCCAAATTTGCTTAAGAAATTGTAACTAAGGAATTTAAACCTAAGATGTTTTCAGCTAAAAAAAAAAAATCAGAATTTTCAGGTAAAAAACATAAATACAAAATACCTTTCTTCATTGTGACCYGCAAATCTGGAAGAGGAGTTGGATAGCTAGTCCCTAGTTAGAGAACAAAAAGGGAAAAAAAAATAAAAAATAAAAAAAGAACCAAGGTTTTCAGCCGTCTGAACATGCTGTAYGTTTGAAACCACAAATTCCCATTAATGGTTACAGGAGTCCTGCACTGAGAGGATGCAGGAGGAAACAGGAGACCTACAGGGAAAATTCCCAATTAAAGCTAAAAGGAAACATACACGAGAGAGAAGCCAGACTTTGTAAAGAGTTGTTAAATAAACCACTATCTGAATGGGACAGTGCAACAGCTCTGGCATCCTGCTTTTGTTTATACTTATGGGATTTTACTGTCATCTTAAGTACCTCTTACAGGTCATAAATTAAAAGAAAGAAAAAAATCCCGACACTATTAGCCAGAGGATCAGACTCCTCAATAGCATCATTTTGATGTCTTTACTGAAATGGACTTGGCCCTTAGTTTCTTCCTCTTAAAATGTTAATTGGCAATCCCTGGGATTGTTCTTCTTAGGTTTATTTATACTGCTGATGGCTCAAGACATACAGGGTAGATATTTGTCCTTAATAATGTTCTTGACCAAGCATAAGCTTCATGTCCTAGGATAACAGATAGCATAATCAATGCATTCAATTTGAAGAGCTCATGATCATGGATGATGTCCAATTCAGTTTTCACTCAATTTGCAGGCTTCATATGCTGAAGTTAATTAGCAACAAATTTTAAAATTCCTATTTAAAAGTTACCATCAGAAGATGCTGAACAGACTAAAGTCTTATTGGACTATTTGAAAGCCAAATAAATTTGCAATTAAGAATGATCTGGACTTCTGTCGTTTAATCCCACGATATCAACAATAAACTGCCTTCCCACTGATATTACAGCAGCTCTTCTTACTCCTCAGCTACCACAGCCAAGAAGACATGCAAAATTTGCCCACATTCCTGCCAAGAATAAAGTATTCTTCAATGCTAATAAAAGCGTAAAGCTGCATAGTATTAACGTAAAACCTTTTTGTTTTCTATATTCTTTTAATAATTACTTATGTGGGTTTTACCATATCAGGATTCAACTTTTCACCTTTGTGAAATGGCGAAATAAAAACTTTGAATATCCTCAGAAAGAAATTTTTCCTCTTTTATGGGCAAGGAATTGAGGCATGAAAAGCAATCTTCAGAGATGCTGAGGGACCCTAATTTCTTTTGAAATCATGGGACTCGGGCATTTTCTGAGACATTGGTCCAGAGTGACTGATGTCTAACGTATACGCGACAGCTATGGCTGCAATCAGCTTGAAGTCCCCAGAGCCGTGTTAACCACCGTTCCCTTGCATGCCATCCACAGTCCAAACCACTACGTGTACTCCAAAAAGCACTAAGAGCCCCGGCCTGAAGTAAAACATTCACTGGCGTTACCCCATCCTCTCTCGCCAGACTGAACTGAAACCCTCCCCGCAAAAGGTCAAGGATGGCTTGGCAGATGCAAGCTCTGTCCATCATTTCATCATTTCGTGGCACGCCTGCTTTGCAGGATCTGGGCCACTCCTCTGGCCAAACAGAGGTCATACTGCTTTTGGAGTCCTTCCACCTTGTTCCTGGGCCATAAGTAAGGCTCGTGATAATCAAAGAATAAGACATTGTCCTCAAAAGAGTTCAATGAAACTTGACTTGCAATCCAAGATTTGTAATAACCATCGGCACACAATAAAAAAGCAGCAATATCAGGTGATATTGCTACTTTGCGTTCACAAGCAGTAATAACCTCATCAGTCAACTCTGYGCACGAAGTGATACAATTTCTTTCTTGATTTAGCTTGGGAGCACACGCAGCCGTACTGCTTCCCATTCTGCCGCTGACTCGGCTATCCCCGACCTGCGTGTCTGTGCAGGGCAGCCCGTGGGCTTTGCATGCACCCCCAGCAGACCCAGCGCAGCGGACAGCACGCCGCGACGGGAACCGCAGCTGCCCGAGCAAAATAACAGCATTTCTGGGAAGCTTTAGTCAGGGACAGGGGGCCGTTGTGTTAKGCACTGTACAGCTATAGAATAAACACAAAACCTTTACGCTCAAACTTAGGACAAGACTCAAAYGAGATGACAAAAGAGTTAGCAAGAAAAAGAATATTGGGAGAARGTAGCAGTGTATGGACAATGTGGTTACACAAATAGCTCACCTGTTGCAAAAGTAAAAAGTTTATTTTACATTTTAGTCAGTGTTAATTTATATTAAAAATAATACACTCTAACCTCTGCTCATTTCCATTTTTTTTTTAAAAAAGGATCTACATTCTGTCTTGATTAAGCTTTCAAAGAAATGCTGYATGTTTTCTTGCCTGTGCAGTCCCAATGGACCCTGTACTACAAAACTATCCTCAAAGTTATGGAAAGCTCCATAAACACTAACAAAATTTACCCCTATTGCAAAATGAGAGACCCCAGCTCCRCTACCCTCCTGCATGCTGACAATATCTTACGCTGGAACGGTCTCTGTATTTGCCATTTMCCTGGGTCCATATTTGTCCCATCTCCCTGAACCCATAACTCACAAGGCGAATTAGTCTGCTAGTGATAACATGGTCATGAAAACAAAAAGAATATAGTGTTTCTGTTATTTTCCCCCACCCTTTTATCTCTAAGAGTCAGCAGATCAAAGTCTGCTGAAATGGGCTTGAGGGCAGAGTCTTGATTAAGGGGCAAAGACCGAGTATAAAAGGAAGAAGTACAAACATCCTTATATTCCCTTGTACCACTATAGATAGCTATGGAAAATAAAATTGATTTCAAAYGCGGCACAAATTCAGGAGTTAAATAATTGGTCAGATCCTTCTCTGCTGAGGACAACTAGAATGTGAGCAGGCTTTACRTTTTTAAGGAGCAATAGATGCACTGGACATGAAGACCTGCCGTGTTTTCAACACTTCAGGGAGGGAGAAGGCCAGTTATGTTAGCTATTGTGGCAAAGAGAGTAACTGAGAGTCTTAATCATGCAGTGAGTTACACTGAGTGATGTCCTGCTTACCTCGAGCCCCATTAAAAGTCAGTGTTTACCAGCATGGAGTTCATTAGAATATCACGATTTAACAAATTATTGCAGTCTGTCTATGGTGCTTCTCTGGTGATTACAGTATACCTGCACTGTGCCAGCTTGAGGGAGAAGAGGAGCTGTCCACCAAGTAAATTTTATTTACTGCTTTTACAAAATACATTTTTAAAGATTTCTGGGTTGCCAAGAGTTAATTAGCGTGCACAGACACGCATGCACTCTCTCTCTTTCTCATAAAAGCTAAAAATGCACCAACCTGAATAACAGTGGCACATCATCAAGGTATGATTAAAAATTAAAAATTATGAATGGCATACTGTTGCTGTATCTAGGAATAGTCAAGGAGCATGCATAATGTAATGACAAAACTACTAACAGCAGCTCAAGCGTAATCATATAAACTGCTTTCTTCTTAACATGGAGAAATGACCTTTACAATCACGCTTGGTAAACAAGCTCTCTGTGCACACTGTATTTACCTGAGGTGCAGAAGGAAGATTCATGTCAGTTTGCACTTTCACCAGAAGAGACCAAGTGGAGACATTACTACTTAACAGAAAGTCTATCTGCCCYGGCTGCCCTGCACTAACACCACATCATCACCTGGCTACATCATGATACGGACCGGAAAGGCGGACCAGAGCATAGGGCATCTCCTCCTGCCTGCTCCACATGGATTTTGCTAGCTGCAGCCAAAGGTCTGCTCGTCAGTCTCTGCATGTCAGCACGTATCCACGAGTTAAGAGAAATAGCCATAAACATGCAAACCGTCTCCTCCATGGGGAAGCAACTGCAATCCACTGCAATTCAGGATTTCCGGCTTGCCCTGCCACATCGGTGGCGGGAGTCTGGAGGAGGAAGGATGGCAGAGGGCTCGTGTCCCAGCCCAAGGGGAACAGACCCTCCAGATCCCACGGAATCAGCTGCTTCCCAGTACTCCTTTGCCCATCCAGAAAAAGCACRGTGGATCCAGGGATTTGTGCTGCCACCTGCTATTCAGCCTGTACCTGCAGAAACACCTTGCTGCTGCTCTGCTTTCACAATGTATGCTTAGCTGAGGACATAGAGTTGCTTTTTCGGAAGTGCCAAGATAATTCAAGATCCTACAACCCACGTCTAAAGAAACTACTCCTAAACATCCATATTCACTTTTGCAAGTGATGGCTGGCTCCTAAATTACTTCCTGCCGGTCCTTCCTACAAGTTTATTATTCCCACAAACACGTGGTGCTTCATAGACAAAATAAAAGAGAGCTCTTCCCTTTCAGAGGCTTAAAAATTGATGAAGCAACATGATGAGAGATGTGTTCAAACTCGGGGGGGTGCGGTGAGCAAAAGGCCAATGCCTGTTTCATTCAGTGCGAGGCTGAATGCAGAAGACACTGATGTATTTATCTTCAGGATGCCACATTTATTCCTTTCTTTTTTCTTTTTTCTTTTCAAGCATACACACAGATAGAAAATATCTGATCACCTTAACTCTGAAATGGCATGCACTGTTCTTCCTCATAGGCTCCATACTTGTATTTTCAAGCAGCTGAAGCTCTGTGACACTCCAGCAAATTGGCCTTTTGCTCAAAAGGGCCTGTGGGATAGAGAAAAGGCAAGGAGCTAGTATTATTTCTGCTGCACCAAAGCTGCTCTTTGCCTTTCGTTAGGCACAGAGAAGCCTTAGGAAGCTGGGTCAGCCAGCTTTCTGGCCAGTTTACACAAATGAGCAGCAAAAAGCCACTGTGGGTACTGGAATCTGTGTAAAGGTAGGCTAAATTTAAAAAATCTTGAGCTCAATTCCTGGCTTCTGTGAAGCTGCTCAAGTAAAAAGTCTCTCTATGGTAAAGAACAACTCCCAGACATCTGCCCTTCACTCCTCGCTGCAGGACAGAGAAAGGACAGGGTGGCTGCACGGCCTCTTCCCCATCCTTCACTGGTGTTCAGCAAGAGCTTGCGGGGGGAAAGAAAGGTAATTTACATCAATTTTTGGTTTCCATACATGTATGCCTGTAGAGATACATGCACTGACTCTCATTCTTACCTTTTATGAGATAAGAGTAGCTTAAGTCAATGAGAGAAACTTGCTCCACATCTAGGAAACAAACCTCTCAAGAACAAYGGTACTTATGTGAATTATTAAAAGGCAAGCACATTTTAAAGTCCCGGTTAGCTGACTCTCTGGTCTCCTCAACTTATTTTCAGTTCTGAATGGAAAAAAAAATTACATCAGAGAATAAGTTTCTCTCAGTCAGCCGCACTTTCTGTTTCTTACCACATAAAAGTTTTAGGCAACAAAAGATTAAAAATAACCTACTGTATTAGAATGCCACAAACATTTATACAAATGTAGGGTTTGCAAAGTTAATTTTGAAGTCACATTTGAACTACCAACATCCTTTAAAGAAAAGCCCAGATGACTTGCATGGTGCTTTGTACTTTACARGAAGTTCACTGACAGAATTGGGCATCTTCTGCAACACACTGCAAAGTATCTTTGCAGAATAACCAACTCAATTTTAATTTCTAACTTAGGGGGACAACTCTGCTTTTGCTATTATGTGAGAGAACACYGCTGGCTTGCAAGGGTTAAACTACTGTAGATGCTGGAGTTAAAGGAGAGGAAAAAGCCCACCTCCTTTCGGACAGCAGAGAAATAAACCTGCCCGAAGGAAGCAGCCTGCAGAAGCGTACGCAGCGCGGAAAGAAAGGATTAGCAGAGCGCTGCAGCGCTCGGCGGAGGAAAAGTTTGTGCGTGGTTTTTAGGCAAGCCCTCGCGTGACGTCACCTCGCCCAGGCGGTCTCGGCGCAGTCAGCACAGGCCTCCTGCCTCCCCATTGGCGAGCCCCTCGTCAGCAGACATCTGAAGATAATTATTATTGGCCAGGCAATTATAACAGGAACCACTGTCACTTAGCGCTGAGGCGCGGACCCGGCGCTCTGCAGCAACGCTGGGRAGGACCAGCAGTGCCGCGAAGGACCCGGGCGGGCGCCGCTCGCCCTTTCAACCAGCTGCTATCACTTTTGCTTTCCTAATCGCTGACCAATCTCCACYGGCTGCGGCTGCACATTGGGATCTCAGCTCCAGGCTCCTTTTTGCGGCATCCCTGACTGAACGGTGAATTTTCTGCAAAACAGCAACAGCTTGCTTGCTCACAAGAAATAAAGGACTAGGGCTGCCATCCCCATGCAGCAATTTCTTTAAAAACAAAACAAAACAAACAGAATCCACAGATTATTTCCTACTTCCCTCTACTCTTGTTGAAAAAGTTTGGGAGGAGGTGCTGGAGGGAGTTTGAGCTAATAAATCATTTTAAGCAGTCATTTTAATAAACGTCTGACTTAATCCTGGCCTTATTGAAACCAAAACTCCCACAACCTGAGCATGGTAAGATCAGAGACGTTCAGCATCTGCTATTCTAAAAGCCAGCTATCTGATGGCACTACACTTAAATATCAACAGTCCTTCCCACAACATAAAGYGTAAGGAGCTTCAGGACACTGAGCGGATGTCTTGGCTCTTTAGCATCCTCCAAACCCCGCGTCACTTGTTTAGGGAAGATCGGCAGGCCGCCCCGTCTGCCCTTGCAGCCGTAACCTCGGCCTTTCGTTCTTTCCTTCACGCAAGGGAACCGGACAGGCTGGGGGATACAGCACAACGCAGTATACGTACACACAGCCAAGCATTCAGGGAAGCACAAATAAGCCCCTCAGCTTATAAGTATCAGGGTAACAGCCTATTCATTTTTTCTTCACGTCAAAACAGCAGGCTCTTTGCAGCATTGCTCGTTTAGGCCCAGGCTCTGATGAGGTCCCCGAGCAATAAGCCTTGCAGGATAGGGGCCTTCTTAAAGCAAAATGGCAACATCCAGAGCAGAGCAAGAAGGACCTCATCCACCTCTACCGCTCCTCCTCACTGGCAAGGGACTCCACTGGTGCCAGCTCAAAGGCAAGATYTTCAGAGGCAGATATGGGAGTGTGGCACCCCATTCCAGCTCTCCACCTAGTTTACAAACCCTAGCTTGGGTGCCAACACTTGGCAGCATAGCAAGTGCGCAGGACAGTCATAGCACCAGGGATCGAAGGCACTCAGAGCGGGCCCAGGGCGGCAGGGAAAAGGAGGGATTAGCCTTTGCTGAACAGCAGTGGCCATTTCACCCCCTGTGCCGTGATCCAGCCAGGCCACGCTGCTACCCTCAGGCTTTGTATTCAAGCTTTACCAGCTTTAGGCATCAGCAGTTATAATTAAAAGGGACTGTCAGCGCTTGAATCAGCTCAGAAGCCAGAGGGTACCAAAGGGATTCATGTCCTGCCTAAAACTGGGCTACATTTTCATCTGAAATCTATTCAGGCTCTGAAGATGCTATTCAAAGTCCAAAAGACAAGGTCAGCTCCTCAGAGCTACTTCATCCTACCTTATACTCTTTAGACTTTCTTTTTTGGCCTTGTAAAGGATCAAGAAATATTTCTGAGATGGGAGTAAAATAACAAATGCCACACCTATAAAATTTGTTTACCTCCATGTTAGGGTGGTGTGTTACATCCTAATTTAAATGACTGTTGCAGTCTTTTTGAAGCAATACTACCTACTCCATCTTCCTGTCACAAAGAATGATCAACCATGTTTATCCCTACAACATGCTATTTAACAACCTCGTCTTAGGATGTTCTTACATTAATGATGCTTACATTAAAGTTATGCCTATAAAGGCAAGGATGCACTTACTACCACTGATGTCTATGTAGACAAATTTGTTGTTATAATCCTGACGTGAAGTAGCAAGGCCTTCCTGTACAGCCTTGGCCGCTGACTTTTACTAAGTCGCCCCAGAAGTTCACATGCTGGAAGCTGAAGCGTTTCATTACGTAAGCGACTTTCCTCAAGATAAAAATGCACAATTTAACTCGAAACTCAGATGAATCTTCACCAGCATTTTCAAGAAAAGCCTGCTGTGACAGAGTAAGTAGTGAGCACAACTCCCTTTCACTTCAGGAAAGGCTCTTAAGCCACAAGCAGATTGCTCTTCTCCTCTACCTTCATGTGAATCGAATGTATTCATTCCTCCATTCCCTGAAAGCAGATGCAGCTAGGCTGAGAAGTGTGCACACAGATCATCAAGGCTCGTTAGCTGCACAGCAAAAGCACGAAAATGTTGGTCCTCTCCTTTGAACCTAGAAAGTGGGAGCCTCATGTTATAGGAGTCCCAGCTGGCCAACCTCTGCAGCAAATGAGATGGGGGGGAGATGTTAATAATACTACTTAGCATTTATACTGTACATGACATCTTCAGGGCACTCAGCATACATTACCTAAGCCATCAAAGTATCTGACAAGGTATTTTGGCATTAGTTTCCCCACAGTCTTTCCCTGCTGGGGAAACTGAGGCCTAAAAGAGGTTACATAATTCTCCTCAAGGTCACATCATGAAGCGCAGGAGAATCAAGGAAAGGACACAAGAGTCCTGGTTCCTAGTCATGTTCTTAGTGCATTACTCCAAACTGCAACTCGTATGGGCTATTTGGTTAATACATACTCCCAGATACCACCCTCTCCATCCTCTTTTACAAGTTTGTCCTATTCTGATGCCAGTTTTCTTCTGAAACTGGAACAAAACAGGAACATCCAGCACTCCCAGCCCACGAATACTCATGCGGTCGCACTGCTCCTGAAATGAGAGTCACACAGAGCACTCTTCAAGAGCTAATGAGCTTGCCTTCAGAAAAGCAGAGATGTACAAACACTTAAAYGGTCATTTTAATTACATTGCCCTCAAAACCTGCAGAGGAGCCACTGGCCACTGAAGGAGCCTATAGCAAGTCCCTGGTGGAGACCAGGGAGTGTTGAGCCTTGCGRACTTACGCACCAAAGCTTCAGTGCATGGTCAGTCCTGTCCTGCCATCAGCACAACTGGGGTGACAGGGAAGGTCCTCGCAAGGGAGCCCGAGGGAGCCCAGGGAGGGTGGACGGCACTGCTAAGGGACAAACTCCAGGCCCCGAGAGGGAAAGAGTCCCAGGCACAAGTTAGGGAGCAAGAGCGGGCATGGGGCAAGGGGGCGAGTGTGGCAGCAGAGCAGGGCACGAGGCAAGAGCCGTGAGGCCGCCGCAGGCAGCCGAAGCTGGGATGAGGAGCGCGAGGGGAGAGAACAGGGTGTGGGCAGACAGGTGCGACGGGCGAGCGGGCTCCCGGCGGCCCCGGAGCCTCGAGCTGGGGGGCGGCGCAGGGGCCCAACAAGCGGGGCTGGGCACTGCAGGAGGGCAGAGCAGGGAGAAAGGGGTGCTGCCGGGGGGCAGCGCTGCCCTGCACTGCCCGCGCCACTGCGCGGCCCCCTCGGCCCCAGCCTAGGCCCAGCTGCCCGTGTGCCGGGCCGGGCCCGCAGCAGGGGCCGTCGAGGGCGTGTGTCCGTGTGAGGGAGGCACCGTCTCGCCGCCAGCCAGGAGTCCCCGTGGGAGCGGCGGCAGCACACGGCTCGGCCCCCGGAGCCTTGGCTTGGCTTGGCTTGGCCCGGCCTGGCGGCACGCACATGCCGGCAAAGTTAATAGCCGCATGGCTGCAAATGAAGTTTTATCGGGCGCGGGGAGGAGGGGGAAGGAAAGCGGGGCTCCCTTTTGCATACACACAACTTGTTCTGCTCGCTCGGCGGGAGGCGGCTGGAGGGGCTGCGGGAGGAGGAGGAGGAGGAGGA